>NC_056743.1:46458831-46506331 GCF_019279795.1 Protopterus annectens | reverse complement strand
AGGGGGTGACTGTACATTTTTTGGCATTTAGTTTAAGGCCATGACTCCGGCACCAGTTGTCCGTTTCAGTGAGGCCTTTCTGTAGGATGTGTTTGTCAGCTGATGTATCGACTATGGCGCCTAGTTTGCAGTCATCTGCGAACTTTGTCAGCCACAACCCTCCCATGTTTGCTTTCACATCCGAGAAATAAATGCCGAACAAGAGGGGTCCCAGGACAGAGCCCTGTGGGACACCACTTGTCAGTGGCTTTGAGTCTGACATGGCTCCAGCGATTTTGACTTTATGGGTTCTATCCTTTAGCCAGTTTGCCACCCATCTTGTGGCATATGGATTTACATTCAAGTTGTTGAGCTTGTCTATAATGCCAGAGTGGGATATTGTGTCGAAAGCTTTAGCCAAGTCCAGGTAGGCTGTATGGACTTCTTTTCCCTCATCAATCACTCTAGTGACTGTTTTGAAAAAGTCAATCAGGTTTAAAAGGCAGGATCTGCCTTTTACAAAGCCAAACTGGGCGGGATCAAGTGTCTGTAAGTCCCCAATGTCTCTGTTTATTAGTTCCATAATGATTCTTTCCATAGCTTTGCAGACCAGGTTGGTTGAGCTTATGGGGCAGAAGTTACCAGGGTCAGTAGAGGTGCCCCCTTTGTGGAGTGGGACTGTGGTGGAATGTCCCCTGACATTCTGGGACTGACACATTCCTGGACTCATACGTGTGAGTAATAATACTAGACAACCATTTTGAAACAGTCACATTGGAAACTGATGAGCCTTGTTTGCTCTGAGAAAAGGATACAAACAATTGATGTGATTTTCTGATGTCCTTGATCCTTTGAAGATAAAATCATAATTGACTGTAAACATCCAATTGATGTAATTTGTACTCTGTCTTGTTGCCATAATTTGGAAAGAAAACAGGAAGTTCAATTGACTGATTCAAATTATATTCTGAGCAGACATTTGGTAAAAAATAAGGATTAGACCTAAGAGAGACTCTATCCTTGTGAAAAGTCATATAAGGCAGGTAGATGGAAAGTGCCTGTAACTCAGAAACTTGTCTAGCTGATGTAATCGCGACTAAGAAGAGAGTCTTCCATGTTGAGAACTTCATAGGACAAGAAGCAGCTGGTTCAAAGAGAGGAAGGATCCGAGCGGCTAGTACTAGGTTTAATCCCAAAGATGGAGAGGTTTTCAGATAGGAGGCCTCAATAGTGTAGCATCTATCAAAAAATCCTTGCATAACTTATGGGACCTGACATTAGAACCTAGGAGTCCCACATGAAAGTTAGAAATAAGAGCCATTTGAACATGAATCATAGCAGCTTGCTGCTGCTTTTTCGAAGGTTTCAGCCAGGAAATCCAAAATTTTGCAACTGGGGCTGTAAAAGGATCAATGTCATTATGTTCGGCCCAGAGTGAGAACCTCTTCCATTTACTAGCGCAGAGCTTCCTGGTAGTTGGTTTATGGGAAAAGACTAAAATATGTTGAACCATCGGAGAGAATTCAGGGAGCCTAGCTAGGATTGGAAGTGGAGAAACCAAGCTGTCAGCTTGAGAGTTTGAATGGAAGGATGAAGAGCACCTAACTGATGTGTCAGAAGGTCTGGAACCGGGTCCAGAATCCAAGGCTCCTCTTGCAGGTAATGTGATAGGAATGGGAACCATATCTGATGAGGCCAGTACAGAGCAATGAGGATCAGTTTGCCACTCAGCAACTTTGCTTTCTGAAGAACTTTTGGAATTAAAGGAAAGGGGGTGGGAGCATAAAGGATCCTGGGGGGGGGGGCAATCGTGGACCAGTGCATCTCTGGGTGACTGTCCCGGAGGGGGAACTAGGGCAAAATAGCTGCTGCATTTGTTGTTTAGGTGAGAGGCAAAGAGATCACAGTGAGGCTTGCCCCATCTGTGGAAAAATCATACCCGCCACATCTTGTTTCAGAGGCCACTCATGGGGTATGAGAATTGCTTTGTTGAGCTTGTCTGCTATCAAGTTGGACTTCCCCGGAATGTTCATTGCAACCAGAAAACGCTAAGAAGAGATCGCCCATTGTCATACCCGAAGGGCCTCCTGACAAAGGATAAGATTTGGTTCCACCCTGCTTGTTGATGTACCACACTACTGACATGTTGTCCATATGACTTGCAATATGGCCCAAAGGGAGAGAGAGCGATGAAGTGCTTGCAACACTAGTAACACCACTCTCATCTCCAGGACATAGATGTTCAAGTGGTACTTGTGAGGTTGCCAAGTTCTGTGGATTGTCTGTCTCAGATAATGCCCCCCCACCCTATCTGGGAAGTGTCTGTGGTCACTGTGGCTACCACATGAGGGGCTACAAAGGAGCTGCCTAGAGAGTGACTAGGGGAGAGTGGAGCCACCACTGTAGATCTTTCTTGCAAGTATCCGTGATTAAGATCATGTGTGACATTGGCAAGTCCTGATATGACCACTGAGTGAAGAGGCTCCATTGCAGGATACTCATGTGATAACGGGCTAATGGGACTAGAGTAATGGCAGCCACCATTAACCCCAAGACTTTGAGGACAAATAGAGCCTGAACCTTTGATTTTGACAAAAGAAGAGACACCTGGCCTCGAGTGGCAAGCACCCTTTCTAGTGGGAGCCTGGCTCTCATGTCTCTTGTATTTAGCTGAGCTCCTATGAAAGTAATACACTGAGAGGGCAACAAGGCAGATTTTTAATAATTTATTGTGATTCCTAGGTGTGCACAAGTGTGAATCATGTGGTTCCTGGCCCTTAGGAGATGATGCTCTGTGGTGGCAGTGAGGAGCCAGTCATCTAGATAAGGAAATACCTGGAATCCCAAATGTCTCAGGTGAGCCATGACTACTGCCATACATTTGGTGAACACCTTGGGGGCTGTGGTGAGACCAAAGGGAATAGCTCTGAACTGATAATGACTGTCTCCTAGTCAGAACCATAAATATCTCCTGGACCGCCTGTCCATTTTTATATGGTAGTACGTGTCCTGGAGATCAACAGAGCATATCCAATCTTCCTAACCCAAAAAGAGTAGTGGACTGCAGTGTCACCATCTGGAACTTCTTTGTCTTTACTGACCTGTAAACTTGCTGAGATCCAAGATAGGTCTCCAGTCCCCGGTCTTCTTTGGAACTAAAAAGAACCTTGAGTAATTTCTGGATTCTATCTGGTCTGTGGGGACTTCCTGAATGGTTCTGTTTTGCAGCAATGTTTTTACTTCTATGACTGCTTGATTCTGAAGATTGTGTGGAACATCTGGGATTGTTGATTTTTGACTTCTTGGGGGTGCTTGAGGGAAGGGAATTTTGTAACCCCTGGATATTATGCACCATAAATTTGTCTTCTGTTATATCTTGCCAGGCTCTTGGGTACAGTGAAATTCTGCCCCTGACTGCCTCCAGAGGTGAGCAGCTGGGCAATCCTTCAGGGATTCTGAATGTTCTGGCAGAGAACATATCCCTGTCACCCTGTTGTGGAGCCCCTCTGCCGCGAGGTCGGTATCTCCCATTATTATTTCCCCCTCTGCCTCTGGGGGAGTGTTCAGCAAAGCTCCCTGGGATTTATGGAACCACATTTTCCCACTCTTTTGGCCTTTGGGATAAGGCCGGGATGGAGTGGAAAAATGGACTCCTATGGCAGAGAGAGTTTTGCCATCATGTTCACTCCTGGTAAGAGTCTCTCAGACTTGCGGCCCAAACAAGGCCAAGCCATCAAAGGGGGTGTTCATAAAGGAGGACTTAAAGGGCTCCACAAATTGACAAAGGCGCATCCAGGAATGTCTGCCAAGAGCCACTCTTATGCCTGCAGCCCTACTCAGTCCATCTGCTGAATAAGAAATCAAGCGCATGGAGGAGTTGACAATGGAGGTTAGGGTTGATAGCTGGTTAGCCAACTTGAAAGCACTCCCTCAGCTGAAGGATCCTGGAGGGTATCTCCCAGCTTTTTAAGGAGATCCCTCTGAAGCCTTGTAAAAATGTGTCAAGTAGTTCAGCAACTTGAAGAGTAAAGGCCACTGAAGAGAAAACACATTGCCCATACCTATCCATGGGACTAGACTCTTTGTTTGGCAGATGGATAGAAGAGGAAGTCTCTGCAAGTTCCTTCTTGGTGGCTGCTGACACCACCATAGCATTAACTGGCACGTCTTTGGAGAGGAAGGTCTTGTCATCTGGTGCAGTCATGAATTTGTTTGGCCTACTAAGAAAGGGCTACATGGAGTCTGGAGCACTTCATGCTTTTTGACTCATGACAGCCAAAAGTGGGTTGAAAGGTGGAGACACCCAGGAGGTGGAAGGTCAGGAACCAAATGCGTCCAGGTACATGGACTCCTCCTCAGAAGGGGCAAGGGACTTCCAGTTTCCCCTCTGCCTAAGGATCTCCAGAATGTCTGAGAATGAGACATCTTCAGAGGGGGACCGTGGGGACCATTCCGAGTCATCCAAGTCCGTGTCAGAGGTGACGGACTCAGGGGAGTCCACATGTTTTGCCTTACATTTTTTATTCCTGGGAACCTCCTCTGAGGCATGCTCAAGAGAGGTCTCAGAAGAAGAGGGGTTGCCCTGTGGAACACTGGTTCCCTACGCTTTTGACGGAGAGAAGGATCTGAGGCAGACATAAGTATTGACAGGGACAGAGCCAGTGGAGCTGAGGGTGGGGCCGTCTTGGTAGACATCACACTCCTCATCACCTCGAAGGCACCACAATCCAGAACAGAGGGAGGCTCCACCTCCGAGGAGCCTGGAGATCTCCACACCAAAGGCGATGGCTTCAAGGCAGATGTGGAAGCCAAACTCACCTGCACCAGAGCTCCAAGAGGGAGAGTGGAGTCAGACAAGGGTCCAATGTTACTTCCCCCTCGGAGCCAACGAGGCAGTCTTGCCACCCAGACCCCTTGATGGAGCGGACTGTCGAGGAGGTTGGAGTGAATATCGGAAATAACAGAGCAAGGGTAGTCAGAACCGACAGTTCCACCACTACTACCTCCATGCCCTCCGGCTCTGAACTGGACACAGTCAGAGGAGGAACAGAGATTGGGGCTGGACTGGACAGTGGAGCCACTTCCTTCTGGGCTGCCCCTGACAACAATTGAGCAAATACCAGTGTCTTGAGCAGCCTCTTCACCACTCTCTCCACATCATCATCCAATAAACACCTGGATGATCAAGAGGAGTGGGTTGAGGACCGGTGACTACCTGCTGCTGATTGTAAAAGTGGTGACTGAGGCACGGATCTCACCAGGTCCAAGGAAGGAGATCTCAACCTCTTGAGTCCGGGACAGCTCCAAAGCCACAGATGGAGCTGCCAGAAAAGAGGAATCCTTGGAAACATCAACCCACTTCAAAAGGATCTGAAGATTTAGATTTTGCCTTTGTCGGCACCGAAGGTAGAGCCGATTAAGATGCTTGTCTATAATCAGATTTTTAGGAAGGCTGAGTATCCGATGCAACCTCAACCTGAGGTTTTAACAACCGTCTCAAGATCAGTTTGTTGCACTTCTCCTGCAACACCCGGGCACTGAAGGCATGGCAAACAGAGCACTAGTCCTGAAGGTGGACCACACCTAGACACAACTCATGTGCCCATCCATAAGGGATATTTTTTGGCAACACAAGTTGCATTTTTTAAAGCCTGACTACTTTGTAGATTCTTTAGACATAAAAAAACACAAAGAGTGAAGCGCAATAAAGTAAAGAGATTTTTTTTTTTTTTTACAGAAAGAAGGAAAAAAGATAAGGAGGGGATAAGCCTCTAAATTAAACGGCTACTGCTCCCAAAAGGAGAAAGCCTCTAACTTAAACGGCTTCTCCCTAAGAAGTATGGAGTGAAAAAGGGAAAGATAACAACCCTGAAGAAAAAACGGGCCACAGACAACACAGACAAAAAAGGCCTGAGACGAAATGATGGCCTATAAACACAAAAAACAACTGTAATGAGTATAGGGGTGATAAGACAGTTAAACTAGCTAATAATGCTATTTAGCCCTGAACAAACAGCAATTTTGACAGAAAAAATAAACTACTTAGCCTGAGCCAGCAGAAAGACAATCTCGATACTGCAAGCGGCAAATGAGGTCTGGGTAGCTACCGCTATGCATGCTGGGATAAGGGGTGAGCCTTGAGCCAGTTAGGACACTTCAAGCTTTAGAAGTGGCTGTGTTAGAGCAGTGATCGGTGCCAAACCCAACCAGAAAGAAGGAAGGCGAGATAGACAACATAACATCATTGGTATGATAAACTGAGGTAGCAGTACAGTATTGGCATTAGCATGCATTAAGACGTCAGTACATTCTGCAGAATTCTCAAACCCCCCCATTGTCTCAACACTAATTCTGGATGAAGTGAAAAAAACAAGACAAAGGCATACCATTAACAATGTACTCAGATATTGTTTCTTAAAATGTGAGATCACACAAACAATACCAAGCAAACATTTGAACATTGTGCAGTATCCTCACAACCCCTAACCATGCTCCCAACCTCTCAACCCAATAACCAAGAAAAAAAAATCAAAATATTATCAAACAAGCTCCTAGCATCAGGTATAGTTATAAACATTGCTGGTATACACAATAATAGCATAACTGGTCTGCACTAGTATACATTAAGGCATTTATATATTCTGCAGCATTCTCACAGCTGCTAACCCCCCCTCCCAATCTCTCAGCACAATTCTGGACAAAGCAAAAAATTATAGAACAAAGGCATCAGGGATAGCTACAAACATTGCCACTACGCACAAGACAATACTATCATAATGGAGTCACTTCAGCAGCTCAAAATACTGAAATATCTAATTTTAGTATCTCGAGCCCAAGAAGTGGAATCCATAAAACAACGAAAACTAAAAACCTCACATGCCAGATGTTTTGAATTTTGCAGTTTTACCACATGCACAAACACTACACAAACACACACAATCACTCTACTACATGAAAGATGAGAGGCAAGCCCCACTGCACCCCCCACAGCCTCCCTACTTAGATATTCTCACTCCGAGGTTTCACTACATACAAACACACACAAAACACCACCACACAAGCTACCTTCTCTTCGCACATACACATCACAGCAACAAAACACACTTTCACACACCACAGCCGCTACCCAAACCCCTTAACACACACACTTACCTGAATACATGACCATAGTGGAACTTTAGAAGCGTGAAATTCAAAACCTTCAATATTTGAGGTTTTGAATTTCGCACTTCTAAACTTTGCTATTATGTGGACTTGGCTTCTTGGGCTCGAAATATCGAAATTCGAGATTTCAGTATTTCGAGCTTCTAAATGAACACACCATAACAGGGTTTGAACTGATATACATTAAAACAACAGCTGTACATTCTGCAGCATTCTCACAGCCCCTATCTTCCACTACCAATCTTTCAGCACAATTGTAGACAAAACAAAAATAAATTAATGAACATTCTCATGCTAGACTGCCTAAAAGACTACAGCAACTCTGGACATTATTATTACAGACAAGCATCCCTTTCTCAATCTCTTAGTAAAAATTCTGAATAAAAATAAAAAAAACTTACAACCACACACACACACCCAGTCTTGCTAGCACAAGCACTCTGCACAAAAAAGTAATGCACTCATCTCCCTAGTTTACATCACACCCCCCACACAAAAAATAAAGTAAAAAATAAACCCAAGAACTTACTTTTTATGCAGTTGATAGAAGAAGGCTATTAATCTTCTGTTCCCTCTTCATAATTGTAGCCTGATCTACTTCCCATCCACACAGACCAGGCCATTTTAGTCCTTTTAAATTGCCATTAAAAGGATATTTTTCAGATCTTTTAGAAATTGCCCTTACAAGGGTAGCTGAGAATACACAAACACCAAATAAAAAGTAGAATCACCTGGAAATAAAATACACTTCAAAACCACAACAAATCTAGTAAAGTCCAACTCCAGGATGGAACTGCACCAGTCCAATAAAAGTATAACCAGCTTATTTTAAGTTGAATACCAAGTAAAATTAGGTTTTTATCATGGACAAAGACTTCAGAAAAAACCTAACATACAGAAATGGTGCTCCTTTTACACCTAACCCTAAATTGCTAACAAATTAGTGAGCTAATAAGTTAATGACAAGGTACTGCTCTTAAAGGCATATTCCAATATACTGAAATAGAAACCTTCCTGACTTAATCACATAAGTTATATAACCAAAGTTCAATACTTCAAACATTATATAACCAAAGTTAAATACTTCAAGCACACTTGTTTAGAAACATTTACATCAGACAAAAAAGAAACATGTAAAACACTTAAAATCATTTAAAAACACTTTGATTTAAAAAAATCCTTCCATATGTGACAAGTGGAACTTTAATAGCTGGTAAAGTATTGCAGTAGTACTAAAATTTCAATATTTACATAAAAATAAGACCAAAAGTCAAGACGTAAAGTTTGAATGAAAAGCTCAGATCATTTAACGAGTTATTGCATAATGTACTTGGGAACAAATCTGCGTAGCTCTTTGCTGGCTATTAATGAGGGTTAATATCTGTTGGCCTTTTGTTTTAGTATTGGTATCAGGGATAAATTGTCATTAATACCTGGAGAGTGGGTGGCATTTAATTTTATTTGCCAATGCAACTCCCTAACCTCCAGTTACTCCTCCCAGGCACCCCCTCTCAGATCTATGGTAAACACTTTCAGTATAGTAAATACAAATTTTAAAGCCACTACATGATGTTGAATGCTTATAGAGAGCATCGTTGCCATTACGTGAGGACATCTCATGACTGTGCTCATAAATTCTTCTTTTAAGTTGTCTTTCAGTTTTGCCTACATAAATGGATGTTCAGGTGCACAGGTAGCAAAATACACTACTCCTCTGGTCTGAGAATTACCATCCTGAGCATATATGACTGCTGGAGTCTGGTTCTGAAGGTGGAAAACTGATGTTTCAAAAATATATTTACATTGAACATAAGCTTTACACTTCCTTGTCCCTTTATTTTTCTTTTCTTTTTAGTATTTTTAAATTCTATAAGATTTTTTGTATTGTAAGCTCTTTTGTATGTGAATGAAGGCCTAGGTCCCACAATACCAGTAAGTTGCCCATCGCTAGTCAGAATGTCCCAATATTTATGTATAATACTTTTAGTGGTGTGGAATCCAAAGATCTAGCCGTGGTGGTGCAGCGGTTAGCGTTGTTACCTCACAGCAAGAGGTTCTCCCGTTCGATTCTTGGCTGTTGCACCTTCTGTGTGGAGTCTGCATGTCCTCCCCATGGTTGAGTGACGTTAAAGACATGCAGGTAGGTGCGAGCATGAATGGGCGTGCCTTTGTTGAAGGTTGGGTGTCGGGTTGGTAACTCGGCACTGTAAAATCCACTGCCAATTATGAGCAGACCGGAGTTCCATTTTGGCTACCCCTAACAGGGAAAAACAGAAAGACTTTGTTTTTGGTGTGGAATCCAAAGCTATACTCAAATATGAATGCCCTGTTGAAATTACTTTCTTGTCCAGTGCACTGTAACCTATTGTTGTTACTACTATTGGCATCTTCCTCAGTGGGTGTCCTCTCATCCTTCCTACCACCCTTATCATGGTGGAATACTCCTGTATGTGCTCTTTTGTGTTTGTCTTTTAGACCAACCCCCAGTAATGAGAAGTTTTTCTTCATTCTATTGTTTGAAACCTCCTCACTTAGAGCTCTTACTAAGGACTGAGGGTATCCTCTCTCCAAAAACATATTTTCCAAAACTTCCCTCTCACTATTAAAGACCTTCTTTTCTGATGTCATTCTAAAAATTCTTATAAATTGGCCCCTTACAAGGCTTTTCTTCTGGGAGAGGGGGTGAGCACACTGAAAATGTAAGTAAATATTGAAGAAGACTGGTTTTCGATAAATATTGGATAGCCCCCCTCCTTCTTAGTTATGGTAATGGCCAAATAATTAATTTTATGTCTGTCAATTTGGTATGTAAACCTCAGAAAATGGGAGACTGGTTAATATATTAAATAAATTCAATCTGTTTTGGGTTCCACCCCACAAGATGAAGATGTCAACCAAAAACCTAAGATAACGTAAAATGTGGTCCTTAAAGCAGGAACTAAAAATATATTGCTTCTTCCATGTTAACATTTCTAGATTTGCAAATATGGGGGCACATGCTGTCCCCATCATGACACCTATTGTTCGCTTGAATATCCTATTTTCTAATCAAATGTAGTTTTTTCCAGTAGTGTCTCCATACATTCCATTACTAACCTAATTTTTTGTTTGTCTAAAAACTCAAAGCTAAACAATGCTTCATTAAAGATTTCAAGACCCTTCTCTTGTTGAATGCTGGAAAATAAATCTATAATAACTATAGTCAAACAGTGACCTCACTATTATAATAATCATGTTTAATTCTTGCTAAAAATTCGCAAGAATCCTTAACTATATGGGTATCCACCTCCAAAAGGGGTTTTAAACATTTATCAACATATAAGGCACAAGGATGGGGTTTTCCCCAGATGCCACTCATAGTAGGGTTAATCAAATCTTTATGTAATTTAAGAATACTGAAAAAGACTGGTATCTTGGGATTAGATTTTTTTATGAATTTATAGGTGTTAAAATCCATGCAGTGTTGTAACATTTCATCTTCCAAAAATTGGACAGTTTTATGATTTACCACATTTATAGATGCTGGAACATAGAAGTCATTATTCAGTAATATTTTCAACATTTCTTCTGTGTACCTTGAACTATCTCTTCCTAACTGAAACCTGGCTCAAACCTCACATCAAAAGTGAGGAAATACTTCCACCTGAATACAACATCCTTCGCATAGACAGACTGTCCAAAAAAGGAGGTGGTGTAGCACTGATATTTAAACACCACCTTGATATTCTACTCCTGAACACATCTGCCCCTCACCACAACAATGAAGAAATCCTTTATGCCAATCTCAGAGTAAACCCAAACAAAACAATCAATATTATAGGATGCTATTTCCCACCAGGGCAAAACATAACACCCCTAGAAAATCTCTTGAGCTGGGCTACTCTATCTCTACCCCAGGAAACCATAATTCTTGGCGACTTTAACATCAAGTGGCTATCCTGTAATAACAGTCTCCCAACCATTCACCTTAATCTCCATAGGTTCACTAAAATCATTCAATCCCCTACCTGAATCAACAAAACCCCTAACAATCCTACCTTACTTGACTGGATCCTAGTCAACAAAGCCCCTCACTCTTACCTAGCAGGCTGCTTACCTGACAGTCTTAGTGACCACTCCCCCACTTTCCTAATTCGGCACCACACAAACAGTCTCAAGCTCATTATCCACAGGCAAATACGGAACAAGTCCAACTTCAACCCCAACTCCTTCATCGCCTCCCTGCAAAAAAATTAACTGGTCACCACTAAAATAAATACCTCAGCCTAGATGAGGCTGTCCACTTCTTCAACAGTACCTTCCTCTCCATCCTGAACACCCATGCTCCTGTAAGAAATGCCAAAGTCAGATTCAGACATGCCCCATGGTTACAAAAGACCACTAGGACCCTAATGAAATCCAGAGATAAGGCCTGGGAGCACTGATGACTAATAAAAAATAACTCAGATAGGCAATCATTCCTTGAACTGGGCAATAAAGCAAAAAATCAAATAAAATTAGACAAATCCCTCTACTATAAATCCACCCCAAACTCTACCAACCACAACCCTAAGCAATTCTGGTCCACTATAAACACTATCCTCCACCCAGGGAAGGTTGATAACCCCCAGCCGTCCATTCCCCCCCTCCTCCAGCAGTATTGCTGAATTCCTTCAACAAACACTTCACTGAAACTATAACATCTCTAAACAAACAACACTTCCCTACAACAGCCCCCCACCTCCTAACCCTAACCCCCCACTCCTCTTTTCTTCTTCACCTCAGTACCTACTACCAACATAAAAAGACTATTGTCAAAACTTAAACCCACCAAACTCACAGCTGACAACCACCCCTCTGAACACTTGAAAATTGCAGCTGATACACTAGCCTATCCAATTTCAATTCTAATCAACCATTCCATAACAGAAGGCTATGTTCCCTTGATATGGAAAATATCCCACATCATTCCCCTCCACAAAGACACCCCCTCCACTGACATCTCCAATTACCACCCCATTGCTATCCTCTCCCCTCTCCAAGATACTTGTAAAATGTATCAACACCCAGGTCTTCAACTACCTCCTAGCTAATAATCTCCTCTCCAAAACATGGCTTCAGGCCATATCACAGCACTACCTCCACTCTGCTCTCCTTCACCAACACTATACTTCATCAGAAAAACAATGGCCTCTTCTCTACTGCTGTATTTCTAGATCTCTCAAAGGCATTTGACATGGTATCTCATGAGCTACTACTCTCTACTCACCCCCAACCTCTCCTTCTCACAATCAGCCTGAAACTGGTTCCACAGCTATCTACACGGTCACCAGCAATCAGTAATCTGGGATAATAACCTATCACCTCACCTCCCAGTTACTCTCGGAGTTCCCCTAGGATCTATCCTTGGCCCTCTGCTATTCTCACTTTTCACTAACACTCCCTTATACAGTACGCAGATGACTTTCCTCTCATCTGCTCTATTGCCACAGAACTACAACAAATCATGCAGAAATCATTCTCTTCTGTAGAAAGCTGGCTATCCAATGCTCAGCTCCTACTCAACCCAAGTAAGACAAAAACTTTTCCTGTTCCAACCTTCCAAAGCCACCCAAAACAAGCCCCACTTCAACATTCTTGCCAAAGACAATACCATCATCTCTCCATCAGAGCACACAAAATTACTTGGTGTGGAAATAGACAACAAACTTAGATTTGACACCCACATATCTCTCACAATAAAAAAAAGTTCACAAGAAACTTGGTGCATTATATCGAAACTGCCAATTCCTAGCCAAGGTGGCTAGAATCACCATAGCCAATTCCCAGCTAATCTCCACCCTACTCTATGCATCCCCCATACTTACCAACCTTAGACAGACAGACCTACACAAACTGGATGTTTCTTACAACAAAATTGATAAATTTGCCATTGGAACTTCCTACCACAGCCATCATTCTATCTCCCTTAAAGAATTCAACTGGCTAGAACTCACACAACTCCTTCACTTTAATCAACTCACCTTCACTCATAAACTTATTAACCACCCCATAACATCCTTTCCCTTCAAACCCTTCTCCAACCCTATCACTCCAGTAGGCCCCTAAGATCTTAACTTGCAACATTTACTGTATATACTGTTGATAATCAATATTGTGTTATTGTATTAAATCCAACAACCTGTAATGTTGTTTACTATTGCTGCAACTTTGTATCTCTGTTTATCATGTATATGATGTGGAGCTTTTCTCCCCCGGCATCCTCTGAAAAAGGACCTGCGTCCAGTCAGAATTTCCCGGTAAACAAATGTAAATAACATAAATAAATAAGTATATTACCACTCCTCCACCTTTGTCAGGCTTCATGATATAAAGAGAATTATTCCTTTTAATTTCCTGTAAAGTTATGTATTCATCCCTAGTCAAACTGAATTTTTTAGTTCTCATATTCCCCTTTGCATATTTATGATAAATTGCATTCTCACAGATGTTGGAAATTATAGTAATTAATTGTAGGTATATTTGAGTATACTGGAATATAATATAAGCGGTACCTATGTCATTAACTTCTTAGCTCAATAATTTGTTAGCGATTTAGGGGTAGGTATAAAAGAAGCACCATTTCTGCAGTTGTTTTCTGAAGTCTTTGTCCATGATGAAAATCTAATTTTACTTGGTATTCAGCTTAACATAAACTTATTGTTTCTACTGGACTGGTGCACTTCCTTTCTGGATTTGAGCTTTGCTTTACTGGATTTATTGTGGTAGTTGAAAATACCTTGGCTTGTCCCACAATCACTCCTGGAAAGCTTGAATGTAACATCCGTCCTCCTTCCTCTTGCCAGTAATCCAGAGCACTGATATGCTGCTGAATAAAAGCAAAGCAAACTCCTCTCTTGAAAAACAAGAAGAGAAGTAATGCTTAGTACACACACACATGCCTTTTTACAGGCACTTGACACAGGAAGTGCTTTGCAAGGACCAATCAGGTCCTTGCTTCATCACTTCCTTGTTTAAAAAAAAAGACAACTTACTTCCCTGGTTGCTGCAGCCAGTTGGGTCCCTTGCTTCACTGAAGTGGACCTGACTGAGTACAGCTTACAGGCAAGTTAAAAAAAATGGAAAAAGACTGTGATAGTGTGGTGATGTCACACTGCTGTGCGGATATCCACAAGGTGCCTAGGAAAGAACAGAGGAGATGGAGAAACTCACGGCTGCATCGGGGACCTTGTTCAAGGGGAGATAATTGGGTGCTTCCCACTGCCGCAGGTTCCACTGGTGCCTAACAATGGTTATGTCATCAGGAAAGGATGGAGACATTTAAACAGCACTGCAGAATGTGGACTTCCACTTCTTCCTGGATGTAGCAACCATACCACATATCATACCCTGCCCACTCCTACAACATGGTCCATTTACAGAAAAAAAAAATGTAATGGTTTAGAAAAGCATATAAATGAATTACTTCTACAGCAGGAACTTATCTACCTATTTTATTCTGTGAGTGTTAGTTGTATAAATCTTGTATCTAGAACTGTTAACATCTTATAGTGTTACTTTTATACAATAATTACTCTGTAATACAACAGTGCAAGGCTGATAATTTACATTGTCCCATAAACACTTTCAGTACATAAAAAAATGAATAGTGATTTTCTAGTCTGCAAAGCTTTATATAATTTCTTTATTTTCAATCTGATGACAGGGTAGGTGGAATGATCAGTTAACCCTTTTCAGCCATGCCCTTGGTACAGTAATACAGTTTTACAGTAGATATGACAGGACAAGACAGGAAAGTTACATATTAAGATAAGAGAAAACAATGAATGCCATTATCACTCTAGGAAAACCACTGCAAGCATGCAATGAAAGCATATACATGTGAATTAATATACATAGTTATATACACAGTTATTAATGTATACTGTATTGGAATTAAATTGTTTCTTAACTAGTATCATGAAAACATGAGATTTTGGCTTCCCCAAAGAAGGAGTATTAATGCTTTTTAGAATGCTTCTACTATACCACTGCACTTAATATCATTAGATGGATGGTTCCCAAGTGCAACCCTGTTCTGGAGAAGGTTTTATCACCTAGGGATAGTTTGAATATGGGTCTGGAAAGGTTAAGAAAATTGTCTTTGCTTTTTCTGAGTAATTTTGGTCTTTCAGAAGTTGTTTCTTTATGAGAAGAGTGCAGTACCATGTTTTAAGCATTTTGAAAAAATAGTGTCCCCAGAATGAGAGTGGTCTATCTGGTATTGGGACCCTGGGCATTTCATGAAGTATATTGCAATGGTGTTTTCTTTTACATATCTTTAATTCTGCTGTCTGAGGTTTTTGACAGTTATAAGTGCTGTAAGCTGAGTAGTGGTAGCACATATTCATGTCTAGTAAAAGAATATGTTTGTCTACTGGTTTATGAGAATGTGTGGATACTAAGTGGGAAATTCTGTAGCATATTTTAATTGTGAAAGAATCGTGTCAGTAATTTTGTTGATGTGGTTTCTGAGACTGAGGACAGGTACTGCTGTCAAATCAAAGTATGTCTGCTCCTGTACACTGGGAATGGCACTGCCTTTAGTCTTCGGTAGTAATAGTTTATCTTGTTGAAGCCAAGGACAAAGGTCAGAAACATTTGTATGCATGATTGTTTGGAGGGTTTAATGCATTTTGCTAGTATCCAGGAGAAGTGTATCTTATGTATATGTAGATTTTATTTTATTTTATTTTACATTTGTTAACCGGGCTAGTCTAACAGGATATATTTCCATTTTCAGCAGAGGCCCGGGGAGAAAAGCTCCACATATAGACAAAACAGATACATAGTATGCAAAATAACAGAGTAAAATCTGGTGGGATATAGACAATGTACATTATTAAAATGTAGGAATTCAACATCCCAGACATAAAAATGGACAACTTATTAATTATTTAATATTTTAGGAACATAAAAAGAATAGAAAATCTATAAAAGAAAGAGAATGCAGATTTGTTAGATTTATAGACTATCAGCAAAAAGAGATGTTACCATATGGAGGAAGGATAGATGAGGGGTAGATCTTTCACAGATTCCTTTAAAATATCTGAAATTATAAACTTCCATAGTTATCCATGCAAAAAAATACCAAAGGACTGAATCTGTGTTTTCTGCTCCCCAGTCTCCATACAATAATACAAGCCAAAGAGCAAGAAACAATCATGCATCCCACTGCTTGCAGTGAATGAGCAGTTTAATATACCAGCTAATGCAGCTTTTATTCTGTACCTGTCCTTATTTTAAGTAAAAGTATTATTCATTTACAAAGCTGGATGTTGGCTCACTGACACAAGGGGGGGGGTTGCTGTCTATAGTGCAAGCTGGTGACATATTGATTCATGCACATAGATGGTGGAAGAGAGCTGGTATATATAACTGAGAGGCACCTGCTGGTTTTCCTCCTTTCAGAAGATATTTTCTCCTACCTGACTGGATCCTCCCTCACTGAAGGAGAATGAAAGCTTTAGTCCACTTACCTCCAACATAAGAGAAAATGGCAGATCAGACAAAGTAGTACATGTGCATAAACCACATTGGTGTTACTACAAGCCCTGTATTTTACTTATTTATTTATTTGTTATTTTGGGTGTGGTAAAGGGTAGGCTAAGAATTAAATTATTTTTTCTGCTGTTAGAATGGTGTCAATGTGGGACTCCTTTTATCTTCTCCAAGATACCATAATGTTCACTCCTCCATAGCTGACCACTTTCAAGGGAAAAAACATTAAATCACTAAGGAAATGAGTTGTGGCTGTGGAGGAAATGAAGGGTACCAGAAAATGGCAGATGTTGGAAAAGGCATCATAAAGATAAGCAAAAGAAAAAAGCTAACAAAGGTGGAGAGTTCCCTTCTGAACTGATTTGTGACTACTTTCTTTGAAACCTTCTTTAATAATAAAAAATCTGAGACAATAAAAGCTTCCCAATAACTACAGTCCAAGTTGGGGACACAACACAACTTTAAGATGGTTGTGAGAAAATCCACTGAGAAATAACTTATACTACTTTCAGCAAACTCTATATTCCAAAACCTCTTAGCATCTACAAAGTGTCTGTATGAAGCCTGTCTCTTCCTCATAATGCAAAAGAATGTGTTCAGACATTACACTGCAAACTGCATGCTAATATCACACAGGAGGCAGTCTGTTCTGATATCTGTCCATCTTCAGACATCACAGTACAGGATATCTGTATTCTCACATCACACTGAAGGCTGTCTGTGTTAGGAAATATCCCCTCTGGATGTTCATGATGCAAGAATTTACTGCAGGATGTCTGTGATGAAACCTTTCAATGCAGGATATTCATAATAAGACATGTCACTGCAGGATGTCCATGTGTTCAGACATCTCACTGCAGGATATCCATAATGAAACATCTCACTGCAGGATGTCCATAATGAGACATTTCACTGCAGGATGTCCATGTGTTCAGACATCTCACTGCAGAATATCCATAATGAGACATCTCCCTGCAGGATGTCCATAATGAGGCATTTCACTGCAGGATGTCCATGTGTTTAGATATCTCACTGCAGAATATCCATAATGAGACATCTCACTGCAGGATGTCCATAATGAGGCATTTCACTGCAGGATGTCCATGTGTTCAGACATCTCACTGCAGGATATCCATAATGAGACATTTCACTGCAGGATGTTCATAATGAGACATATCACTGCAGGATGTCCATAATGAGACATCTCACTGCAGGATGTCCGTGTGTTCAGACATCTCACTGCAGGTTATCCATAGTGAGACATTTCACTGCAGGATGTTCATAATGAGAAATATCACTGCAGGGTGTACATGATGAGGCACTTCATTGCAGGATGTCCATGTGTTCAGACATTTCACTGCAGGATGTCCATGTGTTCAGACATCTCACTGCAGGATATCCATGATGAGACATCTTACTGCAGGATATCCATAATAAAATATCTTACTGCAGGATGTCCATGTGTTCAGACATCTCACTGCAGGATATCCATAATGAGACATCTCACTGTAGGATGTCTATAATGAGACATTTCACTGCAGGATGTCCATAATGAGACATCTCACTGCAGGATGTCCATAATGAGACATCTCACTGCAGGATGTCCATAATGAGACATTTCACTGCAGGATGTTCATAATGAGATATTTCATTGCAGGATGTCCATGTGTTCAGACATCTCATTGCAGGATATCCATAATGACACATTTCACTGCAGGATGTCCATAATGAAACATTTCACTGCAGGATGTCCCTAATGAGACATTTCACTGCAGGATGTCCATGTGTTCAGACATCTCACTGCAGGATGTCCATAATGAGACATTTCACTGCAGGATGTCCATAATGAGACATCTCACTGCAGGATATCCATAATGAGACATCTCACTGCAGGATGTCCATAATGAGGCATTTCAATGCAGGATGTTTATAATGAGACATCTCACTGCAGGATGTCCATAATGAGACATTTCATTACAGGATGTCCATATTGCAATGTTCAGACATCTCACTGCAGGATGTCCATATTTCAACATTTCATTGCAGGATGTCCATGTGTTCAGACATCTTACTGCAGGATATCGTGAATGAGACATTTCAGTGCAGGATGTCCATAATGAGACATCTCACTGCAGGATGTCCATAATGAGACATTTCACTGCAGGATGTCCATAATGAGACATTTCACTGCAGGATGTCCATCTGTTCAGACATCTCACTGCAAGATATCCATAATGAGACATTTCACTGCAGGATGTTCATAATGAAACATATCACTGCAGGATGTCCATAATGAGACATTTCACTGCAGGATGTCCATGTGTTCAGACATTTCACTGCAGGATGTCCCTAATGATACATTTCACTGCAGGATGTCCATGTGTTCAGACATTTCACTGCAGGATGTCCCTAATGAGACATTTCACTGCAGGATGTCCATGTGTTCAGACATTTCACTGCAGGATGTCCCTAATGAGACATTTCACTGCAGGATGTCCATGTGTTCAGACATTTCATTGCAGGATGTTCATAATGAGACATATTACTGCAGGATGCCCATAATGAGACATTTCACTGCAGGATGTCCATATTGCAATGTTCAGACATCTCACTGCGGGATGTCCATATTACAACATTTCATTGCAGGATGTCCATGTGTTCAGACATCTCACTGCAGGATATTCATAATGAGACATTTCACTGCAGGATGTTCATAATAAGACATTTCATGCAGGGTGTCCATGATGAGGCACTTCGTTGCAGGATGTCCATATTGCAACATTTCATTGCAGGACACCCATGTGTTCAGACATGTCATAGCAGAATATATGTGTTAAAGACAGTTCATTGCAGGAAGTTCATGATGAGATACTTTATTGCAGGATGTCCATGTGTTTGGATATCTCACTGTAGGATGTCCATAATGAGATATTTCTCTGCAGGCTGTCCATGATGAGGCACTTCATTGGATGTCCATGTGTTCAGATATCTACTGCAGGATGGCCATGATGAGACATTTCACTGCAGGATGTCCATATTGCAATGTTCGGACATCTCACTGCATGATGTCCATATTGTAACATTTCACTGCTTGATGTCCATGTGTTCAGACATCTCACTACAGAAAGTCCATAATGAGATATTTCATTGAAGGACATCCATGTGTTCAGACATCTCACTGGAGGATATCCATGATAATACATTTCACTGCAGGATGTCCATATTGCAACATTTCATTGCACGATGTCCATGTGGTCAGAAATCTCACTGCAGGATATCCATGATGAGACATTTCACTGTAGAATGTCCATATTGCAACATTTCATTGCTGGATGCCCATGTGTTCAGACATCTCATTGCAGTATAGACATGATACGAAAGTTCATTGCAGGATACCCATATTGCAACATTTGATGAGAGGAAGTCCATGTGTTCATACATTTCACTTCAGGCAACAAATAAACATATGACTTACCAAGTCAGTTATCCATAGAATCTTCAAGTGGCACTTCTGAAAAGAAAAAAATAAATAGTTGTTTAGCAAGAGGGTTGCTTTCTTTGAAATCATTTGTGACCACTGAATGAAGAGAACCTATGGAGAATATGGTTTCTCTCTTTTTTAATTTTTACAATTCTTTTGGGTTTCTAATACCCTGAGGGGAATGGACCCCATTCCTAAGTCAAAGTATGATTAAAGTTCCTGTAGTTAGTATTGTTTCTATCTTTGATATTAGCCAGAAGTGCTCCTCACAGTACCTGCAATATGCTCAGAAGTGACTCCTTCTACAATTCAGATGGAGTTACATGTATCCGTAACATATCTGAATACGACTGTAAATTATTTATTTATGAGACCCATTGCTCCTGCTACTATTGGAACTGTCTGGGTATCCTTCTTCCACATTACCCTCATTTCTGCCTGCAAATCCTGGTATTTTATGACTTTGTGTGTCTGTGTACATAAGACGCTAATAAATGGGTGTAGCAATTTCAATGCTGAATGTTACTTTTGTCTACATTACTTGGATTACTATATCTGGTGTTCTTGCATCTATTTTTTTGAACTGTTGGTAATGGAAGATCCCATGTGATACAAACTTCATAATTTTCTATGATGCTTGGTGGCTCATGTTTTCAGTGTCCTTCAGCCATTTCGATACCATAATGTATGCACAATCCACAGTGCAACAGTCTCGCCACATTATTATGCTTTCAGTATACAGTCCTTCTGCCATTAGTGTGTCGCAACCAGCAACAAGGTGTGTGACTGTTTCCAATTCTGTTTTAGAAAGCCTACATTTTTCTGTTTCTCCCACATGTTCAATGGACTTTGTAAACCAACATGTACATAGTCCACTGTCCTGGGCTGCCAATATTAACCTTTTTGTCTTTTGGCTTAAATTCACCTCTCCTTAACCATTCCTGCATTCGATCCTGATCAACATGAGGTTGTACCAGGAGTTTTCTGTACTTGCAACTATATTTATGCATTTATCACACATTTCTTGCCTTCACATCTGATCCTTCACATTATATTCTTTCTTTTGTTTTTTGGCACATTTAGTTGATGCCTAATTTTTGTCTACTTCTGGTTTGATTTCCATTCTCACTTCTGCTAACCTAAATATGGAAGTCATCTTAGATTTGTTCTCCTCATGTTTTAAAACTTTCACTATGTTTAGACCTTGTAAGGTCAGCAGATATGTATACAGTTCTATGATTGCAGATCTGTACGTGTAATCAGTTTTGAAAAGGCTCATATCTCCTTCAAAATGGGGAATGTATAATTTCGGTATAGACTGATTTTTATAAATCATTTGATAAGCATGAAGCATTTTCTTATTTTCCTGTTCAACTGATCCAATACCTTTTGGGGTCATCAATCACCCCAAAACTGTAAGTTAAAACAGCATGTGCAAATTAGTTTATAGTCTGGACTTTGTTCCTAGATGTCAGGGCTGTTTTCAGTATTAATTATAGTCCTCTACAATATTCGTTACCAAGTTTTATTCCCATCTGTTCATGTTTTATTGTCGATTCTTCATCAATTCCCAGATACTTATACACTCTCTCCTGCTCAAGTTCCTTTATTTCACATTCCTGTCCTAGACTGATATTTTCTTGTTTTTGAAGCTTTTCTGCTTTAAAGATCACTTTTGCACATTTATCAAAACCAAATTACATTCTTACATCAACTGAGAAAGTTTTGATCATTTGCAGTTCTGCTTTCAGTTCTTCATCTGATGAACTATACAGTTTCAAATCATCCACAATAAGAAGACCAGAAGCCTTTACACGTTGTTATTTTCTGGGTGCCAGATTGTAACCATCTGTTAAGTAAACAGCTTAATGGGGTAAGGGCAAGATAAGAGAGTAGTGGTGACAAAGAGTTATCCTGGAAAATCCCCCTTTGAATTTTTATTCCTGGGATAATAATTTGTCCATTATCATGGCTTAGCTACAAAGTGGTTTGCCACTATTTCATGGTCATTGTAGTGTAATTGATCAATGTAGGGTGTATCTATACAACTGTAAGCACTCCTTTATCCATGAACATGGGATGCTTTCAAATGCTTTTTTGTAGTCTATCCATGCCATACTTAGATTCTTCCCCTTTTTACAATTCTATATTATGACTTTAACAACAAATGATCCTCTGTTCCATGACTTTCTTTTGCTTCATTTCCATAATTGAGTTTTCTTTTAAATGACTATAAACTCTGTCAGCATCAATTCCAGTGTATAGTTTATATATTGTTGGAAGGCAAGTTATTGGTCTATAGTTTTTAGGATAACTTGCAGGTTCACTCTTAAGTAGGAGTATTGTTTTTCCTGTTAATAACCAGGCTGGCTTCAGTTCAGGATACACATATAAATAGTTCAAGGTTAAATCTTTATGTAAAATGTTAATACTGTTAGCCAGAAGTTAGTTATTGCACCTGGGCTTGATGTTTTCCAATCAGAGGCTTTTCTTAACTTTGTTTTAATCTCTCTGGCCGTTAATTCATTCCATTTCATATTCTGTACATTTGAACAACTTATTCTTTTGTTTACTTCTATCCATTCAGCATCTTTATTTTTTTCCACAAGACCTTCATAGATATTTCTCCAAATGTTTTTTTTTTATTTTTGTGGTGTTTCTATTATTTTTGCTTTGCTTCCAAATTCTCTATAAAACTTTTTTGGGTCATCAATAAATTAATTATTTTATACTTGTGCAAAAAGACTAAAACTGCAAAAGGGCAGTGAATGGGGTAAAAGAACAATAACCAAATGCAAAATGCCATCAGATTCTGACGGAGACCATAATGATTGCAGATAAATTCATCAAATGTGAAAAAACAATGAATCGAGCGGTGAAAGCCAGATGCTTTATTCAGGATTTATCGCTTTCATTCCTACCAGGAACTTCATCAGAATCTAGAAGGGCTGCATACGTCACTTCTTTATATACAGGTCTCTATAACAGTACAGTGTAATAAATACATAAACAAGTCAACAAACCCATAGTCTGTCCACAAGCATGTCTTAACATTAAATGATGCTCCACTGCTGTTGCCTTATATAGCATGATGGCATTTGACTTCTCCCTTTCCTTTCCCATACTGCCCTCTGTTTTTTGTGGTAAAACGTATATGGCATTAATTTACCTGTACAGTAATATATCTTACTTAGTCCTGTTATACTGCATGAATTTCTATGAACAGCTAACACTGGGTAAAACCATGATTCAGGTCGTAGCCTGCTATAGGTCCCCAACCATGTCCCAAGACTCTCACTCCATGTTCCTAAGCACCATGGAGAATATTAGGGTCCAATCTAATACTCTCATACTGGTTGACTTCAACTACCCCTCATTAACTGGGAAAACTACTCATGTACCAATACACTTGCCCAGCGTTTCCTGGAATTCATTAATTCCAGTGCCCTGGACCAGCTTGTTCTTATTGCCACTAGAGGTAGAAACATCCTTGACCTGGTCATTACTAACATGGGCAATGTTGCTCTACACCAATAGTCAACTCCTACCTGGTTAGATCCGACCACAAACTAATCACCTTGGAAATCCACATCCACCATGAAAAACTTTTCCTCAGCTAACTTTGGGCTCCTAAAAACAGAGGTTGCTAACTTCACGGCACCCATGCAAATGGAGAATAGTTGCATGACCGCCGAATCAAACAATGCACTTTACAAACACGTACACAAATGCATGGATCTCGCCATACCCAATAGAACCAAGACACTCTCCTCCAAAAAAAGGAAGCCAATGTGGTGGTCCCCTGCCATAAACAAACTCTACAGCAGAAGGATGAAACTGATGTGGAATAAGGTAAAGTCCCAAGACAGGAAAAACTCCCTTATCAGCATCAACAAAAAGTTGAGATCCCTCATCAAATCCTCTAAAGCTAGCTATGAAAACAGAATTTCAGCAGACAGTAAAGACAACCACAAGGCCTTCTATAGTTATGTAAAGAATCTCCATGGGAATACCCAGATTTGCTCTGAGCTACTGCACAATGGTACCTCCTATACCAAGCCAACAGATATCACCAATATACTGGCTGACAGCATCAGTGCCAACTTTCCCCCTCTTTCCCCCCCAAAGGACTAGTTACAATACCAGTAGATTTCCAGGAACCCAGTATTACTGCTGCACAAGTTAAATCAGCACTGTCCAAGGCCAAGAATACAGCTTCTATGAGACCTGACAATATCCCTGGGTGTGTTCTACATGAACTACAGAGTGAACTGGTACCTCACCTGTGTGCCCTGTTCAGTCAGAGCCTCACCTCTGTCTTTGTCCCTACTGAATGGCGCACTGCTACAGTCATCCCTCTTCACAAAGGAGGAGTGACTACAGACCCTGGGAACTATCACCCCATTAGCCTGACAAGTCTGATATGCAAAGCTATGGAGTGCATCATCATGGACCTAATAAACAAGAATATATGGAATTTCCAAACTCTGGATCCCACACAGTTTGTCTTTGTGAAGGGTAGCTCATGCCTGCTCAACCTGGTCGACTTCTTTGAGTCAGTCACCAGAGCTGTGGATGAAGGCAAGGTGGTTCATATAGCCTACCTTGATCTGGCCAAGGCCTTTGATACTATTCCCCACTCAGGAATAATAGAAAAACTCACTAAGCTAGGCATCAATCCCTATATCACTAGGTGAGTTGCAAACTCACAGGAAGAACCCACAGTGTGAAAGCAGCTGACTCCAAGTCAGACTGCTAACCAGTCACGAGTGGAGTCCCACAGGGTTCAGTCCTGGGTCCTCTCCCATTTGGTATCTACTTCTCTGAAGTCCAGGCCAACATGAAGGAACTCTGGCTGACAAAGTTTGCAGACGATTGGAAGTTGGAAGCTATTATTAACTCCCCAAGTGATGTTGACATCCTACAGAAAAGCCTCATTGAGACTAATGACTGGTGTCAGAACCATGGCCTTAAGCTCAATGCCAAAAAATGTGTTGCCATCCCCTTTGGGAAAAACTCAGTTCCCATGAATTACCACATCAACGGTAGTCTGCTGAACACAGAAGGCGTTATAAAAGATCTGGGAACACAGGGTGACAGCAACCTCTTTTTACCATCACATTGCCACTGTGGTTAGAAAGTCCTTCTATGTGTCACATGTAATTACTAAGGGTTTTGAATCCAGGAAGAAAGAGGTCATCATTTCCCTCTACTCTTCCCTCATTAGGCCAGTCATTGAGTATAATGCCCCATTTGGCATGTATCTCACTAGACACCTGCAACAACTGGAGAGGCCACAAAAGTACTTCACAAAGAGGATCCTAGGCCTTAAACATTTGTCCTATATGGACAAACTTAAAAAACTCCAACTATTCTCTGTCTCATTTCGCCTACTTAGAGATGATCTCTGCTTGACTTACAAAGCCATGTCTGACCCAGCTCTGTTAGAAATGCTGCATCTATAGAAATCCCAGTCCCTTCACAGCACATGTTCCAGAGACCTCAACCTCATTACCACAATCAACAAAACATGCTGGAGGGACAGGTTCATAACCCAGACACTGCCCATGCTATGGAACAGACTTCCCATACATGTCAAGCAGAGCACATCACTGGCCCAAGATAAATCTTGATGAGTGGATGGGAAATAGAAAATTCACCCCAGGGATCACTCCAGTGGCTTTACTCGATAGAGGCACTGGGAACTAAGGTCGGGTGGGACGATGTCAGGGTAATCCTATGGGCTAGGCTTGTAAAGGCTCCAGGGCCCTTAGCCTAGTACACACTTATGAACCTATGTACCTATGAACAGTCTTGATTACTGTGTTCATTTAATTAATGAAACATCTAGCATTTTAGGTCTTATTGACTTTCTGCCATCTATTTCTTTCATTGACCTTAATATGTCTATCCATATCTGTTAAATCAAGCAACTCTTCCATTACATTATTTTCTCCTAAACTGAAGGCACATTCTTTGTTCTCTGTTTCCTGTGGGCATTCTACAGAAATTTCCAGAATATCTTCCTGTGACATATTCTCTTCAGCTTCAACCTGTGTCATTTATTTATTTATTTATTTTATTTTACATTTGTTGACCGGGAAAATCCGACTGGATACATGTCCATTTTCAGCGGAGGCCTGGGGAGAAAAGCTCCACATTGACATTAGTTTACATACTTATAAACAGAGAATATATTACATGTTTTGATAATTAATACATAGGTACAAAGAGATAAGTGAACAGAGAAACTACTGCTCTTTACTAAGCCTAATACGTAGGTACAATAAGATTATGTAATTGATAAACATATAAGACTAATATGTAGGTAGAAAGATTGAGTAATTGATGAACATATAAGGTTTAAAAGGAGAAAAAGTCAGAGTAAATGCTAGATAGAGGAAGAGCCTAGAGGTAAACATGAGGAGAAGTGGGGTTCCGGAGGGTGGTGGGTTTAGTCTGGTTTGGAACATTGACAGAGCCACTGATTTTTAAAGTGAAGGGTTAGATTTTTCTTGAATTTGGATAAAGAGGTGGTGGTGGTGAGTTGAGGTGGAAGGGAATTCCATATTTTACCAATGGAATTTGCAAACAGCGAGTCACCTCCCGAGTTACAGGATTTGACTGTTTGAGCAAGTAGCCTATTTGCTGAACGCAGACTAGTTAGGTTTAGATATGGGGTGATTAAATTACGCAGTGCAGGGATGGAATCAGGATGATGGAGGATCTTGTAAGCTATAGTTAGCTGGGTTTGTTGAAGTAGGTTAGGTAGTTCCACCCAGCCTAGGTTTTGCAGGTTGATACAGTGATGGGTTTTGTAAGGCATGCCAGTAACAAATCTAGCAATGTGATTGTAGCAGCCAGAGAGCTTATTTAGGTCAGATTTGTACAGGTTGGTAAGTATGGGAGAGGCATAAAGGAGTGAGGAGAGGAGATGAGAGCGGGCTGTGGCTTCTCTTGCTTTGGGAGTAAGAAAGGATCTTATTCTATAGAGAGACCCCAGTTTTTTGTTAACTGTTTTAATAGTTTGGTTAATGTGTAGGTCAAATCTGAGTTTGTTGTCTATGGTAACACCTAGTAATTTAGAATTTGAGTCTGGGGATATAGTAGTCCCGTTTTTGGATTGAACAGAAAAGGGTATGGGGGTAGGTTTATGGGTAGGCTGGAAGAGTAATAGTTTGGTTTTTTTAGGGTTAAGGATCAAATGGTGACCTAGCAACCAGTCTTCAACTGCAGTGAGACAGTCTTGGGTTTTGGATAATAGCTTAGTTGGTGACCTGTCCGTGTTTATGAGTGTTGAGTCATATTGTATACAGGAGGACTCGGGGATGACTGTGTGATAAACATAGAAAGAGTAGGGTCCCAGGATGGAGGGAACCCTATGGTGTTAGGTAATAGGGGTGAGAGTTTGTTTTGCCATAGTACGGCTTGATTTCTGTCTGAGAGATAGGCATGGAATCACTTGAGTGTTGTGTTGTCTAGTTCAAATGTTTTTAGGGTGTTGTGCAGTAGTTGGTGGTTGACCATATCAAGGCCTTTGATAGGTCAAGAAAGAGAGCGGATGACATGTTTTGTTGTTTTGTTGTGGTTTATTGTGTCAGTGAAGGACAGGAGGGCAGTGGTAGTGCTGTGTTTGGGTCTGAAGCCATGCTGTGAGGTAGTTAGGAGCTTGTTCTGGATTAGATAGGGTACTAGTTGATTGTGTATGCATTTTTCCATGATTTTAGCAAGTGGTGACAATATGGCTATTGGCCTGTAGTTGGATAGGTCAGTAGATGTGCCACCTTTATGGAGAGGGATGATGTGGGAGATTTTCCAGATTGAGGGGATAGTAGATTCCATTATGGTGCGGTTAATTAGGATGGAGATGGGGTAGGCTATGACCTCTGCAGCTTTTTGTAGGTAGTCAGCTGGTAGAAGGTCAGCAGCAATGGTAGTAGGCTTTAGTTTCTGCAGAAGGGATCTAATGAGGGAAGTGGAAACAGGTTGTAGGTGGAAGGAGGGTTCTGCCTTCAGAGTCGAACTCATGGTAGTGGGGTTGGTCAGAGTTTGTTGTGCCGCTAAAGATTTGATAACATTAATAAAGAAAGAGTTAAATGCATTGGCCACTTCTTCAGGACTTTTATCATTTAGGTCATTGTTGGGGTAGAGGTCTTGCCTGGATGGAGAAGGTTGTTAATACCTGCCCAGAACTTTTGGGGATTAAGTTGATGTTTATTTTGGAGTTGGAGGTAGTAGTTCTTTTTGTCTAGTAAAATGGATTTTTGTCACATTTCTAAGTTGTTGGAAGTGAGCGGTCTAGGGGGGTTTTGGAGGCACGCCATTTGTCCCAGGCTTTGTTTCTAAGTTTGATTTTATACTTAGAGTCTTTTGTTAGCCATGGAGCAGTCAGGTTTTAACCTTGGCTGAATGGGGCATGTGAATTGAGTATTTTTATAAAGGTGGAATTAAAGGTTATGACGGCTTCCTCAAGAGGGAGGTATTTAAGATTAGACCAGTTACAGGACTGCAGCTCAAGTTGGAATTTGGCAAGGTCAAATTGTTTAGTGTTCCTAATAGATTTATAGACTGGTAGTTTACATCTCCTACCTTATTTTTTCTATGTAGGTTATGAGATGGTCACTGATTTCGTTTGGGAGAGTCCCAGATTTATAGGCGTGAGATGGACTGTTAGTGAGTATCCAGTCAAGAAGACTTTCTTTTGGTTGGAGTTACCAATTCTGGTGGGGAGGTTATGTTTGTGAGAAGCCATGGAGATTTATGAGGGTGGGGTTGGTCTCAGAGGAGCATTGGTTCCAGTCTATATTTATCACCCAGGATAATAGTTTCCTGGGGACAATTGGTAGAGCCAATTTAAGATATGCTCAAGTGTGTCAGTGTTGTTTCGGGAATGTAGATCACAAGTAGATTAATACTTTTTCCTTATTTATTTGGATCTTCAGGAAATTAATTCTGCATTGGAGATTTGGGGGTTGTGAAGGGTTCAAAGTAATATTTAGTGAGCATTTATAGAGGACGAGACCACCTCCTTTTTACTGGCGGTCCTTTCTGTATATGTTATAGCCTTGTGGGGTGATTTCAGTATCTTTTGTGGCTGGTTTTAACCAGGTTTCTGACAGGCACATAATGTCGGGGTGGTATATCTCTAACAGGGCATGCAGATTGTGTATTTTGTTGTTTAGACTTCTTATATTAAGATGACAGATAAGGAGGGAGTTAGGAGAGGTCGGGGGAAGAGATAGGTTATGTGAGTAAGTGTTTGTGATAGGGCCAGGGTTGGGGTGGATGTCACCATCCTTGGACAGGTTTTTTCTTAGATGTTCTATGAGTTTCAGGAGTTTGAGTAGTAAAATGTCAGCATATTTGGATTTAGGAGAGTTAATTCTTGGTTTATAGGGGAGGGGGTATCTGGTGTATTGTACCATATTGGTGGGGTAGTGAGTAGGATAAGCAGTGTAAGGTAAGGATGATAGACTACAGGTATGATATTTGGGATAGTGATATCCGTAGTAGATAGTGTTCTCATAAGTAGTTAGGGCATGTAGTGATGTAAGGACTAATAAAGTAAGGGGCAGAGTTTTTATTATTGGCTTGAGAGCCAGAGAGAGGTGTGGCTGTATGTTATTTAACATTGTTATCTATGCTTAGGCAGATAACAAGTGAGGTGGGAGTGGTTCAAGTATATGGAGGTGGATGAATGTAAGATAAAGTCACGCGTGATAGTGTGAGAGTATGGATAGTAGTGGGTGTGGTTAGTTAGGTATAAAAGTAGGACCACTGGGGGCGGGTGGGATATGGGGGCAGGGAGGGGCACGGAGCAAGCCCGAGCGTAGTGAGGGCGAGCGGAGCGGGGCTAGTCCGACCCCACACTGACCAGGTAATGGAGAGAATAGTAATATTTACTTTAATCCTTTAATCCTTTGCTTATGCCCAATGCAAAAATATAGTTGGTTGTACTTTTATTTCTTTTTAGCTTTTGCCCAATTTTACACCATTAATGGGATGTACTGCTGTGTTACAGGGCTCGGGTAGGAGTTTTAGAGGGGTTATTTACATTAAACTTGGTTTGTGATGGTAGGACTGGATATTGACCTTGTCAGTTTAGGTTACTGTGCTCACAGCTTTCAGCTCACTTAGAGAGTTCAATATAGTGGCGCTTCTGGTAAGGGCAACCTGGGAAATAACTGGGCACAACCTGGGAGAGGAAGAATATAACACTTAGCTTACACTCAACACTGTACTTTCACAGAGGAATATGTAGCAGCAGCTTATCCATATATCCTAAGCATTCATGCTTACAGTTTAAAGTGACAAAATTAAATATACAGTTTAGGAATCCACCCTTTTATGCACTAGACAACTGATGCTTTAAACTCCTGAGACAACAAACGCTTACAATAGCTTTGGTTGTGAAATAGCCTGCTACAGAAATAGAGTGCTCCACGCTAAAAATGGTGTGGCCTACTCTAAACATTCTAGAAATGCAGTCGCTAATCCTTTCACAGGTAAAAACATGCTACAAATGCAGTCGCTAACATTTCAGGCTAGTATTAGTGGAGTCTCTGGTGTGAGCGGGCTGGAAATGTAGTCGCTAGACCCTTGGCAGCTTAAACATACTAGAATTGCCGTTGTGAAACATTACAGGCTAGAATCAATAGTGTCTTTGGTGTGAGTGTGCTGGTAATGCAGTCGCTAAGTTTGCAGTGCGCGCTACTTATGTGTAGCGTTGTGTGCAGGTTAACAGAGATGCAAAGGCTGGTGAACACTATGATTTCTAATCCACTTCCATTTGACAGACTATGCAGCAATAGCAAGTTCAACAGTACAGATATGTACAGAAATATGTTTTTTGTAATTGCATACCCAACAAGACGCCTAACTCCTAAGTTCTGTAGACACAGCACGATTGTAAGGGAATAAAGATGGCGCTTTGCTGCGAGAGTATGAAACCTCGCATACGTCAGAGGCGGGGTTAGGGTTAGTCTGACCCCACACTGACCAGGTAATGGAGAGAATAGTAATATTTACTTTAATCCTTTAATCCTTTGCTTATGCCCAATGCAAAAATATAGTTGGTTGTACTTTTATTTCTTTTTAGCTTTTGCCCAATTTTACACCATTAATGGGATGTACTGCTGTGTTACAGGGCTCGGGTAGGAGTTTTAGAGGGGTTATTTACATTAAACTTGGTTTGTGATGGTAGGACTGGAATTTGACCTTGTCAGTTTAGGTTACTGTGCTCACAGCTTTCAGCTCACTTAGAGAGTTCAATATAGTGGCGCTTCTGGTAAATAACTGGGCACAACCTTGTCAGTTTAGGTTACTGTGCTCACAGCTTTCAGCTCACTTAGAGAGTTCAATATAGTGGCGCTTCTGGTAAGGGCGACCTGGGAAATAACTGGGCACAACCTTGTCAGTTTAGGTTACTGTGCTCACAGCTTTCAGCTCACTTAGAGAGTTCAATATAGTGGCGCTTCTGGTAAGGGTGACCTGGGAAATAACTGGGCACAACCTTGTCAGTTTAGATTACTGTGCTCACAGCTTTCAGCTCACTTAGAGAGTTCAATATAGTGGCGCTTCTGGTAAGGGCGACCTGGGAAATAACTGGGCACAACCTTGTCAGTTTAGGTTACTGTGCTCACAGCTTTCAGCTCACTTAGAGAGCTCAATATAGTGGCGCTTCTGGTAAGGGCGACCTGGGAAATAACTGGGCACAACCTTGTTAGTTTAGGTTACTGTGCTCACAGCTTTCAGCTCACTTAGAGAGTTCAATATAGTGGCGCTTCTGGTAAGGGCGACCTGGGAAATAACTGGGCACAACCTTGTCAGTTTAGATTACTGTGCTCACAGCTTTCAGCTCACTTAGAGAGTTCAATATAGTGGCGCTTCTGGTAAGGGCGACCTGGGAAATAACTGGGCGCAACCTTGTCAGTTTAGGTTACTGTGCTCACAGCTTTCAGCTCACTTAGAGAGTTCAATATAGTGGCGCTTCTGGTAAGGGCGACCTGGGAAATAACCAACCTTGTCAGTTTAGGTTACTGTGCTCACAGCTTTCAGCTCACTTAGAGAGTTCAATATAGTGGCGCTTCTGGTAAGGGCGACCTGGGAAATAACTGGGCACAACCCAACAAGACGCCTAACTCCTAAGTTCTGTAGACACAGCACGATTGTAAGGGAATACATCTGTTGCTCTATCACATGGGAGCTCACTGGCCTATCGCTCCACAACATTGACTGCATCAGAGTTGCCACTGTTTTCTGCTCCTTCCCTTGCTGTGCAAGTACAACTGAACATTTGTACTGGTTTCCTACTGAAGGATCCAAAGTATCTTCATATGACAATTGATCAGCTGTTTCCCGCTACATTTGTTTCTCCTTAATTTGGGGACTCATAGTTCTATGATTCTGTGATGTTACCAGAGTTAGATTTTCTCATAGACGGCCTTAGGCAGGTTTCTTTAAAATGTGTTGAATTAATGCAGAAAAAAAAACAGAAAGTAAGAAAAACTGTGAGAAAAAGAAAGAAAAAGTAATCTGGATGGTGTAGGTATACCACAATGCGGGCACTGGGTGGTGTGGGGGTGTTGTGGAGACATTTTGCCAATGGCACCAGCTGACCAAAGGCTGGCCCTAGATTTTCTACACTAAATCCTTCAATTCTCAGGTAATTCATAACTTCAGTTTCTATTCCTTTAACTTCTCCATTACTAATCCTCTTTCTGTTCCCCCTTTGTTTTCTTATTTGTGTTATAAAATGTTCCGTTTCCAAATGCCTTTCCCTGTATTTCTTTTTAAATATCTTTGGTGCTGCTTTTTTGTGTTGGTTAGTTTTGCTTTCTCCTTTGCATACATATTGCACCATATCAAATCTCTTTTTCTTTCCCATGTCCATATTTCTTCTTCAGATGTCTCCAGCTTCCCCTGTTTCTCCTTAGTTGGTGGACTCATTGTTCCATCATGCTGTGACATAACTTGTGTTAGACTTTCTACACTAAATCCTTCACTTCCCAGGTATTCCATAACGTCAACTTCTGTTTAACTTTTGCTTTATGAATCTTCTGTTCTGCATTTCCCCTTTGCAATCTTATTTTTTGTATTGTGGAATTTTACACATCTGAGTGCCTTTGCCTACATTTCTATTTCAATATTTTTGGGGCTACCTTTTTTTTGTACTGGTTAATTTGACTTTCCCTTTGTATAAATATTGCACCATATCTGATCTCTCTTTTCTCCCCATGTCCATGTTTCTTTTTTTATACCTTTCAAAAATCTCTAGATTTTGTTCTTTATATTTTTGCACTTCCTCAGTTGCTTCTTTTTCCAAATGGCCAAAGGTTTCTTGGTCTATATGTTTTTCATAAATCTGTTGTATTATTGAGCACCCATTTGCATTTAAAGCTTTTGACAATTTTTCTTCTGCAAGTATTTTTTTTACCTGTAATTTTCTCTTAATTGCTTTGTATATCTTATATCCAGAAAATCTGGGCTTGTTGCATAATAGTAGCAAGGCATAATTTCTTTCTTATCCTCAATAGTGCACTCTATCATCTTTGTGTTTTTTTTTGGCCTGGGTTTGTGGGTTTTGTGGACTGCTGCTTCCTTCTACAACGGGGGGGCATCCTCCATTGAGCCTGGCCACATTGTAGCAATGTTTTTGTGTCCTGAGAATTATGCATCATCATTTTTTCCAGTCCTGGCACCAGTGCACCTACCAATATTATACACTTTTTATCCTGGAGCTTGTGCACCCAGCTATCTTTTAACCCACTTCTGTCCATGAAATATGCTATTTAAAATATAATCTATATGTCAGTGTCATCTTGGTGAAATTTTTTAAAAATAGGATTCACCTCATGAAATTATTCACCAAGATCTGAGGGTGAATTCAATTCCAGCAATACTACTATCCTTTACTTGCTGATTTTATCATCTCTCCATTCAGACCCCATGAGACATGTGACGTATATTGCAGTCTTTCCAGAGCAGATTACCTCCTTGTAATGCACAAATTGAGTATTGTTTGACAAGTCTCTGATATTCTATACTCTGGTTGTGTATCAGCTGATGTAGCAATCTCTTTAGCACATCTGGAACTTTTATAAACAGGTAAACATTTTTGAAGGAAGAATCCTGATGTGATTTGTGGGTGTAATAACAGTCTCAGGGGTACCTTGTTGTCACATTTGCAGCGGATGGGAAACCTGAGGGTCTGTATATTATACTGTACTATGCTCCATTTATTTATATAGTGGTACTTCAGTTACTGTACTACTCTCTGTTTGTTCATATATGAGTACTTCAGTTACTGTACTATGCTCCATTTGTTCACATACGGGTACGTCAGTTACTATACTATGCTCCATTTGTTCACATACGGGTATGTCAGTTACTGCAGTATGCTCCATTTGTTCATATACTGGTACTTCAGTTACTGTACTACTCTTTGCTTGTTCATATATGAGCACTTCAGTTACTGTACTAAACTCTGTTCATATACTGTATGGCTACTTCACTTACTGTACTGTGCTCCATTTGTTCACATACAGTTATGTCAGTTACTGTAGTATGCTCCATTTGTTCATATGCAGGTACTTCAGTTACTCCATTAGTCACCATTTGTTCATATACAGGTACCTTAGTTACTGTATTGTGCTCCATTTCTTCACATAAGGGTACTTCAGTTACTGTACTACTCTGTCCTTGTTCATATATGGGTAGTTAAGCTACTGTACTATGCTCCATTTGTTCATATACTGGTACTTCAGTTACTTACTACACTCTGTTTATATGTGAGTACTTCAGTTATTGTACTACTCTGTGCTTGTTCATATACTGGTACTTCAGTTACTGTACTACATTTCATTTGTTCATATATGGGTATTTCAGTTGCTGTATTATGCTCCATTTGTTAACATACGGGTATGTCAGTTACTGTAGTATGCTCCATTTGTTACTATATGGCTACTTCACTTACTGTACTACTCTGTGCTTGTTCATATATATGTACTTTGGATATTGTACTATGCTCCATTCTTTTATATGAGTACTTCAGTAACTGTACTACTCTGTTGGTTCATATGGGGGTACTACAGTTACTGTACTAAGCTCCATTTGTTCATATACAGGCACTTCAGTTACTGTTCTATGCTCTGTTTGTTCATATATGGGTTCTTCATTTAGTTTACTATGGTCCATTTTTTCATATATGAGCCAGTTCTTTTATTATAACACATCAGTGTTTGGATTTAATATGCCTGAATACCTTCTGAATAACAGCTCAACATTTAGATACATCTGTCTTGTAAGACAAGTACGTGAAACAGGTACCTGTCCTAGCATGGCTTCTGAAAATAAATATGTCCCCTTTTGTTTGAGATGGAATTAAAATATAAGAAAAGGATTGAAGCTAGAAAAACAGGAAACAACTTCAAATAAAAAGCTTTGAAAAAATGAGCTGATAGTTTGGAATAATATTTGTAAACTATTATTACTGGTACCTTTGTTGATATGGTAACTAACATTTGCACTGCTAGAGTTTCAGTTTCATATCTTCTTGGCAGATGTGCTTGACTTCAACAGCAGACATAAAATCATAATTTGTGAGAAATAATGCTCATCGTTGTGTGATTCCTCAGTTAGCAAGCCTGTAGGTCATGAAACCCACGTAAACATATGTTGCAGAACTAGTATTCCTTATTGTTCCCTGCAGAGCAGGGAGTAGGATGAGTAGGTGTTGCTTTCTTGGCATACTTAGACGTGCACACATTTCAAGTTTTAGTTTTTGCAATTTTTTTTCTTTTTTACTTTTTTATTTTTATTTATCTGCTTTATGGACCTTATAATGTCATTATATTGGTCAGTAACTGCACTTTGAAAGTTTATGACTTCCTCAGTTGGACTAACAACATTCTTTTTACACATCCAGACATGACAAATGAAATTCTGAAAATCCACAAAAGTGATGATATAATGTGGCTTTGTTCTCTCACTTTTTGTACTTAATTACTTTGCATTTAAAGTATTTTTTTACACTATAAAATATGAAATGAGTGTAATTTCCCTGCTGTAACATATTCAGAATCTTTTCTGCTCCAGACCTTCTTAATATAAAATAAAAATAAGGAGAGATCATTATATGTAAGCAGTGAGCTAGTAATAAATATTTTATGCAAAGTGAAATGCAAGGGCATACATTTCTTCATCAAGTAACGTTTTCCTCAAATAAATGATTTCATAAGGTCCACACATCTAGTGCAGTACAGTCACGGTAGCTAAAACTTGACTTTTTACATAAAGTGGCTCCTCTGATGAAGCAGATGATGATTTTCTGCCCAGCTGTTCAGGTCAATGTCCCTCCTCTCCCTGCACACCTTTTAGGTGAATGTCCACCCTTCCCCTATAGAGTTGATATTAATTATAATCTATGCATACAAAGAATTTCCCCTACTGTTTTTCTAAACATCTCATTTAAGCGTAAGAAAAGTAGGATATGCGCTTCTCATTTACAGTACTGTGGTTTGATTCCAGGCCAGGTTCCAGCATGGAATCACATTTAACTTCCATTCATTATACATTGAGTAATCATAAATGTGCACAAACAGAGAGATGGAGAGCTTTGACAGGTGAGATCCATTTCAGCAGCTTCTGCCATCTCATTTGTCTCTGTTCTTCTAACAGCCAAGACAACAGATATTCTGTAGGATACAGGGTCCCCAGTAGCCATTCAAAACAGCAACACTTTCAGAGGATCCCTACCAAAATAATTACATTTAAGACTTTGGAATGCTGATAAGTGTGTTTGATTGGGCTGTGTGTCTTTGAGGTAAAGCCTTCCAACAGGCATATGTACATTCATTCAGTTATGTATTCTCTGTTTACTTACTTTACGCAATTAAACAAAATGCATCAAACAGGAAAGTTCATTTGTGTTATTAATAATAATAGAGTAAATCACTGGACCCAATCCAGTTTGGTTTCATCAAGGGCAGGCATGCCTACTCAACCTGTTGGACTTCTTTGAGAAGGTCATCAAAGCAATGGATGAGGGAAAATGGTTCACACTGCCTACCTTGACCTGGCTAAGGCATATGACACAATACCCCACTTATGCATTGTTGAAAAACTCAAGAGGTTAGGTACAAACCTGTATGTCACCCAGTGCATAGGCCACTGTCTTAAAATTGAGGAGTCCACCTCTACAAAAAGGCCCATCACAAGTGGAGTCCCTCTGGGAATTGTTCTTGGAGAACTCCTTTTTTGGCATTTGCCAGTAGCCTATTACTCCCACCCCTTCCCTACAGATCCCCCATCTTTACCAATGTGCACCAATCACTCAATAACAAACTTCAAGCATGTTCCCACAAAACTGCCAAATTTGCAACTACCCAACCATATCAGTCTCATCACTGTCTAGCTCTTAAGGGAACTAAACTGGCTAGAGTTCCATCATTCCCTAGATTTCACCCAACTTACTATAATCCATAAATGAATCTACTCACCTGACAGCTGCCCTACCCTTCAAAACATCCCAAAACCATACCCTCCACTCAGGAATCTATGATCTATAAACAAACAACTCGTAACAGTTGGGAAACCCAATAAAAGTGCTGGACACAGGCTCAACTCCTTCACAATAGCTAGTAATTGGAATGCCCCTCCCCCAGAAATTACCCTTACACAGTCATTAAATGCATTCAAAATATCTCTAAAGAAATACTTTCTCAACAATCACATATGTCCCTGTACCCAAAACTATAGACCTCCATAAATAAACTTATACTTCTTCTTTAACTTTTTCTTATTTTATCTTTTCTATCACACCTCCATCTTCCTGCTATCAGACTTCTTTCATCTATCTCTATCTCTTACATGAACTTCGCCCTACTTCTATATCTCTCCTATTGTACTAATCCAAACTACAGACTTCCTGCATTCTCATAATCTCGCTCTACCGTAAACAAATATTTACACCTTTACTTACTATACTTTCACCCTTTTCAACACTACAGTTGTACCACATATAGTGTGTATATTAATATTGATATGTGTCCTTTATATTAACACATTTACTTACTATACTTTCACCCTTTCACATTACTACAATTGTACCACATATAGTGTACATATTGGCACTAATATTGATATGCATCCTTTATATTATCAGAACTTGCCTTACTATACCTTCACCCTTTCTCATCACTACAGTTTTACCACATATAGTGTATATATTAATATTGATATGTGTCCTTTACATTACCACACCTTTACTTACTATACTTTCACCCTTTCTCATCACTACAATTGTACCACATATAGTGTATATATTAATATTGATATGTGTCCTTTCTATACCAAACCTTTACTTACTATACTTTCAAAAAACTCCAACACATAGCAGAAAGTAAATGCCAAACACAGAGATTTGGTAACTTGAAGGAGTTATTAAATAAAAAACTAGAACATTCTGTTGATGGAGAAAATGTTGGTATGGAGAGATGTGGTAGGTGTTCTGTATGTCATTTGGTTAGAAATTTAGATGGAATGAAAATTAATGGGAAGAGATATAGGGCATTTGAAAAATTTAATTGTTTATCACAAGGGGTGGTTTATGTTTTGGGGTGCGATTGTGTTCAACCATTATGGTATATTGGTCAAACTACCAGAAAGATCAAGGTTCGCATTTTGGAACATTTGGGAGATGTGAGAAAGGAGAATTTGGACAGTCCTGTGGCTTTCCATTTTGTTAAGGTTCATAATGGCAACACTGAAGGATTTATTTTCAGTGTTTTAGCCAGACCACATTTTGATGGTGGAAATTTTAAGACAGAACTTAACAAGTTAGAACATAAGTTGATTCTCAGTTATCACACTTTACATCCAGGGGGCTTGAATTTAGATGTAGGTTTATCTTTATGAAATATCATATGATGTTTTATGAATTGTCTTGCTTTATAAGAAAGTTTTGCATTTGATATTTTGCATTTAAAATATTCAGCATTATTTAATGCTATTTTGTGTATAACATCAAATGTTTGGAGTAGTCTTTACTATTTATTCATTTATTTATATTTATTTACTTATTTATTTATTTATATTGCATAGTTTAAATGTTGGATAACATTATTGATAAATTAGTATTTAAACAGCATATTTATGGGTATTTCTATGAAAAATTGTATTTAAATGTTTTGTAAAGTAATCAAGTAAAAAGGAGGGAAAAAAAGGTTCTATCAATTATTTTATAATTGGTTGATAGAATAATGAGTTTATGTGTTTGTATTTAAGGAGATGGGTTTCATTTGATGTATTGTTCCACTGAAGTCGAATTGCCAAGGTACCAGGACATGTGAATAAAGTGTTGTGGCTTTCCATCTCTGTGGTTGGCGTTTACTTTCTGCTACGTGTTGGAGTTTTTTGAGATATTTTCTTACTATACTTTCACCCTTTCTCATCACTACAATTGTACCACATATAGTGTATATATTAATATTTATATGTGTCCTTTATATTACCACACTTTTATTTACTATACATTCACCCTTTCTCATCAATACAACTCTAAAACATATAGTGTACACATTGGCAGCAATTTTGATATGTGCCCTTTATATTACCACAACTTTACTTACTATACTTTCACCTTTTCTCATCACCACAATTGTACCACATATAGTTTATATATTGACACAAATGTTGATATGTATCCATTATATTACCACACCTTTATTTACTATACTTTCACCCTTTCAAATCACTGCAATTGTATCACATATAATTTTTATATTAGCACAAATGTTGATATGTATGCTTTATACTACCACACCTTTACTTACTATACTTTCACCATTTCTCAACACTACAACTTTACCACATATAGTGCATATATTTGTTACTAATATTGATATGTGTCCTTTATATTACCCCACCTTTACTTACTATATTTTCACCCTTTCTCATCACTACAAATGTACCACATATAGTGTATATATTGCCACTAATATTGATATGTGTCCTTTATATTACCACACCTTTACTTACTATATTTTCACACTTTCTCATCACTACAATTGCACACCATATAGTGTATATAATAATATTGACATGTGTCCTTTATATTACCACACCTTTACTTACTATACTTTCACCCTTTCTCGTCACTGCAATTGTACCACATATAGTGTACATATTGGCACTAATATTGATATGCATCCTTTATATTATCATACCTTTACTTATTATACTTTCACCCTGTCTCATCACTACAGTTGTATCACATAGAATGTATATATTATTATCGATATGTGTCCTTTATATAACAACACCTTTACTTATTATACTTTCACCCTTTCCTCATCAATACAACTCAACCACATATAGTGTACATATTGGCACTAATACTTATATGTGTACTTTATATTACCACACCTTTACTTACTATAATTTCACCCTTTCTCATCACTACAATTGTACCACATATAGTGTATATATTAATATTGATATGTATCCTTTATATTACCACACCTTTACTTACTATACTTTCACCCTTTCTCATCACTACAATTGTACCACATATAGTGTATATATTGGCACTAATATTGATATGTGTCCTTTATATTACCACACCTTTACTTACTATACTTTCACCCTTTCTCATCACTACAATTGTACCACATATAGTGTATATATTGGCACTAATATTGATATGTGTCCTTTATATTACCACACCTTTCCTTACAATACTTCCATCCTTTCTCATCACTACAATTGTACCACATAGAGTGTTGTTGTTGGGTCTTTCAGCTTTTCCTGTTTAGGGGTCTTCACAGCGGAACTCTGGTCCGCTAATAATTGACAGTAGATTTTTATGTGCCGAGTTTCCGGCCCTAATGCACAACCTTCAACAAAGGTACCCCATTCACGCATGTCTCCACACAGAAGACACCCTAGCTGAGAATCGAACAGGGCAATGTCTTACTGTGAGGTGACAACGCTACAGCAGCCCCACCACCACAGTGTATGTATTATTATTGATATGTGTCCTTTATATTACCACACCTTTACTTACTATACTTTCACCCTTTCACATCACTACAATTGTACCACATATAGTGTACATATTGGCACTAATACTGATATGTGTCCTTTATATTACCACACCTTTATTTACTATACTTTTACCCTTTCTCATCACTACCACTTATTCTGTATATATTAATATTGATATGTGACCTTTATATTACCACACCTTTACTTACTATACCTTCACCCTTTTGTCATCACTATAACTGTGCCACATATAGTGCATATATCGGCACTAATATTAATATGTGTCCTTTATATTACCACACCTTTACTTACTATACTTTCACACTTTCACATCTCTACAACTGTACCACATACAGTGTATATATTGGCACTAATATTGATATTTTTCCTGTATATTACCTCAGCTTTACTTTCCATACTTTCACCCTTTCTCATCACTGTAGTTGTATCATATATAGTGTATATATTAATACTGATATGTATCCTTTATATTACCACACCTTTACTTACTATACTTTCTCCCGTTCACATCACTACAGCTGTAACACATATAGTGTATATATTGGCACTAATATTGATATGTGTCCTTTATGTTACACCTTTACTTACTATACTTTCATCTTTTCACATCACTACAATTGTACCACATATATTGTATATATTGGCACTACTATTGATATGTGTCCTTTATATTACCACACCTTTATTTACTATACTTTTACCCTTTCTCATCACTACCACTTATTCTGTATATATTAATATTGATATGTGACCTTTATATTACCACACCTTTACTTACTATACCTTCACCCTTTTGTCATCACTATAACTGTGCCACATATAGTGCATATATCGGCACTAATATTAATATGTGTCCTTTATATTACCACACCTTTACTTACTATACTTTCACACTTTCACATCTCTACAACTGTACCACATACAGTGTATATATTGGCACTAATATTGATATTTTTCCTGTATATTACCTCAGCTTTACTTTCCATACTTTCACCCTTTCTCATCACTGTAGTTGTATCATATATAGTGTATATATTAATACTGATATGTATCCTTTATATTACCACACCTTTACTTACTATACTTTCTCCCGTTCACATCACTACAGCTGTAACACATATAGTGTATATATTGGCACTAATATTGATATGTGTCCTTTATGTTACACCTTTACTTACTATACTTTCATCTTTTCACATCACTACAATTGTACCACATATAGTGTATATATTGGCACTACTATTGATATGTGTCCTTTATATTACCACACCTTTACTTACTATGCTTTCACCCTTTCTCATCACTACAATTGTACCACATATAGTGTATATATTACAGACAAACTCGAGAAAATATTAAGAACTTCTCTAAACACCAAAAACCAACTCCACTTAAACTCCGATGCCAAATGCCAAAGTCAATAATCTTCCAGTATTGCTGTGCTGCAATAATCACGAATATTTTCTTCTTGAACAGCAAGATTTATTGTTTTAAAACTTGAAATGCGTTTACTTTACATGCACTTTTCGTCAGGGCGCCTGCCCCAACTTCATCAGAAAACGAAGCGCCACTAACTGAAAATCACTTATATATGTAGTTAATTAAGACTTAATTGACTAGTACAATTAAATTTTCAAAAAATCAAATCATCAAAGCATGTCCTCTCATAGTCTTTCCTTAGTGAAACATCTAAATAATCTATTCTATTTTTATCATGTTTAAATGTAAACTGCAAGAATTCTGTTGTGTTATTAAAACTTAATAAACAAGCTTTAAGTCGTCTTTCAGTCCCTTGGAACAAGATAAAAATATCGTCCAGGAAACGTGTGTAATATACAATGTTGTCTTTAAACTCACCATTATTCAACACAAAAGACCTCTCCCAATAGGCCATAACTAAATTAGCTATGGCCCCTCCACATGGTGAGCCCATCGCTACACCAATTTTCTGATGGTAGATTGCATTGTTGAACATCAAGTAGTTGTATGACAACACTGTATCTATTAGCTCCTCGACTAAGGTGATCTCATTCAATGGTGCATTTAATAAATGTAACATATTGGATACCCATTCTATTGCAATCTGATGTGGGATACTAGGGTACAGATCTTTCACGTCAACTGTCACAAAGAAAGATTGGGGAAAAAATTCTAAGTTGTTGATAGATTTCAAGAAAGACCATGAGTCTTTAGAAATCTGCTTTTCTTTTATTATATATTTTTTCAAGATGTTGTCTAGAAGTTTTGCACAAGTATAAGTGGAACTCTTCCTCCCATCTACCAAAGGTCTCATTGGTGGATCCTCAAGGCCTTTGTGAATCTTTGGTATCCCAAATAAATAGGGTGTCCTAGGAAAAGACTGTTGCAAATATAAATAAGTGTCCCTATCGATTCTAGCTTCAATGTATAATTCTTCTATAAATGCTTGAATTTTCCTGTAAGCACCATTTAATTCATTAGTCGAGGCCTTACTGTATGTTTCACTATCAAGGATGGAAAGCATTCTAGAATTATAGTCTTCAAGTGACATAATAACCAAGCCCCCACCCTTGTCAGGTTTCATGATACGTATGGGGGCTTGATGTAAATACTCTAGAAGGTCTTTCTCTTCCTTACTAATGTTAAAATTGTGTTTTCTCTTATAAATATTAGTTTTCTCCAAGTTCCTTAAATCTAATTCTGTAGCATTTTCAAAAAGAGCTACTAAAGGGTGTAAAGGAGGATTGTAAACAGTACATACATATAACTCAGATTTTTCATGGGTATTGTTACCCATTAGAGCTGTCAAGTTAATTTTCTTACAAAATAATTTCAAGTCTAACAATGTCTCAGCCAAATCAATAGGACGCGAAGGAACAAAAGTATACCCCTTGGATAGTAAGTCAACAATTTCGGGGCAAATAGCAATACTTGAATAATTATAAACTTTGAAGTCCCCACTAGAATTAGTCAATACTTCAAGGACTCCTCGATCATTAGGTAATAATACAGGAGTAATTACCATTTCTTCCTCTTGTTCCTCATCCCTCTGTTGTTCCGTTTCCCTTGTTGAGGGTTCCCTTTCTGAAAATTTTGCTGGTGGTACCTTTGTACATTACTTTCGCTACTTTCACCTCTTTCTTGGCTCATAGTGTTATTAGGGTTGTTCCGGCCATTATTGTTTGCCTGATTAAGCCTTTCACTCCGTCTTAACCCATTATTAGCACTTGCTTCACTTATTTCTGGTTCGTATGTGATAGCATTTCCTGTCTGTTGTATTTGGTTGCTGTTAGTACTCTCCTCGAGCCTTTCACCCATACTCCTGGGGTTTACAGTTAAGATACCTTGACTAATAGGGGGTTTAGGATACGCCTTCCCTTCCTTATAGTCTTTAACGTCTCAAGCTATTTTCTTGGTCTTAGTATTCTTTATTTTCATCATGTGTTCATCAATGCTACTGAAACATTGTTCATATTCAAAACGATATCTCGAAAAATTAATGTCAGATTTAATGGATTGATCAAGGTCTTCTAGCTCCGTTAACAAAGAGTCTACTATTACTTTGTACTGAGTACACAACAACTCCAACAATTCAAGACCATGTTTGTCAAAAAGACACAATAAAGCTTCATAGAATGGAGTCCCCTCTCTTAAACCTGAGGGGAATTGCCACTGTCGCAAGCCTTTTGGTACAACTTTCAAATTGATACATTCATTAAAGTACGCTATTTTTAACTGTAGCTTGCGTACCTTAAATAATTTTTCATCAAAGTCATTTAATTTAACTGATAAATCCACGCTTACCTCATCAGTTGCAGCGCTTGATGTACTTTGCAGACCATTCTCGAACACAAATGGTCTGTTTATCCATGTATTGAAACTTGCAAGAGGAATTACTGCTTCTGGTGCTCCTAAACGGTTCGCTGTACTGTTCGGTGTTTCCGAACCATTTATAAATGTTCTCCCAGCATTACCAACCCTCTGTTGGTCCTCGTTTACCATTCCTTGTGTGCGTTGTGTCCCTCGCAAATCAGGCAAGGGAGATATATCCACAGGGCTAGCATTCACTGCTGATGTTGCTGTAATAGTGTTATTTGAACTGCTTGCATACTGCTAGCCTGTTTGAAAGTTAGTGGCTGCGTCTACCTTTTGGGCCAACGCTTCTACTTTCTGTGTGAGCAAGCCAATTAATAACGACAGGTTTCCGTCCTCATTGGATTGATCATGTGAAGGCAACGGACTACTAGATGGCGAAGGCTCCATGAAGACAAAGCAGACAAACTCGAGAAAATATTAAGAACTTCTCTAAACACCAAAAACCAACTCCACTTAAACTCCGATGCCAAATGCCAAAGTCAGTAATCTTCCAGTATTGCTGTGCTGCAATAATCACGAATATTTTCTTCTTGAACAGCAAGATTTATTGTTTTAAAACTTGAAATGCGTTTACTTTACGCACTTTTCGTGCACTTTTCGTCAGGGCGCCTGCCCCAACTTCATCAGAAAACGAAGCGCCACTAACTGAAAATCACTTATATATGTAGTTAATTAAGACTTAAATGACTAGTACAATTAAATTTTCAAAAAATCAAATCATCAAAGCGACACCATCGTAGCGCTTAATATACAACAAATTTATTTGTCCAAAATTTACAGAAAAGAAACATATTCGAACATGTACCTCCATTTCACTAGTTGCCACCCGAGCCATCAGAAGAAATCTGTAGTAAAGGGGCAACTCGTAAGGGCAGCTCGTATGACTTCTACAGAAGACGAATTTGAAAGTGAATGTGAATTAATAGTTAATTTTTTCATCCAGAGGGGCTACCCAACTGATTTCTTGAGGGAGATATTAATGGAAGTGAAATTCAAAAGAACTGAAGGTACATATGTTCCGATATTGAGATTGGTAACTCAAGAGAGGCAATTAGAAGGAGACAATCACCAAGAGGTTACTACTAATGGAATGTCGATACGTGATGAGAACCAAGGTTGTAAATTTATTTGTACTTACAACCTGGATTCAAGGTTAATATTTAACATTGTTTTGAAGAACTGGGATTACTTGTTAAATGACAACCTGTTTAAAAGCCTTTTACCCAGTAAACCTAAAATGATTTTTAAACGAGGGAAGAACTTAAAGGAGATTTTACAAAGGAAGAGTGGTACCTTCGTAACACAAGCAGGTATGCACAAATGTTGTATGTGCAACTGCTGCAAATACATAGAGGAAGGAAACAAATTTGTAATAAATTGTAAACAGTATTTTTCAGCATCTAAATATAATTGTAATAGCAAACAGGTAGTCAATTTAGCAAAGTGCGTATCATGCTAAGCATTTTATATAGGAAAGACAGATAGAAAGCTAGTGGACAGAATGAGAGAACATATCTATAACATCAATGCGATGAGGATGGAAAATGCTTTGGCTAGGCACACGGATGCATTCCCAGGTCACAACTTCAAGTTCAGGGTCATAGACCAAGTAATTTCTGACAGTAGAGGAGGGAATGATAGTTTATTATTAGAAAAAAGAGAACTTTTGTGGCAATTGAGAACAAATGCCTGTAGGTATCCTGGCATAAATGAGATGTGTTCTCTAAAATGCATTTTAAGACTTAAAAATTTAGAGAGATGAAAGTTCTCAGGTCAGTTTGGTTTTAAATACAGGAAAGTATCTAATAAATATTTATTAGAATTATTGGAAGTAGTAAAAAGCACAGATGTAAACAACTTAAACTTTTAATTATCAATTTATTAATTTATTAATTTTTAAATGTTAATATTTCTTTTTAACATTTATACCTACACTGTTAAGGTAACTTTCTAGGTCATACTTTACATTATGTCACGGTAGTTACCTAGAGGCCAAAAAGCAAAAATTAATTTTATTTTAGTAAAGAGTGGTTGTATTTATGAAGCTGCTGCATCAGGCATTGAATTTTTTAGGCATTTACATTGTCAGACACTTGTATGTTCAGTTGCTAAAAGTGAGTTCATGATATTGTTGGTTTGTAAAAAGATTACCCACGCAATGTTAAGTGAAACAGTAAATGTCAGTTTGTTTACATTCTGTTTTATTAATGGAGTTTAACAAGTTGATTTCACTATTTGTAAACATTTTTTAACATTTTTAACATTTTAACATTGTGGTACACAATAGATAGTGCATAGAACATTGTATATTAAGCACTACAATGGTGTCGCTTTGATGATTTGATTTTTTGAAAATTTAATTGTACTAGTCAATTAAGTCTTAATTAACTACATATATAAGTGATTTTCAGTTAGTGGCGCTTTGTTTTCTGATAT
>NC_056743.1:46435338-46458331 GCF_019279795.1 Protopterus annectens | reverse complement strand
AAGAGAGATGGAAGCAGTCAGGTGGGAAGGTGCAGAGGAAGAGAGATGGAAGAAGTCAGGTGCAGAGGAAGAGACATGGAAGCAGTCAGGTGCGAAGGTGCAGAGGAAGAGAGATGGAAGCAGTCAGGTGGGGAGGTGCAGAGGAAGAGAGATGGAAGCAGTCAGGTGGGAAGGTGCAGAGGAAGAGAGATGGAAGCAGTCAGGTGCGAAGGTGCAGAGGAAGAGAGATGGAAGCAGTCAGGTGCGAAGGTGCAGAGGAAGAGAGATGGAAGCAGTCAGGTGGGAAGGTGCAGAGGAAGAGAGATGGAAGAAGTCAGGTGCAGAGGAAGAGACATGGAAGCAGTCAGGTGCGAAGGTGCAGAGGAAGAGAGATGGAAGCAGTCAGGTAAGCGAATGATTTGAGTAAGCTACCAAAAAATGGAAGTATTGAGAGCTAGATGTTGAGCGAGAAGTAGGGGAGCAGGGGCGTGGGAAGGAAGGAGGATGATTAAAAGCGGATTGTTAGGGGGGTATGGTGGATAGTTGGGGTGGTTGGAGGAAGAAACTGCAACAGAGCCTTTAAATGCTGTTGGGATAGGTGTTCAAAAATTGCTAGCTAGTGATGGAATAATTATTTTTAAAGAAATTAGGTAGCAGCTGTAATATGTTACATGGGTTAGGTTATCATTCTGCAAATTAAGTGAGGTAATGTTATAGGCTTTCCTGAACTGCAGTGGAGTGAATGAGTTCCTACAGCTGGCATAATAAAGGTGTGGTTAAATCACACAGTCAGGTACTCTGAGCTTAAACATTTGAAAAAGGAAAGGGAAAGGCAGTCTTATTGATGTTGTGAGGGGATTGATGAGATCTGTAGATTACCATGCTGCTAACATAGACAATTATGCAGACATTTGGGAGGTCTGTTGAGAGTCTTTTGAAGTAAATGAAGAAATGCAGGCAAGATAGAAGGGATCGCCAAGGGACTCATTTGAGTTGGGAGCTTTGGTTGAGGATGAATAGCCTATATAAACTTTGAAATTATGGTTTGAAAGAAAGATGAGGAACTATTGGAAGCTTGGCTTGGATACCATGGGCTAGAAGGGGCAGTGTGAGATTGGATGGGCTCCCATGTCAACTGCTTTGGTTAGCTGTAAACAATTGCTACTGTGACTTGCTGTTTGCTATATCCACTACGATGTCATCACTTACTGTCTCAATAGCTGTCATTGTGGTCCTTTTGGCCCAGAATCCATGATGGTTGGGGAATAGGAGTACTTGGTCAGCAACACACTTAATCTAATTTTTTTGGCACTTTACCAAGCATTTGGAGTATTGAAATGGGTGTGCATTTGCGTTTTTTTTTGGAATCTTTTTAGTAATGGCACTGTTCTATATTTTAGGAAACTTACTGCAGCATAAGAAGAATGGATGAAATAGTTCAGCATCAGATTTTATGAACCACAAGCTTATCTTGCATTGTGGCCAATATGATAAGTAACATACTAAATGCTGATGTAGGGTCTGTAGAGTTATAATGTTTTGAAGGTTGTCACTGGGAATTTTATTGGTTATGTTTTCAATACCAAACAGGTAGAGCTTGGGACACTGTGCATCTGGCGATGGGGAGTTTATTGGCATTGGAGGTGACAATGGATGAATTTAGTAAGCAAGCATTCATGAGAAAGAGGTCCTTTTGATGGTTATTTAAGAGTTGTAAAGACTCGCGTCTATTCTCTGGAAATATGATTTTAAACAGTGCAGTGAGTGAAGTCATTTAGAGAATTTGTGTCAAGGAATTGTGGGGAGAATCTGGTTAAGATAAAAGTAGAGAATGCTCCCCTGTGACCTGGCCAAATTTCCTCTAGTCAGTATGAATACTACCAGGGGTCTCCTGAAAAGAAGCCTCTGGCCTGGGGGGACTAACCTGATCAACGATAGATTACTATATAGATAGAGAGACAGACAATCTGATCAGGCAGTACTGCTGTATTCAACATTTTTATATCACAATGAGTGTTCGGTGCAGTTTTCTGTCACTGGTAGCTGTAGTATCCTGGTTTATTTGACATACTCTATGTACCTATGTAAATTTGGTGTATGAATATGATATTCAATGGTTAGTTGGGTAAATTCCTTGAGAGCCTTCACCTGGTGTAGTTATAACTGTGTGAACTGAATGGACCGATGTGACTGGCTAGCTTGACATGGTATAAAGATTATTTATGGGACAGCAATGTGACTTCTCAAACTGTAACACTACTACAAAAGGCCAGTCATGTGAGCACTTGTATGATGGATGTTTGAGAGCTGTGCCACGCAATGTTAAAAATGAACTCATGAGTGTGCATCTGGATTCAGTTAGCTGTAATGTGAACGTGGTAAGCTACTTTACATGTTTTTCCACACTTGAACTTAAATATCCATTTTTGTTTTGTTGTTTCATCATATAAATGATTAGCATCCTGGCATGTATTTGCTAGGGATGGGAGAGCGAGTAGCACTGTGAAGGGGATATGGCTTGAACAGCAGTTTGTAAGGGATGTGGGTGGAGATCAATGTGTTGATGTGGGTGCGGTTTGGTGGTGGGGCAACAGACTGGTTGTTGAGTACAAATCTTAAAACCCTGGCTACACCCCTGCTGTGTAGAGAAGTGTGGGCAGGAGGAAGGACTGTACTAAGGAAAGTCTAGCATTTGGAGTAAGAAATCTTTTGTTGTGATAAAGCAGGCCAAGTTTCTGGTGTGTTTTTTATTCCTTGCAGTAAGTGTAAGTTAAATTTGAGTTCATCAATTATGACACCTAACATTTTTGTGTGTGGTTCAGGTTTTATGATAGTGTTGTTGGAGGATGTTATAGTAAATGTAGATTTATGGTTGGAGGATGTTATAGTAAATGTAGATTTATGGTTGGAAAGTGAGCGGGGAAGAAAGAGCAAGAGCTTGGTCTTCTTGGGGTTAAAGATAAGATTAGCCATTTCTCTGTGGATAGAAAAGAGTTTTGAGTAAGGGTTAGAAGGTCTGTAATACTAGTGGAGATTGAGGTTAGTGTAGAGTCATCTGCATATTGTAAAAGAGAGGATTATCTGCAAGGGGTGAAGAGTTCGTTAGTAAAGATTTTGAATAAAAGGGGACCCAAAATAGAGGATCCCCTTTAAACTCAAAAAAGTTTAAAATGTTCTGACCGCATATACTTGTTTGAACTTTTTTGAAGGAATGTTTTAGCTACATGTTTAGGGTTTTAGTCATATGTTTATATTTCATTGTCGTTTACTTGTATCAGTTCCGTTAGTTTTTGGCAATGAACACCTAATTGCATATGGGTATTTTATTAAGCCTTAAAGAATAGTGATTTGCTGATGCTGGTCACATGATTGTTTTGGCACCTCTTTTAAACACTGTCTTGTTCAAAGTTTTTTTTATCTGAGGAAGTTTACACACTGTTAAACAAAAAGCACTTTAAATTGTTTCTAGCCTTTATTTGGTGTGTCGTTCACTTTGACACCACGTTTCAGTTTGATGTAGGTATCATATCTGGCCACAGTGAGCTCCCACACATCTGGTAAGTTATACATAACTATTTTTGGGATGCATATCCATTAGGATTTGACAGTGCAGACTTCCCCTTAAGGAGTTCTTCTGCATGCTTGTATGATGCATGTTTCTCTGTTGCACCCAGTGAATACACAGCTCGGTGACATTGATGGCATGGGTTTGATTCTTACAGGAAGGGATCATGGCTTATGTGTCATACAAACCTCTCACCTGTCCAGGATTGCCCCTGTTTTCAACTCCATTTTTAACACTGTCCCATGTAACCTCTACAAAAAGTGGTCATTTTTGAGAAGGGATGGTGAATTCTCCACTTGGATCATCATACACTTGTACACTTCTGTTACTGTAGAACATGTATAATAAATTACACTCTCATAATGTTTATAATATTTTAAAAGTGTTCATGATTGTGCCTGTTTCTCTCTACACATATCCAGGAGTCTGTTGCTGTGTGGCCCTGATTGGTTGAGAGCTATGGTGAAATGCCAGTCATATTCAAGCAGGTCATTTTGCAGATCTTCAGAGTAGGCACATTCCCCCTATTATATATATATGGGTCTGCTTCACTTTGTGGAAAAAATTATTTGTCAAATACCTTTTTGTTGAACCCTGTTCATCAAAGCCTTAATCCATCGAAAGGTTATTTAAGCAAAATTTTTCCCAGGAGATAAAAATGCATTGCCATCATCAGGAATTTGCCCTTTTCCCCACTGTAGTGTGATCTCAGAATCTGTATATTTAGTTGGGGGGTGTGGGAGGCACAGACCTCCACACTGGGGGGGGGTTGCAACCCTCCCTCCAACTGGGTGCGTTTTAAATTTCGTGAATTTTGTGACTCCCAAGTGGTTGGTCAAGAATTTTTTTCCCCTGGAAAAAAATTTGCTTAAATTAACATTCAATGGAGTAAGGCTTAGACGAATATTTGACATTTGTTTGCCGGGGTGGTCTGACTGGGTCTACAGAACCCATTTTCACTGGAGTCCTGGGGAGAAAAGCTCCACATACAGTACAATACAAATACATTATAGTCCAAAAACAATACAAGTGACATGAGGAATACTATACAAAAATAATCTGAGAGAACGTAAACTAGGTTACAAGATATACTACACATCTGGATAATTCTGCAGAGTCATTATAGACAATTGTAGGCATTCTAACAATATATACATAGCCTATGAGTAGATAAAGTGCACAAAATTAGTATGTAGGTAGTAAAATGTATGCCTTCCATTGTTATAGTACATGAAAAATAAAATGATGGTTACAATTAGGAAACTAGCCAAAGAGTTAGTGATGTAGAAAGATAGTGAGAGACGTAAGAATAAAGGCATTACAGCCTGAGCAGTAGCTTAATGATATGGTATGGAGACGAGAAGGAGTTAGGAGAGACGTAAACATCTTGTAGGCCGTGAAGGAGTGAGAGGCAACAGGAGAAAATAAAGCTAGTGTGGAAAAGGAAGAGCTAAGCATTAAGCAGGATTTATGCAGGAAGAGACGCATGTGTTTTTGAGATGATTTTTAAAGAGGCTTTAAAGCATGTTAGGACAGGCATAGACCTGGTAGCAAGAGGCAGTGAATTCCATAGTTTAGAGACAGAATATGAATACAGAGAGTGACCTGTTTTGTGGGAATTGAGATAGCCAAGAGATTTTCATCTTCTGATTGTAGGCATCTATTTGGTATATAAGGTGCAACTAAGTTGGCTAGTGCAGGGCATGCAGTAGGCTTGAAAATAAGGTTGTACAAAGTGGATAGCTGAATAGAAGCAAGCTGGTTGGGAAGTTCAAGCCAGTTTAATTCTAGGAGTGGTTTACAGTGGTGTGTGCGAAATTTACAATTTGTGGAAAACTTTGCAACTTTTTGTCTTGCTTAGGGTAGATTGGGTTGCTGTAGTTAAGAAATGTTTAGTTCTATAAGAGTCCCAGGTTTTGACTACTTTTCTTTATATTTTGCTGTAAATGGTGGTTGAAGGAAAGTTTGTCAATTATTACTCCTAGACGTTTGGTTTCCTTCGCTGTTTCTAGGACAGTGTTGTCAGATGCTAAGATGTTGAAATGATCGGTGACAGGGGATATGTTTTTGGGGTGGAAAAGTACTAATTTAGTCTTTGGATTAAGAAAACGTTGGGCATTTTTTAGCCAGGATTTGGCTGCAGTAAAGGAATGTTGAGTTTTTGAAACCAGTTCTAGGGTTCGACAAAAGGTATTCGACAAATAGGTTGTTTGACAAAGTGAACTCGAACCATGTATACTGTCCTTGCTAAATGCCCTCTCCAGTGAGCATATCAGTGATGTTTACATCACAACTGTTCACCTTCATTGACATGTAACTTTGTGTGACATCACATATATTATCATGTGTGTTGATATAATATAGTACGTACTGTGCTATCTACATATCTGCTATAAGTTATTCTACTGACTTGTTTTAGAAGCATAAACATAATGACATATCCTATCCTACAGACATTGCGATATTTACCATCCCCTCTTCCTCCTTTATTCATTCCTATCATTCATATCTGTGGCCATTTCCATCAGCACACTTTCCCTGCCCAGTATACATTTCCATGCATTTGTCTTTGCCATTAACCCCCTCCCAAATTATTTCATTTTGCAAATAATTGTAAGTGTACACTGCATTCGGCATACTTTTGTTTACTGTATTATTACTGCTGATATTGCAGTATTTTCACCCCTGGTAGTCATTGTAGCTGTCCACGCAATATCGCTGAGCAGAATTGCTCATAAACAAACTTGCATGCTTCTTGTTTCTGTGGTTGTGTTGCTCTGCACGGTTTCCTACTGGCAACATTGTTGCTGGCCATGAAACCTTGCTTGTTTACATGTTTGCTTGTTTACATGTAAGCTTGATGAGCGGTACAAATATGCAATTAGCGCTGTTGCTCATCGCACTTGCGCACAAACTCCGTGTAGGTTTTTGCGAGAAGTGTACACTAAGTTTAACAATTCATGTAATGTTGGAATGATAGTTATAAGAAAATATATGTGATTTCTAATGTATGTAAATGGAAAATGTTAATATTCTTTGTTTTCTTTTCTGTTAATGCATTTTTGCCTGTGTCTTAAGTGATAATTTAATAAAGGGTTTAAAAATATATTTAGTTTAAGGAGAAGATACAGCAAGAAACTAGGAAAGGGACTTGTGGGTAGTCATATCAGATGATGATGATGGTGACCAAACAGCATGAGGAAGGAGTGAAAAAGATTGGCAGAATCAAGATACACAAGAACAGGGACCTCTGTTAGAAAAAGAGGTGTTACTGCCTATCTTTGTAGAGAGCCTGTGCAATCACACCTGGCATATTAGATTAGGGTCTGTAGGGGGACCACACCTGGCATATTAGGCTAGGTTCTGTAGGGAGACAGCATCTGGTATATTAGGCTAGGGTCTGTAGGGGGACCACACCTGGCATATTAGGCTAGGTTCTGTAGGGAGACAGCATCTGGTATATTAGGCTAGGGTCTGTAGTGGGGGGGCACCCCTGGCATATTAGGCTAGGTTCTGTAGGGAGACAGCACCTGGTATATTAGGCTAGGGTCTGTAGGGGGACCACACCTGGCATATTAGGCTAGGTTCTGTAGGGGGGACCACACCTGGCATATTAGGCTAGGGTCTGTAGGGGGACCACACCTGGAATATTAGGCTAGGGTCTGTAGGGGGAACACACCTGGCATATTAGGCTAGGGTCTGTAGGGGGACCACACCTGGCATATTAGGCTAGGTTCTGTAGGGAGACAGCACCTGGTATATTAGGCTAGGGTCTGTAGGGGGACCACACCTGGCATATTAGGCTAGGTTCTGTAGGGAGACAGCATCTGGTATATTAGGCTAGGGTCTGTAGGGGGACCACACCTGGCATATTAGGCTAGGTTCTGTAGGGGGACCACACCTGGCATATTAGGCTAGGGTCTGTAGGGGGACCACACCTGGCATATTAGGCTAGGGTCTGTAGGGGGAACACACACCTGGCATATTAGGCTAGGGTCTGTAGGGGGACCACACCTGGCATATTAGGCTAGGTTCTGTAGGGAGACAGCACCTGGTATATTAGGCTAGATTCTGTAGAGAGACCACGCCTGGCATATTAGGCTAGGTTTTGTAGAGAGACCACACCTGGCATATTAGGCTAGGTTCTGTAGAGAAGACCACACCTGGCATATTAGGCTAGGTTCTATAGTGAGACTGCACCTGGCATATTAACCTAGGATCTGTAGGCATCCACACCTGGCATATTAGGCTAGGTTCTGTAGGGAGTCCACACCTGGTATATTAGGCTAGGTTCTGTAGAGAGACTGCACCTTGCATATTAGGCTAGGTTGCTTTTTAACACCTTTCTTGAATTATCACTTGTGACACAGGCAAATTTAAATTTATGCAAAAGTAATCAAACCGTATTAACAAATCAAATTAACAAGCATTATACTTCACATATATTGCTTTATATCATATAACCTATGTAACATTACATAAATTATTAAATTCCTGCTCCTTTTTTTTTAAACAAGAAACATGTTTATTAAACCATCACTCATATCATAAGCAGTCATATGTTTATATACATTAAAACAAACCACACTAACGCAATCCTAGTTGCAAGCATTTTACAATACAAACCATTAAGTTCTGTAGTGAGACCACTCCTGGTTATATTAGGATAGATTCTGTAGTGAGACTGCATCTGGCATATTAGACCATGTTCTGTATTGAGACTGCAACTAGTATGTTAGGCTCTGTAGTGAGACCGCAACTGGTATATTCGACTAAGTTCTGTATGCACCTGGCATATTAGGCTAGGTTCTGTAGTGAGATCACATCTGGCATATTAGGCTAGGTTCAGTAGGAAGACTGCACCTGGTATATTAGGCTAGGATCTGTAGTGAGAACCCAGCTGGTATATTAGGCTAGGTTCTGTAGAAACCACTTTTTCAGTAGAGGCACAACATATGCAGTTCTGAAGAATGCAAGAAAGTGATGCACAGTATACATCAGAAATGATATCCTGAGGGGAGTAAATGAATCTCACATGCATAATTCTGGGGAAAATGTGTGTGTGTATGTGTTTGTGTCTCTGTGTCTTTGGAGTGGGAGTGCAAATGGAGGGAATACAGAAGGTTTTGAGCTCCTCAGCAGAATGGATAGTATCCAGATAGGTAATATGCTAAATGAAGACCTGAGTGAAAGCAACACAAAACAGTCTGACGGTACAAAATGGGAAGCTTAAAGGAGATTATTTCAAAGAAACGGCCTTCATGAAGGAATCCTAGAGTCTAAAATAGTGACTGACTTCAAGGGTGCAAAACATGTCTACTAGCATGTTTATGAGGGCTTGGAGTTTAAAGGTAGGTTAAGATAACCTAGTTGTGGATGTTATTTAGTAAAGCTTTGGGTTTCTTCTCTTCTCTCCAGAGTAAATAAGTACAGTCACCCCAGCTGGTATATGTCACTGATGGCACAAGTGTCATTATGGGGAAAACACCAGTAAGGAAAATGAATGGATTTAATGACTTGTGACTGCATATATGCGAGAGCACCTGTATGTCCTACCAGCTCTGTGAACTGCAAAACATTTCTGTAAATGTGCTCAACAACAACTGTTGAGTAAACAAGTTATATTTATGTACCACGCACACCAGAATTTAAAATAAAAAGCCTGTTTCCCTCTGCAGAACAAGCAGTACTTGCTTATCTGTTATTTTGCATGTACACATTAAAGGGAGAGGTGAATTCAAGTTGCATGTTTTTTTTTTCCTGAATCCTTTGCTGGTTTAGGGCAGTTCATGTGAAGCAATGTATGCCTTCAGGCACATAGCTGACAAATTCTGTGGTTTAACAGCTCACTCAGAACGAGACGCCTGTCATCAGAAACATGCGCTTGTAGCCAGATATGTAAATTTTTTGTTGTACTTGTGCTCAGTACTGGCTTTTTCCTTAAGCTTGGCTCGACCAACAAGCCTTTATTGTTATTTTATGAGCCAAACTGTTTTGTTTTTCATGCTAAGCACTCTTTCCCTCTTGTTTATGTAACTTAACATTTCAGATGTTATGCAATACATTTTACAGCAGTAGTTGAATTTTAAATAATTTCATAAGAATTGGGGGAGGTAGCATCAAAAACTTAGAAAGAATGAGCTATAAAATTAGATGTTTAGATAAACTATTCTCATTCTAGCTGAATTTTTTGACAGAAATGTAAAGTATTAAAAGAGAAATGCATACCTTGGGCAGGGGTGAGGTAAGGTTGGAAGTCCAACAGAAAGAGCGATGTGACTGAGTACCATAAGCTAGTGTATTTGGGAGTGAGATAAAAGGGCAACTTGGCAGAAAGAGTAAGAAATCCTTCAAATAATAGTCTGTCACTACAGGTGGTCCATTGTGGATTACTTCAAAGTGCCGGGAGAAGGACATGCGGTACCAAGACAAAGACATAGCAGGATGGGGTAACTGTATTGGAGGACGGTTGTTAATCACTGAGGGGATATTCATAGTCTTTCATCATAATTTCCATACATACATAGGTTCATAGGTTCATACTAGGCTATCTGCCCTAGGGCATTTATAAGCCTAGCCAGAGTGTGTTTGGCTTTCGCCACCCATTATAAATTAATTTTGCTATGCCCTTTTTCGAGGTTAGTATACTGTGCCTCTGTCTAACAGTGACACAGAAGTGATACCCAGGGTAAACCTACAATCTCCCATCCACTCATCAAGATTCCTCTTGAAGAGAGTCAATGAGGGACTGGGATTTTATTCCAGAGTGAAGGGAGCCTCTGGGTTATGAATCTGTCCCTCCAGCATGTCCTATTTATTTCAGTGCTGAGGTTCAAGTCTCTCGAGCGCATAGCTGGATGGGATTTGGATTTTCTGAGGTACAGCATGTCCATTAATTCCGGGTTGGACATGGCTTTATATGTCAGGCACAGATCGCCTCTGAACAGGCGGTATGCCACTGAGTAGAGCTGGAGTTTCTTTAACCGGGCAGTGTATGGCATCTGTTTGAGCCCTTTGATCCTCTTGGTGAGGTACTTTTGGAGTCTTTCCAGTTGCTGCAGGTGTCTGGTAAGGTACATCCCAAAAGGGGCATTGTACTCAATTATGGGCCTGATGAGGGATGAGTAAAGAGGCACGATGACCTCCCCTGATCTAGATGTGAATCCCTTCATGATTAGGTGGGCTATATAAAATGTTTTTCTAACCACGTAGGCCACGTGGTTGTCAAATGAGAGCTTGCTATCAACTTGGGTCCCCAGGTCCCTAATTACTTCTTCTGTACTTAGTGGATTACCACCTATGTGGTAATTTGTGGGCACTTTGTTTTTGCCAAAGGGGATGACTATACACTTTTTGGCGTTTAGCTTGAGGCCATGGCTCTGGCACCAGTTGTCTGTTTCTATGAGGCCCTTTTGGAGGATGCTTGTGTCTGCTGGAGAGTCTATTATGGCTCCCAGTTTGCAGTCATCTGCGAACTTGGTCAGCCACAGTCCTTCCGTGTTGGCCTGTACCTCCAAGAAATATATACTGAACAAGAGAGGTCCCAGGACTGAGCCTTGTGGGACGCCACTTGTAACTGGTTTGGAGTCTGACATGGCTCCAGCAATTCTAACCATGTGGGTTCTGTCCTTGAGCCAGTTTGCAACCCATCTAGTGACATAGGGGTTTATATTTAAGCTGGTGAGCTTATCTATAATGCCCGAATGGGGTATTGTATCGAAGGCTTTTGCGAGGTCCAGGTAGGCTGTGTGGACCACCTTCCCCTCGTCAATGGCCTTGGTGAGTGTTTCAAAGAAATCGACCAGGTTTAAGAGGCAGGATCTGCCCTTAACAAAGCCAAACTGGGTAGGATCCAGTGTCTGTAGGTCCCCAATATCTTTATTTATGAGGTTCATGATGATCCTTTCCATAGCTTTGCAGACCAAGCTAGTCAGGCTTATGGGGCGATAGCTTCCAGGATCCGTTGAGGCACCACCTTTGTGGAGAGGGACCACTGTTGCTGTACACCACTCTTTGGGTACATATCCTGTAATAAGGCTGAGACTGAACAGTAGTTTTATGTTTGGGTTTAGCTCTTCTTGGAGTTCATGTAGGACGCAGCCCGGGACACTGTCTGGTCCCATTGTTGCTGTGTTTTTTGCTTTGGAGAGGGCGGCTCTTTTCTGAGCATCTGAGATGTCGGGGGCAGCACTCTGCTGGGATAGATATTTGCCATTTTGGTGTGGGGGGGGAGTTTGCGCTGAACCTGTCAGCTAGGATGTTGGCAATGTCTGTGGGTTCGATGTAGTTTTTGTCATTTTGGACTAATTCTGGGCATATCTGGGAATTCCCACCCAGGTTCCTAACATAACTAAAGAAAGCCATTTACAAAATACTTGTCCCACATGCTGCTTAGCACAACCTATTGTCACTTAAACCCTCAGGAAGACAAGTAACAAAGGTCTCTACCACAACTACTCCATGATTTGGGGTTCACTCCTCCATTCTGGTCACTGTGTGTGTGTGTCTGTGTATCTGCATGCAGATTTTAAATATTCTTCCTCTGTATGTATGTTTTTTTTTGCTCTGCAGTAAATTGTCTTGGTTTGTGTGATGTATAAATATGCATCTTTGTGTGTAATTTAATATATATATATATATATATATATATATATATATATATATGTGTGTGTGTGTATATATATATATATATATGGTTTACTATCAAATTGTCGATCCCGTTTTGTGCGACGCGCATTGCCCGAACGCGGAACTGCGAACGTCACTACACCGACGCCCAGATGTGCGAACGGCAAAATCTCGCCCCCATCCGACCCATGGTAGCATGGGTGTGGAGGTGTTGCGCGGCCGGTAATGTCGATCGTCGGAGTTTCGCGGTTTCGGTTCGCTATCGAAATGGTTTCGGTGTTTCGGTTCGCGCAAACGCGTCGATGGGGTCGCCGTTCGCACGGAGTGCATTCGAACATTTGATAGTAAACCTATATATATATATATATATATATATATATATATATATATATGTATATATGTATATGTGTGTGCATGTATACACATACATATGCACACAAAATGTATTATATTTACTCCTGACCTTGTGGCCTGGTTCATGGTTGAAAGAATTTATGGATCAATCCACTTAGCCAGTTGACAAAGGTTAAATAAATAAATGAGTTGGATAAACCAGGCTTTCATATCCTCAACAGCAGTTCCAAAAGCATAATTTGAGATTCCTAAGGGATTTGAGAGGCATAAATGCTTCTAACATGTCCATGGCCTGCCCTGGAGCCTCCTGAAAAGTATGATTTACACCTCCTGCAGGAGGCATCTTTTTGGGGAGGGGGTCATCCTTACCAGGTGCTGGATTCTCCTCATTCTGTTGCTTCAGACAGGTGGGACACTGCCTGCACTGTGAGATCATATCATATTGTCAGTTTCCGCATCCTGTCATGAAACAAATGAGCCCAGCTGTAATGTTAGGGTTGAGGGTTGGCATAATGGTTAAAGTCTTTACCTTACAGACACAAGGTACAGGGTTTGATTCTCATGTTTGGTCATTGTATGGATTGGCTAGGCATGCAAGTGTCTACAGACGGATTGCCTTGTAATCTAATCCTCTCTGCTGTTCCCTGTAGCTCATGACCATATGTGAAGAGAGGGATTCACTGACCAATAATGCAAGAGCTCTGTCCTCTGATTCAGCTCTCACTTCATCACTACAGTCTGGTATGATGGCTGCACCTCACTTACAAACAAGACCTCAAGGTATTTAAACTTCTGTACCTGAAGTGTCTGTTCCACTCCCATCTACAGAGAACAGTCCATTCTTTTTTGGGAGACCACCATGATCTCTAATATGGAGGTACTGATTTGCATCCCATATATTTCACACTTAAATTGGCAACCACAGTCAGCTGAGACAAAGAAGATATAATCTGCAAGCTGCAGAAATTCAGCTGTTGCATCCTTAGATTGGATATTTTCCAATACTTGGTTGTTTCTCAGTATCCTGTTCATGAAAATCATGAACAGATACACAATATATAGTCTTAGCAGTGTCCTGAGTCCACCTTCATCATTATTTCAATGTAATTCCAAGAATGTGGATACAACTCTCATGCACAAATAGAAGGAAGGCACAGCACATAGCTTCTGGGCTCTGTAATATGGCAGCATCTTTCACTGTACTGTGGTAGAATTTTCCACAGGATCCCCAGATCCACAAAACACATGCACATTGCACCGGCAAACCTTCAGGACTCTCTCAAATATTTGTGCAAGGATAGACTTGATCTATGCCTAGGAAAGATTCAGTATGACCCCTCCTATATCAGAGGATTGGGTATTGGACCAGGTCTCTTTCCCATTACTCTAATAAAGACTTTCTGAGGAGGTTGAGAATCATGATTTTTCAGTGATTGGTACACATCTTTCTGTCCATTTTTAAACATATCACCTTTGCAGTTTTTTTTTACTTTAAACATAATATCCTTTTTATCCATGTAATGGTAAAAAAGCACATTAACCATGACATTCCTGGCTAGAACTCATGTGCTACAGCAGCTTTTCTGCAGCAGAAATGTTTAATCACTACAGAGACATCACCTGCAGAAATGTCAGTCAATACCACCAACTGACTCTGACATGACATGTCCACTGGAGTGTGCGTTCCCCAAAGCATTCCCTCAGCCACTCGAAAATGGACCAAATTGAGGTTAATATTTCTCTACCATTCAACAGCCTGAAGAATGCCCTGGATCATCTCTCCGAGTCCCTGAATACTTTTCAGAACCTCCTTGTGGCCATTTGAAGGTCATTCTGCATGGCTTCACCAACCCCTTTCCACACCTTGACCTTCTTCTGTTTGGTAATGGCAATGGTTGGTATCTTCCAGGCCTGCTGGCATTGATTAACAATATGTGGAGAGCCTTCTCTGACTAACACTGCACAGAAGGCTTCTTAAAACTTCATAATATGGTTTGTACGATAAATGACTTAGATAAGCAATTATTCTAAATCTTGAGCTGCACAGATTGTTTCAGTACAAGACTGTATTACAAATAAAAACTTGTCTTATTCTGACACTGCAAACACAAATAGATTAATAAGAATGCTGAGCACTTTCAAATCAAACTGGTTATTTTGTTTAGAAGGAAAAGCAATTTTTGGATAATGAACATATGACTAATTGGAGTATAGTGTATGGATTTACTTCAAAGAGAGCCCGATTGCCTAGTGTACTTATCTAGTTAACTAAACATTAATATTTTTTTTCTGTAGCAACTGAATATGGTGAAATGAAAGGACACGGAGAGCAGTGGTAAGAAGTCAGGCCACCTTTTCTGTCTGATACTATTGCTTAATAAAATAAAAATGCAAAAATCTGATATGGAAGCTTAAATCGGGGTAGAGCTTTGTCTGAATGCATAGTTTACTGGCTGGTATCTTACAGAGAGAGTATCTGAATGGTTTAGGTTTATTTCAAAGATGCAGAAGCTGGAGATTTAGCTCATTTAGCAAGAATTATTTAAGCTGGACAGCTGGGCATTCATAATGTAACCTAAGATTCCACTTTCAGTCCCATCACATCTGTTCTTTCCTTTGCATGCACAGGCCTGACAGACAACTGGATGTTCCTGTTTAGCTACATCAGCACAGCATTATGAGGCAACCACAAAAACATTCACTTTTCCAGTGACTAGCAGTAAGTATAGTACTGAATTAAAATCTTTCTTACATAGCTAAGAACAGAAACTATCAACATATAGTGTACAAGCACGCAAGGGGTAACATCTGCAGATAGTATGACTGTGTCTGTGCAGTGACCATGGCCCAGCAGTTTTCTGGGAAATGAGATGTATGCTTAGACTACAAGTTATCCTCTGATCCCACACTGATGTCCAAATGGAGGGCTAAGTCCGCAAGCAAAGGAGAGTAGTATTGTTGAAACTGAATTCATCCTCCAGTCTTGGTGAGTACCTTCACGGGGTGAACCCTGTTTTCAAAAAAATCTCTCCAAGACAACAGTGATATATAGACTGTATTTATATATCATGGGCAGAAGTAGGTCAAAATTAAAAAAGATAGCTGGGTGCACAAAGACCCAGGATAAAAAAAGTTCCCAATCCTGGTAGGTGCACTGGTGCCAGGATTGGAAGAAATGACAGTATAGAATCTTCATAATATGGAAACATCCCTACAATAGGGCCAGGTCAGGCTCAGGGGGTGGATGGCCCCCTGTTGTACAAAGAAGTAGCAGTCCACAAAAATCACAAAAATTGATAGGCCAAAGAAGAGCCATAAAGACGATAAAGTGAGCTGTTGAAGATGAGAAAGAAATGATGGTATTGTCACTATTATGCAAAAAGCCCAGAATTTCCAGACACAAGATATACAAAAAGATTAAGAGAGAAATTAGAAGAAAGAAAAATACTTCTAGAAGAAAAACTGTCAGAAGCTTCAAATAAAAATTTGTGGTCATTAATAATACAGATTTGTGAAAAACAGTATATAGAATAAGAAACTTTGATCTGTTCGGAAAAAGAAGCATCTGAGGAAGTGCAAAAATATAAACAACAAAACCTAGGTATTTTTGAAAAGCATAAAAAAGAAATATGGACATGGGAAAGAGAGATTTGATATGGTGCAATATTTATGCAAATTTGAAAGCAAAATTAATCAACATGAAGAAGGCAGCCTCAAAGATATTTGAACAGAATTACAGGGAAAGGCATCCAGACATGGAACATTTCACAATAAAAAAAGTGAAGGATTTGGTGTAGGAGGTGTTACACAGGTTACATCACAGCATGATGGAGCGAGTCCCCAAAGTAAGGAGAAACAGGAAGATTAGAAGACATCTGAAGAAATATGGACACATGAAAGAGATTTAATATGGTGTAATATCTATGCAAAGGAGAAAGCAAAACTAACCAATACAAAAAGAGCAGCACCAAAGATATTCTAAGAGAAACACAGACAAAGGAATCCGGATATGGACAACTTTACAATAAAAAAAAATAAGAAGACAGAGGAAAAGCAGAAAAGGAGGTTAGTAATGGAGGAGTTAAAGAAATAGAACTGAGATTATGAAGTACCTCTAAAATAAAGGATTCGGTATAGAAAATCTAATTCAGAAAGCACCACAACAGGACAGAGCAATGGATATCCAAATTAAGGGGAAACCAGTGGAACGGGAAGCAGTTGTTCAGGTGCCATATGAAAATATTTTGGAGCCTTCCACAGGAAACTAGTATAAACATTTACTTGAAGCTAGACAGCAAGGGAAGGAGCAGAAAACTGTGGAAACTCTGATGCAGTCAATGTTGAGGAGTGATAGGCCAGTGAGTTCCCATATGACAGACAAATGGATGGTATAGGATGAAATTGAAGAGAATGTGCCCCAGGATGTTGCAATAGAACTTTCTATAGAATGCCCACAGGAAACTGAGAACAAGGGATGTGCCCTCCGTCTAGAAGAAAATGAGCTAAGAGAAGGTTTGCTTGATTTAATAGAGATAGACATATTAAGATCATTGAAAGAAATAGACTACAGAAGGTCAATAAAAAACAAAAAGTCAGAAGTTTGATAAAACCAATGAACACAGTAATTAGGACTGTCCATAGAGATCCATGTAATATAAGAGAAGTAAAAAGGATATATTACTGTGCAGCTAAATTAATAACTGATGAAGTCCTACCACAAGACCACAAGGTAGTGAGGGAAAGGAAGGGGAGAAATTAAATACTATCATGGAAGTATCGAATAGAGAAAACTGTAAAGCAATTAAGTCAAGAAGTGTCATTGTTAGAGTATAGAAGAGGGAACAGATCAGCAAATGATAAAAGTAGTGCACAGTATTAGAACAGATCAGGATCTGTCAAGCACTAGCAAATAAACTAAAAATATCAGCACAGGCTGAAAAACGTAGAAGATACACAGATAAATATAAAGGAAAAGTACAAAATAAGCAATTTATTGATGACCCAAAAAAGTTTTATAGAGAAGTGGGAAACAAGGTAATAGGAACGAAAGACCACAAAAATGTAAAATAGATCTATTTTGGGGAAGTATCTACGAAGATCCTGTGGAACATAAAGATGCTAAATGGACAGAAGTGAAAGAAAGAACAAGTTTAAAGGAACAGAATATGGAATGGGATGAAATAGCCAGAGAGATTGAAACAAAGTTAAGGAACGCCTCTAATTGGAAAACCCCAGGCCCAGATGCAGTCCCTAACTTCTGGTTAAAAGTATTGACATCTTTACACAAAGATTTAGCCATGAGTAATAACTATTTATCTGCTCACCCCAAACAGACACTAACCTTGCTAACAGGAAAAACAATGCTCCTACTCAAAAGTGAACCTGCAAGCTACCCTAAAAATGATAGACCAATAACTTGCCTTCTGACAACGTATAAACTATATGCTGGAATTGATGCCAGCAATAGTTTATAGTAATTTAGAAGAAAACTCAATTATGGCAATAGAACAAAAGGGCAATAAAAAAGTCATATGGAACAAAGGTGTGGAATAGAGCAGGTGTGCTGTGCTGTATCTTTAAGAAGCATTTTAAGGACTGAACATGCATAACAATAGTCAGCATGTGCTAGCATCAGTGCCATTTTGGGAGTGCAGCCAGAGAGTGAGCATGTTTGTACATAATAAAGGTGCTTTAACAGAACCCACAAAGTCTCATCTATTGTATCCTGACTAGACGAGTGACACCGTCAGAACCAGGATTGCAGAGATTGATATCACGAGCTATGAGGTGCAGAGATAACAGTGAGGGTAAACTAAGAGAAACGAGCATGAAAAAGAGCCAGAATCGAACCAAATGTAATAAAAACTGGCACGAACAGTTTATTTTATAAAAAAGATAAAATGCAAGGACACAAACTGCATTATTAAACAAGAAGGAGGCACAGAGGTTTATTGATTAAACAAAATGTTTAAGATTAAGATGTTTGATAAAACGATTGTCAGAAAAGCACATAAAGGTCAGAAAGTACCTTGGAAAAGCAAAATGAGTATGTTTAAAGCATACTGGGCATGTTTAGAGTAAAATGAGTACATGAAAATAGATTAAATGAGCAAAATGAATATAATAAGGGCAAAAAGGGCACATTAAACATAAATAAAGCAAGGTGACTGCATGTTTTTTGGCAAAGTGCTGTATTTCGTATAGTATTCGGGGCATAACTAGAGCTATTTGAAGTATCTCAAAGTGCGTAAAAGTGTTTACAGTATGTCCTTATTACTGCACATTTATTCCAAACAGTGAGTTTGTGTGAAAAGTACAACTATTTAGTAGAGTGCAGTTGAAATACAGCCATTTTCAAAAGTTTCTTGCGCTGGGTGTGTCTATTCATAAAGTGTTGCCATTACAAAATATTTCTTTTACTGTAACAGTTATTTAGCAATGTACCGCCATTTGGGGGAGGTTTCAATGTGTTGTATACTGTTTATTCACAAAGTGGAGTTATTCAAAATGTTTCTTACTCTGAGCTTTTTCTGCCCCGTTCATTCACACAGTGCAGTTATTTCGAGATGGTTCTTACACTTGGGTGATTTCTTACAGTACAGTGATTTCAAGAGTATTACAGTGCCTAAGAAACTTATTTCACAAAGTTCAGTTATTCAGAAGCTTGTTGTGCTATTGGGCAGGTCTGTATTATATCAGTGAATGCTTAACTTGGCAAACGCTGTATAATCAACCCATATATGTCAAAACACCAAAATGCTGAACACACGGAACAGTGATTTTTTTTTTCCCCCAGGGAAGAAAATCGTTGCTCTGTTAAAAAAAAAAAAAACCCAAAAAACAAACACAACATAAACTGGGGGGGGGGTGCCCCCACACCCCCCTGCTTAAATATACCAACTCCGAGATTGCACCATAGTGGAGGAAATGGCAAAGTCCCGAAAACGGCCCAGTGATTTTTTCTGGGAAAAAAAATCGCTGTTCAGTGCTTTCAGGATTTCATCATTTCGAATAAAAAGGGTTGATTAAACAACGTTCCCTATTTTAAGCATTCGCTGATTTAATAGGAACTCTATTGGGCATAGTTACAAGTACTGGTATAAATTTCTGGTATGTGTGTGTGTTGTGCATATTTGCAAAACCCTTCACTGGTATGTTTTAATATGGTGGACAGATTTTGAAAGCCCTGACTACTTGTATTTGATCAGAATATTGCTGAATATTTGTGCAAGAGTACGATATTTTTATACAAGTAGCTTATTCTGACAAAGATGCACGCACCAGGGCATTCATTTTGCTAAACCTAGCTGAGTCAGAGGCCATTGAAAGAGAATGTTCATTTGTGTATGCACCAGCATTATATGAAGAAGGTGAAAACTTCTTCTATTGTACAAGCTGAATCAAAGGAAGACCCCTGAGTGTTTGAAGTGCAAATTCAGGGAAATGTGCAACTCCCAGGCAAATATTACATTAGAAAGGCATTTGTTTGACACGAGATCAGAAATGAGGGGAAACTTTTGCAGCTTATATAAGTGACCTGAGGAACAAAGCTAAAATGTCTGTCTGATGACTTAAAAGATGAGTTAATAAAGGACAGACGCGTGTGGTATTAAGAGTGCTGTTGCGAGAAAGATTTTGTTCATGACAGCGATTTAATGTTGAGCAAAGCTATAGAGATTTGTCAAATCCATGAAGTTACAGAAAGGCACACAAGTAAGCTTGCAAGTGATAAGTATGGTTTCAGCATGCTCCAGAGCAAATGTAGACAGCATGCAACATCTGACAAGCAGAAGCAGGCATAAGCACATGGCAGCCGCAGACCCTGCTAGTTCACCAGGGAAACCATGTAGTTGTCCAGCAAATTCTAAGAAGGGAACATGCTCAGTGTAGTACAAGTGTGAGTCAGCAAAACCCAAATCCAGCTTTATTGTTAACTGTTGCAATTTTGGTGCCAATCATGAGTCTAAAAGAGAGAAATACCTACCATTTGGTCAGCAATGCCACAAGTGTAAAAACAGAAGTAATTTTCAAAAGTTTTGCAAATTAAGTAAACCTCACACACTTAGGTCACTCAAAAAAAGCAAACTATCAAGTAGAATTGCAGCAGTCTACTTTCTATGTAGATGGTGTAATCAATAAGTGAAAAGGTTAATGCAGTGAATTTGTTGACAAAAAATGAAGTGTTTTGTACTGTCCAGATCGATGGTAAATCCACCGAGCTCAAAGTTAGATACTGGGTCAAAGTGTAATGTGATGTCAGCAGATACTTTTGTTAAAGTGAGAGCTAATGGACAACTCAATATGACTAGTTGTGCGAAACTATGAACAACTCAATATGACTAGTTGTGCGAAACTTGCTGCTTATGGAAGTGAAGAAATTCAGACTGAAGGCTAAGTAGTAAATTCATGTTATTTGGCTGAGAACTGTTACAGCTTGTTATTCTATGTAGTCTGAGGACCTGTGCAGTCATTACTGGGTCTCAGAGATGGTTTGAAAATTAATCTGTTTTCTTTTAGTGAGAAAGTTCATCATAAAAGCACATCTCCTAGTTCCAATTTTACGGGAGCCATTTTCTCAGAGTATGCTGATAATTTTGATGACAAGTTGGGCAAACTTCCAGTTGTGTATTGTATAAAATTAGACCTAGAAGTCAGTTTATTGGTCAGAACAGCAAGAAATGTTCCGATAGCTATGCAGGATAGATTTAAAGCTCAGCTGGATAACATGGTGCAGCAAGGTGTAATTTGTCCAGTTACAGAACCAACTGAATGTGTCGTCCATGGTAGCAGCCCCCAAAAAAGGCTCAGATGATGTATTGACCCAAGAGATTTGAACAAAGCATTAAAGAGACCACATTCTCCAAATGGTACAGTCAAAGAAGTTGCAGCCCTAATACCGAATGCCACAGTTTTTTCTGTCTTAGATGCAAAAAGTTCATTTTGGCAAGTGATGCTTGATCACATATCTTCATTACTGACTACTTTCAGCACCCTGTTTGGCAGATATAGATTCCTAAGAATGCCATTTGGAATAAATTCCGCAAGTGAAGTCTTTCAGCATGCAATGGAGCAAATTTTTCAGGTTATCCTTGTGCCATAATAGTAGATGATTTATTGGTTGGAGGCAATGGTGAAGCACAGCATGACAGAAACCTCAGGAAAGTTCTAGACAGAGCATGTGAAGTGAACTTGAAACTCAGTCTTCTGAAGTGTAAGTTCAGACTACCAGAAGTTACATATGTAGGTCATTTATTTACTAACACTGACTTGCGACCAGACCCGTCCAAACAAGCAGCTATTCTTGAGATGCCAGCATCAGATAATATTCAAGCTCTACAAAGATTTCCTGGTATGGTCAACTATTTTAGATAAGTTTATACCACACTTCAGTGAGCTGACAGCACCCTTGAGAGAGCCGATGTGCAATACCAGAAAGAATTTGAAGACTTAAAGCAGGAAATTGCCACCCCATCTACATTAACATACTATGATGTTAATAAACCAGTAACTCTTTCCTGTGCTGCTTCAAAATTTGGTCTTGGCACGGTTATTCTTCAAGAAGGCAGACCAGTAGTCTATGCATCAAGAACTCTTATCCAAACTGAAATGCAATATGCTCAAATTGAGAAAAAACTTTTGGCAATAGTATTTGCATGTTCAAGGTTTCATGATTATATTTATGGTCAAGCTATCCAGACTGAAACTGACCACCAACCTCTAGTTACTAATCTAAAGAAGCCTGTGCATTCAACTCCAGTGAGATTACAAAGAATGATCCTCCAATTGCAAAAGTACAACTTCAAAATGGTCTATACAAAAGGGAAGCTTCTTTATCCGGCTGATACCTAATCCAGATCATCCGGAAATGCAACGGAACAGCTTCATGCAGAGAGTTTTGATCTTGACGTCATGGAAGTCCATACTTTTTCTACCATGACACTTGATGAGCTGATAGATCATACAAAGACTGATCCAATTTTGCAAAAGCTCAACCACTACATTAATGCTGGATGGCAGTCAAAGCAATCTAGTGTACCATCTGAAGTGCAAATGTATTTTTATTACAGAGATGAGATGTTGATGGAAGATGGCATTATTTTCAAAGGTCCTAAAATTGTTCCAGCTTCCTTACAACATGAATATACCAAGATTTTGCATCGTGGTCACCTAAGTTCCACATCTACCAAAAGAAGGGCGAGAGAACTAGTATTTTGGCCTTCTCTGGAAAAATGACATTGATAAAGTACGTTCTTCTCATTCAGTATGCAATAGTACTAAACTGCATTTGCAAAAAGAACCACCTCAGCTAAGTCAAGCTCATGGACTGCCTTGAACAACAGTAGCCACTGATGTATTCGAGTGGAACAGTCAATGTTACTTGGTATTGGTAGACTCCTATTCAAACTGGTTTGAGATTGATTTACTACCTAACCTAACGTCCACTGCTGTTATCACCAAGTTGAAACA
>NC_056743.1:46292838-46430338 GCF_019279795.1 Protopterus annectens | reverse complement strand
TATATATATATATATATATATATATATATATATATATACAATATATATATATAAGTTCTACAAGAGTTGTTGGTGTGATTTACTATTTTTTGAATGCTTTTATTGTCACAAAGTTCATTTCTTAGTTAAAATTTCTTCTCTTCGTTCAATTTTTTTGAGTGCGGTTAATTTTAGTATATATATATATATATATATATATATATATATATATATATATATATATATATATATATATATATATAGGTACAATTCATTTGACAGAATTTGGAGTGAAGGTTGTTTTTTTTTTGGTAGAATGAAATTGGTCGTATGAATATAATAGTTTACTTACCAGATTTTTGCAATGTCTTTAATGTGACTCGTAAAGTTAGCAGTATTTTGATAAGTTAGTAAGGATAACAGTCAGTCTCAGTAATGCTTATTAACTTAATTGTGATATTTTTTTCTATGGGAAATCGCTGATTGTGCAATTTCTTAAGTGCACTGCTGCAGGTATTCCATTCTTTCGGGAAATGTCTCTCTCTTCTCAGTAGGTGTGACTGAGGATTTGTTTTTTATAAGTTTGTAGTATGTGCTGGGGGTGGGGCTTGCACCCTCCCCTCCAAGAAACACTTAGTTTTATTTGTTTGAAGTTGGTTTTAGATACTGCATTCCTAAATGTCCATACTAAAACCACAAGTTCTCCTAAAATAACAAAATTCAGATTTTTTTTTTCCAAGAATAAAAAAAAATCCAATTTATTTGTTGTTGTTGAGCACTTTCATCCCACATATGACTGGGATTTTATCAATAAACACGCCAGCAGCTTTAGAATGACATTTAAAAAAATCAAATGTACAGTTATGGAAAATAAACACCCACTAAAAATACACAAAAACATTCTATTTAAATAATAAAAAATATAAAACAGACCCAATTAAATATTAAAGATCTTAACTTCAGAACTGAATTTATAGAGCAGAAACCATTAAGTCCTTGAGATATAAAAACATTTAAAGGCACCTGCCAAATAAGTTTTTTTTATTTTAACTTCCAAGAACCCCTCTTTTATTCAATACAACCCTATCAATAATAAAAAGCAAATTTTGTTAAAAATTCCTGCAATTTACATAGTGTCTAAACTGTGCCTTATTTTTTACAGAGCTAAATGTCATAATAATTTTGTATTTCCAGTGTATTTCAGTCTTGCCCACGTAATAAGCCTCACAGGTCAAAAAAAGTGTGATGTAAACAACAACTTTAGAGTTACAATTACCCATCAAAGGCCATGGAATAGATCTCTCATATCCAGCTACCGTTATATTAGTGCCTTCATAAGTATAGCAGCATTGTTTGCATTTACCCCATCTGGTCAAAGAACCTATCTACGGCTGTTATAATTCCAGAGCTGTCAAAGAAATTCTTAAGGTTCCTACCCCTTCTAAACAATGCTAGGTTGTAGTCCTAATATAAACTTTAAAACATCACCAAAAACTTTAGTTCATTTCTTAATTAAAATTAATTTAATATTAAGGGAATCAACCGAAAAATCAATAACAAAGGCAGTGCTTGTGTTTATGCACTTAGCCTGGTATGGATAGATTCACTTCTTAGTAAAATAGGTTTAAATCTTGAATGTCTATTATGAACAACTTCAGAAATACTGAAATCCATCAGTACCTCTGGGTAATCCTTGGTCATAAGCATGGTCTTTAGAAATTTGACTTCCCTCAGAAAAAATGCCATCTTCAGAAACTGATCTTGAAAGTTGAATCAACTACCCAAACATAGACTGGGAGCATTACTCTAGCTCCAACACCCTAGCCCAAAGGTTCCTAGAATTTATAAACTCAAATGCTATGGAATAACTTGTTACCACTCCCGCAAGAGGGGAAAACATACTGGACCTGATCATCACCAACATGGGGACTCTATGCTCCAGACCAGAAGTGTATCCCTCATTGGTAAGATCAGACCATAAACTAATCTCACTGGATAGTCACATCCCGACTCCACCCCCTGCCCTGAAAACCACAGTGAAAAACTTCTCTAATGCAAATTTCACACTCCTCAAAACCGAGGTGGAATCCTTCAAAGCCCCCGGGCCTGTGGAAAATACGTCCCAGACTGTAGAATCCTGTATAAATGCATTCTACGAACACCTTCAGGAATGCATGGATCATGCAATCCCAAATAAAACCAAGTCCCAATCCTCCAAAGGCAGACGTCCTGTCTGGTGGACCCCAGCCATAAACAAACTATACAATAGAAGGAGAAAGCTATTACATGATAGAGCAAAATCCCAAAAAGGGAAGGCATCTCTGATCAGTATTAGCAAAAAACTACGGGCACTCATAAAATCGTCTAAGGCCAGCTTCGAGAGAAAAATTGCACAGGACACTAAGGATAATCACAAGGCTTTCTTTAGTTATGTTAGGAACCTGGGTGGGAATTCCCAGATATGCTCAGAATTAGTCCAAAATGACAAAAAATGCACCGAACCCACAGACATTGCCAACATCCTAGCTAACAGGTTCAGTGCAAACTCCCCCCCCTCCCCACCAAAAGCGCAAATATCTATCCCAGCAGAATGCTGCCCCCCTGACATCTCAGATGCTCAGGTAAGAGCTGCCCTCTCCAAAGAAAAAAACACAGCATCAATGGGACCAGACGGTGTCCCGGGCTGTGTCCTACATGAATTCCAAGGAGAGCTAAACCCAAACATAAAACTACTGTTCAATCTCAGCCTTACTACAGGATATGTACCCAAAGAGTGACATACAGCAACAGTGGTCCCTCTCCACAAAGGTGGTGCCTCAACAGATCCGGAAAACTATCGCCCCATAAGCCTGACTTGTTTGGTCTGCAAAGCTATGGAAAGGATCATCATGGACCTCATAAATAAAGATATTGGGGACCTACAGACACTGGATCCTACCCAGTTTGGCTTTAAGGGCAGATCCTGCCTCTTAAACCTGGTTGATTTCTTTGAAACAGTCACTAAGGCCATTGACGAGGGGAAGGTTGTCCACACAGCCTACCTGGACCTCACAAAAGCCTTCGATACAATACCCCACTCGGGCATTATAGATAAGCTCACCAGCTTAAATATAAACCCCTATGTCACTAGATGGGTTGCAAACTGGCTCAAGGACAGAACCCACATGGTTAGAATTGCTGGAGCCATGTCAGACTCCAAACCAGTTACAAGTGGCATCCCACAAGGCTCAGTCCTGGGACCTCTCTTGTTCGGTATATATTTCTCGGAAGTACAGGCCAACACGGAAGGACTGTGGCTGACCAAGTTTGCAGATGACTGCAAACAGGGCACCATAATCGACACTCCAGCCGACACAAGCATCCTCCAAAAGGGCCTCATGGAAACAGACAACTGGTGCCAGAGCCATGGCCTCAAGCTAAATGCCAAAAAGTGTATAGTCATCCCCTTTGGCAAAAACAAAGTGCCCACAAATTACCACATAGGTGGCATTAAGTACAGAAGAAGTAATTAGGGACCTGGGGACCCAAGTTGATGGCAGTCTCTCATTTGACAACCACGTGGCCAAAGTGGTTAGAAAAACATTTTATATAGCCCACCTAATCATGAAGGGATTCACATCTAGATCAGGGGAGGTCATCGTGCCTCTTTACTCATCCCTCATCAGACCCATAATTGAGTACAATGCCCCTTTTGGGATGTACCTTACCAGACACCTGCAGCAACTGGAAAGACCCCAAAAGTACCTCACCAAGAGGATCAAAGGGCTCAAACAGATGCCATATGCTGCCCGGTTAAAGAAACTCCAGCTCTACTCAGTGGCATACTGCCTGCTCAGTGGCGATCTGTGCCCGACGTATAAAGCCATGTCCAACCCGGAATTAATGGACATGCTGCACCTCAGAAAATCAAAATCCCATCGAGCTACGCACTCGAGAGACTTGAACCTCAGCACTGAAATAAATAGGACATGCTGGAGGGACAGATTCATAACCCAGAGGCTCCCTTCACTCTGGAATAAAATCCCAGTCCAGGTTAGGCAGAGTCCCTCATTGACTCTCTTCAAGAGGAATCTTGATGAGTGGATGGGAGGTAGGTTTACCCCGGGTATCACGTCTGTGTCACTGTTGGACAGAGGCACAGTATACTAACCTCAAAAAAGGGCATAGCAAAATTATTTTAAAATGGGTGGCGAAAGCCAAACACACTCTGGCTAGGCTTATAAATGCCCTAAAGCAGATAGCCTAGTATGAACCTATGAACCTAATCAGCTGCTCCTCAAGTAAACGCTTTTTATGCTTAAAAGTGTGACAGTTAAAAAAAAATAAATATGAATTAGAAATGTAGATTTTCTAAATACATTAGACTGGAAACATATACAAACATCCTTTGTTAACACATCTCAATAGTGGATGTTAATATTTGAACAAACAAAGGACAATTTTAAGTTAGTTGTGGTCTCCAAATACTGAAAAAAATGCTTCCAGCTGACTTTTTGACACTGTCCATATAAAAAAAGATATCCAAAACACAAAGGTACAAAGGTACAAATGGGAATATCTCACTTTTTTAAAAGACAACACCATGCAGTAAAACAATGTGAAGACAGAAGCAGCCCCCATATCATCCACTGTCTGCTGTTAAGAAAATCCACCTTCAAGGAACAAAAAATTATTTGTAAGGATCAGTTCCATAAATTATTCAATCAGCTGGATGTCTATGTCTATCAATGGCTTATACTGAGTAAGCACATTTTATAAACCTGTCTAAACATAACTGGTGGGGAATAACATTATATAAATTCTTAACATCAACTGTATAAAAAGGCAATCGGTAATCAAATAAATTTGTGAAATGCATTACAAAAATGCCCGGAATCTCTAAGTACATGTCCAAAACCATTAAAAATACATTTAAGTTTATCCTCAATAAAAATTGCCATAGGCCCTGTAGTAGACCCCCTTGCAGAAAAAAATAGGTCTTAAACTAGGGTTGCAAACATTCTTGAAAATCTTTGGAATTCCAAAGATAGCCAGAAATACAGTTTTAGATGCATATAAAAAAAATTGTACAACTCAACATCAATGACATTCTCTTCTAATAAATCCCTGAGGAACATGTTAATCTGAGAATAAGCAATATTAATCTAATTTTTTGGAGGCACTCACATAAACGTCAGAATGTAATGACATGTATATCCTGCATCTTTGCAGAATTGTCCAAGCTATGCGTAATAATGAGTCGTCCACCCTTATCTGGCTTCATTATCCTTAAAGATCTCTTTAGATGGAAGCACAAATTTCCATCAAAACTGGTAGAGCTGGTTCAAGTGATTTGAATATCAGCTGATCGAAATTTACTGGCTTTGCCAGTACAAGATTGTGGTACAGTGGTAATCGGGGAATATGCCCTTTTCCCCACTGTAGTGTGATTGCAGAGTTAACATATATAATTAGCAGGGAGTGTGTGTTTTTTTATTTTTTTACCCTTTGTGGATCGACATTTTGGCTTTCAGCAATTTGGTTTTGATCATTATAGGATTGACTAATTGTCATTTTGATGGAAGGTTATGTTTCCTTTAGATACTCGCACCAAGAAGGTCCAGTCATCCTGCATAAGATTAACAAACTTTTTTTCTCCAATTAGTAACACATAATATTCTAATATCCTTTTCACAATACCATCCAAATAGTCCTAGAGATGGGTATAAAGGTGGATTAAAGCATTTTTTCAGTACATTCACCATGATTATTAAACAATACATAAAGTTGCAACTTACGAATGTACATGTTCAAATCAGTCAAAGTTTGTATTAAATCAGTCTTAAAGGTGTGAACAAATGTGTCACGATGTCTGGAGTTGAACGGTGTAAATTCATTTTCATTTATAAGTTTGAAGGTAATGAGAGTAAAGAATTTATTCTGTCGGTTGATGTCCACACAAATTGTCCTGTTGATGAGGGGAGCAATCTGACAGTTCTTGAGACTGCCTGGGAAGCATTACAAGTCCCGAAAGAGTTATGTCTTTGGAAATTCCCCAATAGTTTCTTAATCTTATGCAGGATGACTGGACCTTCTTGGTGCGAGTATCTAAAGGAAACATAACCTTCCATCAAAATGACAATTAGTCGATCCTATAATGATCAAAGCATTTGTCTGATCAGAGACACAATCTCGGGCTTCTCCTTCATGAACACGTCCTTCCCTACCCCCATTTATAAGAATCACAAGGCTGCGTAGTGTGTTAAATAGAAAGAATGTGTCAGGCTTTATTCTCTGAATAATCCCTCTTACCTGTATCAAGCGGCTCACTAATCAAATCACATTGTTTATCCACCTTGTCAAAAATGGACATATCTTTGATTTCATAAAATTAAAAAAAAATCTCATCAAGCAACTTGTCCATTGCTTCAGAGTTCTGTTTAGTAAATATAGACATAAGTTCAAAACCAGTTCTATCAAATTCATTGATCAGTTCTTTATGTGTAGGGGAATTATTAATAAGTCTACTGGGGAATTTCCAAAGACATAACTCTTTTGGGACTTGTATCCTTGCAATACATTGCTTAATTGACAAATTGTCAAGTAGCAATGACTTGTATTTAAGAAGTTTTTTTCTTAAAAACTGAAATCTGCTGTGTAGGGGTTTATCATGTCTGTCGTCATTAACACTAAAAGCTGTAACTCAGTGAAGCCAAGATGACAAATTATGTCTGTATGATGGCGTACTCACGTGTTCAGCTGATCCCATCACATTTACAGTATTATTGCAGAGACCAGCCTTGTAAGCATACTTTGCTTCTTTATTCATATTGTGAAATGAACCAGCCCATTTGGTGGCAATACATTGTTCATTAGAAACAAATTGGCTAAGTGGCTGAATTAATATTGTAAGATCTCCAGGTTAGGAATAAGACCTCATTGTCTGACAGAAAACGTTTAGTGAAAGCATGTTCCTCAGCAAAAGAAACAAATCCAAACACAAACGAAACAACTTCGTCCAACAAAACAAAGGAAGGAAAATCAGAGCCAGTAACCAAACCAACGTCGGCTTCCATACTAAGACCACAAGTTCTCCAAGAAAAAAAATCCCAATTTATTTGTTTTTTGACTGGAAACTTAAATTCCCCAATCTACACTGTACCACAATCATGGAATGTTACCTTTTCTCCACTGTAGTGCAATCTTGGAGTCTGTATGTATAATTTGCAGGGGACGTGAGGAGGCTGTAGGTACAAATATTAACAAATTGTGTCAAATGTTTTACAGAGAAAAAGATTCCCAAACTACAGATATGGCATCCTTGCTTGCCTCAATGAAGATGTCTGAAAATCAAGATTCATTAACCTATCTAGTTTGCATGACAAACGAGCTGATTTTAAGCATACTGACAATATCGGACCAAAAGACCAACGAGTGAAGGTGTTGCAGCAAAAACGCTATTATTCCAAAAACCAAACGGCTAACACCAGCGTCAGACAGTAGTAAATTTAATAGCATCAAAGCTTTCAGGTATCAAGTACCCTTCCTCAGTGCTTAATAATAATAAAATTATGAAGCACTGAGGAAGGGTACTTGATACCTGAAAGCTTTGCTGCTATTACATTTACTACTGTCTGACGTTAACTTAACAAATGATCACCATGTTATATAACTTGTATACTATTTATTGTATCGTAACACTCAGGACTATATAACAAGAAATGATCACCATGTTACATACCTTGTATACTATTTAATGTACCATAACAGGATTATATAACTTAAATGATCACCATGTTATATACCTTGTATACTATTTAATGTACTGTGGAGTCTGCATGTCCTCCCCCAGTCGAGTGGCTTTCGAAAGACATGCATTAATGGACATGCCTTCGTTGAAGGTTGGGCATCGAGCTGGCACCTCGGCACTGTAAAAATCTACTGCCAATCATTAGTGGACCGGAGTTCCTCTGTGGCGACCCCTAACCGGGAAAAGCCAAAAGAAGAACAAACAACTGTCTGACATTGGTGTTAGCGGTTTGGTTTTGGATTTAAGCATACTGAATCAGTTTGTGCACTCATTTGCCTGTAGTCAGTAGAAGAATTATTTTCTTTATACAGTTCAATTAGAATCTACATAAAACATGTTTGACTAATAGTTAGTTGTGCTGGGGGTGCTTTGCTTTGTTTTTTCTATTTTCTGTAACTCATTTTCAGTCATAAAGAAATTGTGACACATTTTATTAGACATCATTTTCAGTTTCTTTTCATTTTAGATGTTTGTATCAAATACTACTTTGTGTAATTTCAATAAAATGTAATAAAATAAACAAACAGTATGTTACAGGAAATCAATGTTCATTCCATATACATCCTAATTAAATGGAGCACTATGCTAAAAGCCCAGACGCTACCACTGTTTGCTTGAATCAATCATTTTTAAAGTCCTAATACCTTCCTACTGAGTAGTGCACATTCACCCTGGGTCTACCAGTATCTCCAATTCTCCTTTGGAATTGCTCCAAAGTAGCTTTAGCCAGTCACAGAACCTAAGCTCATCCTAAGGTCTTGGCTGTCTCCATCAGATGGGGAATTTACACTTTGGGCCTGCCCATTGCAGTCGCCATGGTTTCAGCCAAGGGGCAGACATTCAGTGGACGTGCGTGGCATATCACCTACCTCTGTGGCAGCTTAATGATACCAACCACCCTTTCCTCCTCTTGAACTATGGCCCCTAACGTGATCATCAAAACATTAGAGATTGCTGTAGGGAATGCCAAGTAACTTCTCCATGGAAAAAAGAAAAATGAGACATTACTAAAACAGAGTTTAAAAATGGAGTTACTTTTTCATGGAAAAAATACAAAACCCAGCAAATGCTCATTCTAAGATTTTGTTTTCTTGATTGTAAGATTAAAAAGCATCTTCACAGCCACAGGAAGTTTTATAGTTCAGAATTTGTGCTGGCAGGCTGATAAATAATTCCAATTTGTCTTTACCCCCGTGAAGAGGCAGACTGAAAGAAGCAGTAGCACCTGCATCTTCAGCAATACAGATCAAACATATTCTGGAATATCGTAATATCCCAGCTGCATACATGAAAGCTTAAAAAATCCAAGAGTTTCTAGTAATTTCCACTAGCCTTTACAAAACTTCAGCAAAACTGCAAAAGGTTTCACTTTTCACAGCACAATAATAGGGCCTGCTGCCTTGGTAGTCTTTCTCCATGTTACTTCTAACCCAGTTTTGAATGAGAGTTGCAGACCCTCCCCCTTGAAATTCTTAGGCTGCGGTCATACTGCGCCTTTTATTCAGATTCTATTAAAGGGCTACCTATCTTGGAAATCTTCTGCCATATAAAAGCTAACAAATTAGGGAAATATCTGGACCCCTGTACTAGACCTGTGTGTGTGTGTGTGTCTTTGCGTCTATGTCTTTGCGTGTGTGTCTGTTTGTTGGGGGTGCAGTAAACTAATTTATTAATTTGACATCTGTAAAGCAATTTAACATGGAAGACCATAAATACAATTTCATAAATACAGCTGGCTTTAGGAAGAATAAACACAGAGTTTGCAATACTCAAAGTAACTGGCGAAATTACCAAAGAATCTGTCCATGTGATATAGCAAATGAAAATGCCTTTGTGGCTGTATTTAGTGACAATGTGATTCTAAGTTCCATCAGAGCAGCTGGCTACTTGTCTATAGGCCTAAATAAGAATTGGTGGTACAGATGGGAGATTCCAGAGTGCCATTCATTGCACGAGTTCCAGAATGGATATAGTGCTGTATATAGTCCGTGGATGTGGTATTTAATTTACAGTCATTTTTCCCCTGCCTTGTATATTTGTTCTATATCAGGTGTAGCTTAGAGCAGGTGACAGTCCTATCCTAGCTAAAATTATATGTACACACAAATTGAGAAGAATCTACAGATAAGCAACACCCCCTAAACTCCACTGAATTATCCAGTGTCGGGCTTTTTATTCACATGTGTCTTTGCCAGTGATGCTGGTAGCTCCTATCTGCACTGAGCCTGTACAGACTAGACATTCCCAGATGGTGATACATCTGCATGTATGGTAACAGATAAAAGCACTGGTCACAGACCTGTAATCATAACTGCCCAGTTTCAGTTCACTGCATCTGTTCACCCAGTATTTCACAGATTGTTTATAGAAAAAGCATTCCTTCATTATACCAGTTATTCTCCAATAACCCCCCCCCTTTGCTTACCCACATCTTGCAGGAGCAAAGTCACATGTACCAGTAAAGTACAACCATATAAAGAAACCACAACATGAACACATCCATGTTACCAAGCATTACCAAATTACATTACCCAAACCCTCTCCTCTTCTGATGGCTCAGGTGCAGGCGCAGTCTCCGCATCTGTGCCCTTACACATCCTGCAGATTCTAATGAACTGTCACACATAGTCTGCTTTAAGTAAGGCAGAAGGTGACAGCCTCCTGCCAATCCACTGTGAAGGATGGTTTTAACTACTGATTTTTACACCTGATTCCTTGATCCTTGGGAAATCATGTCTCACAGTTAACAGATTCCACATGAGAGAGTCATTATCGATTGTTCCAACCCGTGATTCTTTCATATATAGAACTGCTATGATTAAGATTTGGCATTGGGCACACATCTTGTATAAATCCCACCCATGGCATTGTAGTTCAAACTCCAGAAGTCCAAATGAGGATTATTCCAGTATGGGAAAGTTGCGAAGGCTACAGCTAAATGCCAGTGTGTGCTATAGATACTTACTGGTAGGTATATACATTATTCCACTGCGTTATCCATAAGATATATTGTCACCTATATACTACCTATTACAACGCTCCATTTACAGCATGTGATGCGAAGTGGAATCGGCTTTAGGAATCAGCTGCTCTTCCTTTGTCGAACACGTTCATTGGCACTGCATGCTTGCCATTATCTTCAAAGAAGTGGTTAAACTCTGATTATTGCACACAAGCTGGCACAGCTGATTGGACATTGCTAGCTTGTTTTCTGTGTCTGTCTTGTTTTTATGCTTGTTTTATGAAGTGAAGATAGTTTTCCTTGATCTTCTGAAGTTCTGTTATTTTAATTTTCAGTGTAGTGACACACACACACACACACACACACACACACACACACACACACACACACACACACACACATATATATACATGCATATATATATATATATATATATATGGTCTATATCACATTATCGAACTTCCATAATATCGAACACCATAAGCTCGAACTTGGAAGTTTGAAATGTGATGATATCAAAAGCTCAGAACACCAAATAAATTTTTTCCCAGGGAAACACACACACAACACACAAAAACTATGTCCCTTCACACCCCACCTACTTAAATATACCAACACCAAGATCGCACCACAGTGAAGGAAATAGCGAAGCCCTGGGTAAGAATTTGATGTTGCGTGGCTTTGATATTGTCAGGGTTCGTGGTTTCATGTTCGATGAAATGCCGTTCGATGTGCGTTTTCACGGTTATGATATACACACACACATATATATATATATATATATATATATATATATATATATATATATATATATATATATATGTGGGTCTACATCTGTTTATCGAAAAAGCATTTTCTGAAAAACAGAAAGCTGAACCCACAAAATTGCACTTTTGTGAACACAGAGCATGGTACAGTAGGGATAAGGAAATATACCCTTTTACCCACTGTAGTACGATCTCAGAGTTAGTAAATATAAGTAGTGGGGGGTGAAGGGGGTTTGCCCCCCTGCAAAAATGTGTTTTTAGTGTGTTTTATTTTCTGATTTGGTAAACTGGTGATCATGAAAGTGCACTTTTAAGTACACTTTTGACAAAGTGACTTCGGCTTTTTGTTCGAAAAAATGTTTTTTTGATGAACAGTAGTAGTCGCATATACATACACATACACACACACACACACACACACATATATATATATATATATATATATATATATATATATATATATATATATATATATATCTATATATTTTAAATTTCAAAATACCAAAATTTTGAGTTTTGAGATACTGAAATCAAAACATCAAGATTTTGGTATCTCGAAAGTTAAAAGTGAACGAAATTAACAAAAAAAAAAAAAGCTAAAATTATGTTTTTTGCAGGGGGGCAAGCCGCCCTGCACCCCCCTACTTAAATATACCAACTCCGAGATCGCGCTACAGTGAAAAGCACGGTAATGCTCCTATACTATTTACCATTCTTTTCACTGTAGCGCAATCTCTGAGATGGTATATTAAAGTGGGGGGGGTGGGATGCAGGGGGGGGCAAAATACCAAGATAACAAAATCTTGAATGTTTTGAGCTTGGTATTTCAAAACTCGAGATTTTGGTATTTTGAAATTTAAAAGTGGACCCATATATCTACACACACATAAATACGCCTATGCCCTGCACCCACCTTTTGTTAATTTCGTTCACTTTTAACTTTTGAGATACCAAAATCTTGATGTTTTGAGTTCAGTATCTCAAAACTCGAAATTTTGGTATTTCAAAATTTAAAAGTGGACACATATATATATATATATATATATATATATATATATATAATGTGTGTGATGTGTGTGTATGTGTGTGTGTGTATATATATATATATATATATATATATATATATATATATATATATATATATATATATAAAATGTGTTTCTGTGTGTATATATGTATATGGGACTACTACTGTTCATCGAAAAAGCATTTTTTTCGAACAAAAAGCCTAACCCACTTTGTCAAAAGTGTACTTAAAAGTAGAACTATATATATATATATATATATATATATATATATATATATATATATATAGAGAGAGAGAGAGAGAGAGAGAGAGAGTTCTACTTCTAAATACCATAATTTCAAAATCCAGAAGAAAGTTTAAATGTCAACATCTAAAAGACCTAATTCAAATGCACAAACCTTACATACAACTCCCTGTACCAAAGCAGCACTATATACAAAAACAAAACAATACTGTATATTGCTAAAAACAAACAATAACTGTAAAAATTAAATAACTACTTACTACATTCCCTTGGCAAACCAGAGTATCTAGAACCCATCTAAGTTGGGGGCTACACTCTCCACACCCCCCAACTATATATACCAACTCTGGGATTACACTACAGTGGGGAAAAGAACATATGCCTTTTTCTTAACTTATAGTACAGTACACACATCCACTACATGCCGGGAGCACACAAAACATCCACCATATTTGTTCACATACTTCCTACATAAATTTAAAGAGACATACCACATTTACAAACAGTAAATAAGGATTTCCTATGATACTATCGGTATTCCGAAATCGTCACTTTAACTTTCAGTCTTATGACACTCAGACTTTTAGTCTTTTGAGCGTTGGTGTTTTAAACCTTCAGTATTGTAAGATTTCTGGACTCGGTGTTTTGGTCTTCGGGATTTTGAAATGGTATTTAGAAGTGGTGGTAGTATATTTAGCAAGGGGTATGGGGGGTGTAGGGGGCTTTCCCCCCTGCAAAAATGTAAAAAATAATTTTTATTTTTTTATTACAATTTCAAAGTTTCAAAAGTTCAGTCTTATGGTCTTGACCTTTTGCAGTTCGAAGTTTTAAAAAGTTCAAGCTTGTGCATTAGATCCATGTATACATGTGTGTGTGTGTGTGTGTGTGTGTGTGTGTGTGTGTGTGTGTGTGTGTAGAATAAAACCAAAATGGTCTACGTTTTCTTTAGAACTGGCTTGAGGGGAAGACAGATGTTCAAACCTGTGAAAACATCAGCTCGTAAATTGCCTATCAGTTGTTCACATATAATTTGAAGAACCAAAAACAAAAAACACACAAGTCCACTAATGAAGCACATTTTGTAGACTGACTCCCATAGTTTTTTGTGGAAGAAACGTAGACGCAAACTTTAATGTCTGGATTTTGAATAGCTGGACATTTATATCCATATGCATTTTCATATATTATTTTCGATATATTCTTTATTAATAGAATGTGCTGGTTGATTTGAATAGCACAATACTATCTTTTTCATGCATTTCGTGATACTTTTTCATATTTGTTTATTGTTATGTTTTATATGGAAGTATTTATTTCAGAAATCTGAATTCTACAGTATTTATTTGTTGATTTGAATATTGTTTCATTTTATATTCCATTCTTGCATAGTTTCTTACATCAGCTTGCTTCAATACTTCAGAAACAATGTATGTGCTATTCCTTTCACCTGCATCCAGTAGGTGAAATTGTTTCTGTTATTTTGTACCAATTTTGCATCTTTGGTCTGATTGCAAGTGTGTTGGTGCACTGCTATTAGTGTTTTGGCTCTCTGGTGTGAGACAAGTAATTGGGGCACATCTATGTTATGGTTTGTGATATTAAGGGATAGGCTACTATAATGTATTCAGGCCAATGGGTCATCTCCTTTTCTTATGCTGCATGTTATTTTGGAAATCTTATTCGTACAGCCCAATATTTACATAATATACTTCGGACTGGTATGTAAGAGCTATGATATGTATTCATAAATTCCATGCTTTCTGTTAGTTTGATGATGTTGGTTTGATATTAATGATTATAGGTTAGAATGGTTACTTGCTGACAGGTGATTGGATGAAGCAGTATTCTACAACCAATGAGAGCGCATATGGTTTCTCAGATGCTTCATCAGCCATCCGTTGAAGTTCCGCTATGTGTTATAGTTCAATATGTATAGTTTTAGCCATCATTTGAATGCAAATATGAAGTTAATAAATAATTATGTGAGATTATATTCATCCTATTCATCTTTAATGCCTAGCGCATAGCTATAAGAGACAGTTGACTTCATGCTTTATGCATGAAGTACCAGTTCTGTCCATTGATAGTTGTTGAGTGAACTAACTTAGTCATCTGATGATTTGTTTGATTTTGAAATGTTTTTAATGAAACTGGTTGCCATGTACAGTGGATATGTCACCTTTATAATGCTAGTTAATGGGTGATGATTGTTGACCATTAATGTTATGTGCTTATTACCATTTCACTAGCAATTTGATTGCAGTGAACTTAATGCATCATTTTATGAGGTTTTGTTTAATATAAGCATCTTCGAATGGTCAATGTTATAATATTCTAGATCGTCTTTCCATCTAATGGGAGCACTGTATAATTGATCTATAGAATGTGTCCATATAAGTTTTTGATGGCTGTTCATTGCTCATGCCTAATGTCTTGATGCCCATCTTAATTTGAAATCTTTCACTTTGGGCTTGCAGTTATGCTTAATGAGCACCTTATTTAAGCTTTATATTTCAAGAACATGTTTTGGTTTTAGGCTAGCGTTTCTTTATCTGATACACAGATGGGCCCTTTGTGTATTTTAACATTCATTTTTGGATGTCTTTCTTTGACCAGTGGTTGATTAATGTAGAAACAGGAAGTGGATTGGCTTGCTTTTTGTTTTCCTGAGCCCAATGGTTTGTATAGTGTATGCTTGTTCTGCAATGGGTGTGCTTGGATTTTAGATTCCTTCGTGCTTTTGCAAAGTGCCACTAATTAGAGTGTGAGGATGTGTTATTCATTGGTTGCCTACCCCTTTTTGGACCAGTGAAGTTAGAATAATATGCTAAGATGTAAACATTTTGATTGGATATAGATTTCTCCATTCAACCAATAATGTTTTAATGAATGTTTTGATTAATTTACATTTTTATGTGATTGGTTAAAAGATAGCTTTTAAGAATTCCTGTAATCTCAAAGTGTTTAGACCTGAAAAAGGGTTTTTACCTGAAAGCACTTGTCTTATTTTTACACTGTACTGTTTTATAAAAGTATTTTGTTTCTGTTTATTGCAGTGGTGGCTTTGGTACTTGTTTTTTTCAGCTATATATGTGTGTGTGTGTGTGTGTGTGTGTGTGTGTGTGTGTGTGTGTGTGTGTATGTATATATATATATATATATATATATATATATATATATATATATATATATATATATTTAAATGTGCACACTTCAGTTCTCAGTCAAGTCTTTAGTTGTGTTAAGCCTAGATGCACTTTGTACTGCTCAGATGCACTTTTGTACTGCTCAGATGCACGTTTGTACTGCTCAGATGCACATTTGCGCTGCTCAGATGCATTTTGCACAGCTTAAATGCACTTGTCTTGCTCCAATGCACTTGCACTGCTCAGATGCACTTGCACTGCTCAGACGCACTTGCGCTGCTCAGACGCACTTGTGCTGCTGAGATGCATTTATGTACTGCTTACATGCACTTCGACCGCTCAAATGCACTTCTGTACTGCTCAGATGGATTTTTGTACTGTTTAGATACACTTGAACTACTCAGATGCACTTTTGTACTGCACAGGGACACTTGTACTGCTTAGATGGATGTCCACTGCTCAGATGCACTTTTGTGCTGCTCAAATGATATTGGGCGATTTCAATTACCCTACCATTAACTGGGAAAACTGCTTGAGTACAAACTCCCAGGCCCAGTGCTTCCTGGAATTCATCATCTCAAACACCCTGGATCAGCTGGTAAACTCCCCTACCAGAGGTGAAAACATATTGGACCTGGTCATCACAAACATGGGCAACAGGTGTTCCACACTGGAGATCAACCCGTCACTGGTTAGATCAGACCATAAACTAATCACTCTGGATGTCCACACCCCACCACCACCCCCAGCTAATGAAACCACAGTAAAAAACTTTTCTAAAGCAAACTTCACCTTACTTAAGACAGTGGCGGTATGTTTCACAGCCCCCACGCTAAAGGATAACGCTGCCCAAGATGCAGAAACCTTTACAAATGCACTCTATGAGCACCTAGAAGGATGCATGGATCGTGCCATCCCTAGCAAAACCAAGACTCACTTCTCTAAGAGAAGGAAACCAGTCTGGTGGACCCCTGCAATAAACAGGCTATACAATAGGAGGAGGAAACTAGTTCAGAAAAAAAGCAAATCCCAAGAAGGAAAGACATCCCTGATCAGTATCAGTAAGAAACTAAGGTCCCTCATAAAATCATCCAAGGCTAACTTCGAAAGAAAAATAGCCAAGGATTCAAAAGATAACCACATAGCCTTCTTTAGCTATGTTAAGAATCTAAGTGGCAACTCGCAGATATGCGCTGAACTAGTGCAAAATAGCACAAAATATACTGAACCTACTGATATTGCCAACAATCCTGGCAGATAGATTGAGTGCAAACTTCACCCCCAAAAGGGCCCACAACAATACCTGAAAAGTGTAGTGTCCTGGAAATCACAGATGCCTAGGTGAAAATAGCCCTTTCAAAAGCCAAAAACACAGTGTCAGTGGGGCCAGATGGTGTCCCAGGCTGCGTCTTGCACAAACTACAGAATGAACTAACCCCCCCCCACACCTAAACACACTGTTCAACCTCAGCCTCTCCACAGGCTATGTGCCCATAGAATGGCACACAGCAACGGTTATTCAACTCAGCAAAGGAGGGGCCACAACTGACGGTAGTAACTATCACCCCATAAGCCTAACTAGCCTGGTCTGCAAGGCTATGGAGCGCATCATCATGGAACTCATTAACAAAGACATTGGGAACCTCCAAACACTTGACCCGATCCAGTTCGGCTTTAAGGGCAGGTCATACCTACTAAACCTGGTTAACTTCTTCGAGACAGTCACCAAAGCCATAGATGAGGGAAAGGTTGTTCACACAGCTTACCTTGACCTAGCCATCCAAGGCTTTCGACACCATTCTCCACTCAGGTATTACAGAAAACTCACCAGCCTGAACATAAACCCATATGTCACGAGATGAGTTGCCAACTGGCTTACAGACCGAACTCGCACGATAAGAATAGTGGGCTCCAGGTCCGACTCTAAACCAGTCACAGGTGGTGTCCCACAAGGCTCGGTCCTGGGACCCCAACTGTTCGGCATATACTTCTCAGAAGTACAGGCAAACACAGGAGGACTATGGCTAACCAAGTTCACAGATGACCACAAACTGTGAGCCATAATTGACTCTGCGGCTGACACGGACATCCTTCAAAAGGGCCTTACTGAGACTGACACCTGGTGTCAAAGTCATGGCCTCAAGCTAAATGCCAAAAAATGCATAGTCATCCCATTTGGGAAAAACAAAACACCCACGAATTACCACATAGATGGAAGCCCCCTTAATACAGAAGAGGTAATAAGATCTGTGGACCAAGGTAGATAGTAATCTCTCCTTCGACAATCATATTGCCAGAGTAGTTAGGAAATCCTATGTGGCCCATCTAATTACTAAAGGGTTCACATCTAGAAATAGAGGTTATAGTGCCCCTCTACTCGTCACTTATCAGACCCATCATGGAGTACAATGCCCCATTTGGGATGTACCTCACAAGACACTTCCAATAGCTGGAGAGACCACAAAAGTACCTCACCAAAAGGATTACTGGCCTCAAACATATGTCCAATGTAGCCCAACTGAAAAAACTCCGGCTGCACTCAGTGGCATATCGCTTACTTAGAGGTGATCTCTGCCTGACTTACAAAGCCATGTCCAACTCTGAACTGATGGACATGCTCCACCTAAAGAAATCCAAGTCACTGGGAGCCATGCGCTCTAGTGAGCTAAACCTCACCACAACAATAAATAGAACATGCTGGAGGGATAGATTCCTGTCACAGAGACTCCCCATGCTTTGGAACAAAATTCTAAACTACATTAGGCAGAGACCCTCACTAACACTCTTCAAGAGAAATATTGACAAGTGGATGGGTAACAGAAAATGCACCCCTGGGATCACTTCATTGGCTCAGCTTGACAGAGGATCAGTTAATCAATCAATGGGGTGGCGAAAGCCTATACACTCTGGCTAGGCTTATAAATGCCCTCTGACAGATAGCCTAGTACCAACCTATGAAATGTACTTTTGTACTGCTCAGATGGATTTTTGTACTGTTAGATGCACTTGAACTGCTCGGATGCACTTTTGTACTGCACAAGGACACTTGTACTGCTTAGATGGATGTCCACTGCTCAGATTCACTTTTGTAATGCTCAGATGCACTTGTGCTGCTTAGATGCACCTTTGTACTGTGTAGATACACTTGAACCGCTCAGATGCACTTGTACTGCTCAAATGCACTTTTGTACCATTTAGATACACTTGTACTGCTCAAATGCACTTGCACTACTCAGTTTACTTGTACTGCTCAGATGCACTTGTACTGTATAGCTGAACTTGCTCAGGTGCACTTTTGTATTGCTCAGATGCCTTTTTGTACTGTGTAGATGCACTTTTGTACTGCTCAGATGCACTTGCACTGCTTAGATACATGTTTACTGCTCAGATGCACTTTTGCACTGCTCAGATGCATTTTTTGTACAGTGTAGATGCACTTGGACTGGTCAGATGCACATGCACTGCTCAAATCCACATGTACTGCTCAGATGCACTTGCACTGCTCAGACACACTTGTGCTGTTCTGATGCACTTGTGCTGTTCTGATGCACTTGCACTGCTTAAATACACTTGTACTGCTTAGATGCACTTGCACTGGTCAGAGACACTTTCACTGTTCAGATGTACTTGTACTGTCTAGATGCACTTGCACTGCTTAGAATACCTCTCAACCTGGAAACATCAAAAATCTGGACAAGGGCCATGAAAAATAGGTACAAATATGTATGCTGATTAACATCAACTTTGCATACATAATTATGTAACTCCACCCACTCTGGAATTGTGGGATACCAACTTTCAAATGTAAACTGAAGAACAAACAACCACAATATGGCACCAGAGCCCCTCTGCAGCCATTCCAATGTCCCATTACTTGTCTATTTCATCCCATTTACCATAAACACTAATGTGTACATACTGCTTTACTTCTACAATGATTTGGATTTTATTTTCACATTTTGTAGCACAATGCACAAACACTAATAGACATCAACTAAACAAAGCTGCTAAACAAAGCAGTACTGCCTCATAATGAAAACAGACTTGGCATTACAACTTTTCTGCTCTTGAAACTCACATTCATTGAAACAGCATTGAAACCCACACCACATCCAAAGAAAATGCATGTAGCCAGTGGTGGATAAAGATTACCTTTGGGCTGTTTTCAAGTCATTGGCCCCTTGCACACAAAAACAAGAAACATACATGTGTTCTTTGATATACCTTCCTGACTTTATTAAATTATGTTCCTTGTATAATACAGCACACTTGTTAGACAGTACACATTTTAAACTTATTGTTTGAACATTTTTCCAATAGGCAATGAAACAAAATGCATGAACCAATAATGACAAAACTGCCCAATTCAGAACATGTCCATCATAAAAGTCTACATCCACAGTCCATACCCACACAATATATATATATATATATATATATATATATATATATATATATATATATATATATATATAGATAGATAGAATGACAGTGGTGTATGCCATAGGCATCTTGCACTTATTTTCAATTTCATTTTTTTTTGTGGAGGGCAAACATTTTGGAATGTTAGAATAAAATGTAGTGTTACCACGATGCATTTCACTGCCAAGTCTTGAACTTAGGGTCCTGTGCACTACAGTCAGAGCAGCATACCACTATGCCAAAGCAGCAGTTTCCTGAAAGATAGGAAGACTGAAACTTAAATGGCTATCATTTAGCAAATTCAGTTCTCACTTCCCTCTCACCATAGCTCTCAACCCCTTAGCACAAAAAACCTGGACAAAGCCAATAATAGGGGAATACAGCCCCAAAATAGGGACACATTTCAAGTACTGATGTTATAAACTTAGAAAATTGCTAGAATAAAATGTTTTGTGTTACCATTTATTTTCTGAAGAATATGAAGTCTAAAATTCAAATGCCTCTCATTTAGTTAATTCAGTCTTTTAGTGAATTGCCACAAAAATCCTGAAAAAACAAAATTTTATGAGAAACAAATCAAAAATATGAGACATAAATTCACAAGTGGTGGTGGCTAAGGACTTTAGGCTCTTTTTACCTTTTACCTAAGGTACAGAGTTTGAGCCTGAGTACCTCTAGCCACCAGGTGTATTAAAGTGGGGCATACGCACACACACACACCCAGACATGCATGCGCGCAGACATACACACACAGTCTCTTCACTCAGAAAAATAAATAAAAATGTTCCTACCATACTTGAGCCCGAGTCTGTTCATTTCACCCTGGACTTCAGATAACACATGTCACCCTGGACTGGACTTCAGATAATAAAAAAGAATCCAGTTGGTTTGTCGCTCACAAGTGCAGTCAAAAAAGGAAGGAAAATCCATTTGAATAAAATTGTTTCCCGCTCGCCCAGCAGGAAGAAAATGTGTGCACTGAGCTTCAAGTCTGACAGGCTGGTAGCACTGACGGAGCTGACATCATCGCACACGTGATGACGTCAGCTCAAAAATGGGAAAAAATATTAAAAATAAAAAAAACTGGAAAAAGTCTGAAAAGAAGGGGTGCCACTCAGGAATTGTGGCACCCCATTAGTTGGACCCCACAACTTGGTAAAAACAGAGTAATTCAGTATGGTTGAGAGGTATGCTGCTTAGATGTACTTGTACTGCTCAGATGAACTTGCACTGCTTTGATGCACTTATGTACTACTTAGATGTACTTGCACTTTCTAGATGCACCAGATGCACTTTTGCACTATGTAGATGCACTTTTACTTCATGGAGGTACTTGTACTGCATAGATGCACTTTTGTATTACTCAGATGCATGCGTACTGCTCAGTTCCTTATGTCACTGCATTCACCACTATCACGGAGTTGAGGCAAGTTTCATTTCATGGTGGTGGGACTATTCTTCCCTGTCCAAGAGTCTTACATTATGGCTCTTGACTAGAAGATTCAGTCTATGAACTGCTGAATTGTATGGTTTGGTACATGTAATAAGTCCAAACCAACAAAATGCCAAATGCCGGAGAATAAAAAATGAATTTATTTAGAGCTCTTGTCCTTCCATGATATAGGTCTTCTTCAGAACAAATACAATCAGCAAACCTGGAAAATATATATTAAAATAAAATCGTATGACAACAATCTGCATCATGTGATGAGACTGATATGAATAACTCATTACTCATATGATGCAATTTGTTGTCAAATTATTTTTACTTCAATATAAATTTGCCAGGATTGTTGGTTGAATTTACTCTGAAGAAGTCCTGCATTTTAGGTGAGAAAAGATCTAAATAAATTTATTCTTCATTCTCCAACATTTGACTTTCTGTTGGTTTGTAGTTATTAATTTTGAGTATATGAATGAATTGTCACCTTCTGATTTATTGGTTTTCTTAATGTCATTATAATTCCTTCACTGAAAATGATGCACAAAAACATCCATTTCAAGATTCAAGGGTTAAATCTGGTAGAAATGATGCACAAAAACTTCATGAATATACGGGGAGTAACTTTGCTGGAACTGATGCATAAAACCATGATAGAAATGATACACAACACTCTCATTTTTAATAGAACACGATTGACTGTGGTAGAAATGATGCACAAAACATCCATTTTGAGTACACAAGGACCGACAGTGCTGAAGTTCACTGTTTCTCTGTACAACTAAAATTCAGCAGTGTCATATCATGAGGTGAAACCTCCACAAGGCTAGATTAAAGTGGGGCAAACTGGGCATTTGCCTGGGACTCTCAGCCTCTGAAAGCTATCCATTTACATTCTGGTGGCTGGAAAGAACAGCAGACATATCGCAACAAATTAACATTCTGAAACAGCAGCCTAGGCAATCTGTGGGTTCAGACTGGCAGTTATGTATTGAACAAATTTCTTGTATTATCATGTGATCTACTGAAACTTTGGATGTCATCACTCTGTGAAAATGATATTTCTGTCTCATGTAAAACAGGTATACTGCTTTTTAGTTGTTACAAAACTTCATGTCCCCCACATATGGTCATGTGACCTGAAAATGTGAGATTCTGCAGATGAGTAAAAAAGCAAAGTTAGTAATAAACACAATCTTTATCCTTTACGTTTCTGTTCTGTATATCCTGACAGCTGTTTTACTCCCATGTCATCCAGCTGTATATCCTGACAGCTGTTTTATTCCCATGTGATTCAGCTGTATATCCTGACAGCTGTTTTACTCCCATGTGATTCAGCTGTATATCCTGACAGCTGTTTTACTCCCATGTGATTCAGCTGTATATCCTGACAGCTGTTTTACTCCCATGTGATTCAGCTGGTGGCTCTCCTTCCTGCAGCTCTATTGGCTTGTCCATTACTCCTGGATGGGTGAGAGTCAAGTGTGAGGGAATCGGCCATCATCCCAATTATGTGGGCTCTAATTCAAGATTAAACCCTTACTGGCCAGAATCTTCTCTTATGTTGCTGTTGCTCTGTGGAGGGCCATGTGTGCTCCTGTATATACATATGCACATTCTCTGGTGTACATGCAGTACCTAGCCATACCAACCTGAGAGCTTCTCCTGACATTTCCAAACTCTTCAGTAGGGGCCTGCAGTGTAACGGGACCAACCTGCCTTTCTCCTGTGTAGGATAGGTGAGTCTGTGTTGGCTTCCTACTTCTGCCCTACCTACAAGGCCCTAGAAGTCCATGAACAACCAAACTGTATTGGGTTGTTTGGGACATACTCAGGGCTTTTTATTTATTTTAGCATTCATTTGCCAATTGAATAAACTACTAGGCACAAGCCTGTCTGCTCAGGGGCAACCTGTGAACACACTGCTTGGTTAAATGACTTGCTCAGAATCATACAGTAGATAAGTGGGCTGTGAGGAAAGCAAATCTTAGGATACAAGATGAAGCAGGTTACCAGCATTATCCCACTAGGCCATAGGATGAGACCCATTCAGTTTCTTATTTGTCTAGGATGCACATAAACTACTTTTGTTTTGCTATGTCCTGCTGACTAAATCTTGAAAAAATACAATCAAGTTGCAAGGCAATGTAGGATGTCTTCTATTTTAGCTGTATAGAATTTTGTCAAATGCAAGTTAACCAAAATAGCATAATTTTCCAAACAAGTTGTATCAAATGTGCAACTGCTATGCATTTCTTTTCTTTATGTAATCATCCTTACCTGTATTACAAAATAAGCATTGTTGCCCAATAGCTCTATACTGCTTTACTGCTTGCTGGTAAGATTCATAGGTTAGTACTAAGCTAACTGCCCTTGCAAGCCATTTTAAGCTTAGCCAATTATGCCTTGTGAGACTCAGACCCTGCACCTTGTGTTTGTAAGACAAACACCTTAACCATTAGGCCATCGTCCTAACCTATGAACCCCATTGCTGTTCACTTAGATGCCTTTTCATGAAAGTTCATTTTGGCAAAAATGCACTTTCGTGAAATAGAGCTCACCTAATTACATATACATATATATATATATATATATATATATATATATATATATATATATATATGTGTGTGTGTGTGTGTGTGTGTATGTGTATTTTGAAAGACTAGAAAATTATTTATTTCATTTTATTTAAGTAGGATGTAATATCAATAGCTTACTCATAAAAAAAAATGACCTGGGTTAAAATAAATATATATATATAATGTACTTTATAGTTTACATAAATTTTATAACTATTTAGTAATTTAATAATTCATACTAAGGTAAATGTTTATCCATTTCAAACAATCACCATTGTAATCAACTGTTTAGTTTGGTAAATGGGTATGTGGTTGGCACAGGGCACTTTAGTTCATAATTTAAATACATTTTATAAGTATTATTTAGTAATTGAATAATTCAGACTAAGGGGAGTTTGTCCTTTTCAATCACCATTTTAATCAGCTGTTTAGTTTGGTAAATGAATATATGTGGGCTGGTATGGGACCATTTAGTTCATAAGTTAAATACATTTTATCAAAAACAGCAAATATGCTCCACCGGAGATGCAGCGTTCCGAAAATAAACTTCAAACTGCAGAAAAGTCACAAGAGGAACGCTGAAGCTTGCAGATAAAAAATAAAGCTGCTATCAGTGAAAAGTAAAACTGCTGTCAGTAAACACACACCAAAATCACCAAAATAATCCACCGACTCAAAGTAAACGGATCAGGAACGTCCTTTATTCAGTAAGCGCTTTCACCCAATGAGGGCTTCATCAGACTGTACAAGAAAAAGATATCAGCACAGTCCTTATATACTCAGTATAATTAATCAATTAAATACTTAATTTAAAATCATGTATTGATTTAAAAACATATACATATATAAACTGAAACATAGCTTATTATGGTTTAATGAATGTATAAATGTTAAAATATATAATAAATAATATATGCAAACTCACGCACTTAATACTGAATAGTATGTGTGAAAAAATGAATGTAAAAAATCCTAACTGTTCATCACGAACATTCATTACATTCAATTTATCCACTAGATGGTGCAGTAATGCACAACAGATGTTCTATGCATAGGGATATAAAGAAATGTATGTGAGCAAGGCATATGCTAAACTTAAAACCAAGCATTTTTAAATGAGAATATAAGAGCAATATAATCAATATGACTATCTCATCTAAAGGATACTAATAATGAATAAATATAATAACGATGGTGAATGTTATTATTTTATCACCCCTCTAAGTCTTCTTTTCTTAAGAAATGGATGGAGACTAACCTTATCGTTGAGGCCAGGTGGAAAATCTGCCTTGCATCTGATAATCCATCTGGTCTCCATTTCTAAGGTAAGGGTTTCTAAGTCCCCACCCCTAGAATTAAAATCTACAGTCTGTATGACAAAAAAACTAAAAGTGTGTGTAGGGCCTCTTGCTTTATGGTGTTTGGCTAAAGCGTTCCTTTCATCTCCTACTCTTATACTGTAGGTGTGCTCCCTGATCCTTTCTCTTAACTGTCTGTTAGTTTTACCAATGTAGAACGCAGTACAGGAGCAGCATCAGGCTAGATAGATGACATTCTCAGTCCTGCAGGTGGTACCAGTAGAAAAATTAAAGACCTTGCCTATCAACGGTGGTTTAAAAACAGTGTCTGTATTAATAAAAGCACATTGATTACAGTTACGGCAGGGAATAGTATTGGTGAGGTGTGTATGTTTGTCCTTATGACTCTTGTGACATAACATTCTTCTCAAATTCAAACTGTTCTTGTAATAAAATCTGGGTCTTACCCCAACCAAATTGCTGATGGATTCCTCTACCCCTAATACATGCCAATGTCTTTCTATTATGGCTCTAATATCAAAGACATCACTCGTGTAAAATAGAGGTACATTGACATAGGAGGGCCTACGTCCTATGTCTTCACAATTATCATCTATCCCTTTCTCTATCAAACTCGAAAAATAAGGTTTAGCTCTAGTACCTCTCATAGCTAGTACCTCCACTGCAGTTTCTTCAATTTGTTTATCATTATAATCCCTGTCTAATAGTCTATCTTTTAAACCCATCAATTCATCTTTGTAGCCAGCCTCTGTAGGATTGAGTCTAGAGGCCCTCATAATTTGGCCCTTAACCACATTGTCAAAGATGTGCTTGGGGTGCATGCTACTTCTGTGCAAAAGAGTGTTCCTAAAACATTCTTTCCTATGCACAGAGGTATTGACAATACCATTGGATAATCTCATGATGTTTACATCCAAATAGGAAATAAAATCTTTAGAATAGTTCATGGTGAATTTTAGGTAATCAGTAAGTCCATTAATCTCCTTTTCAAACTCCATTAATGAAAGTTCACTGCCTTCCCAAATCAAAAAAAGGTTGTCTACAAACCTTTTGTAGAAAACTACATGTTGTCTGAAAAGTTCTGAAGGGAATAATTTTTCTTTCTTCCATTCCGCCATGACAATGTTGGCGTAGCTATTGGCACAAGAAGTGCCCATAGCTACGCCATCATTTTGTATATACATCTCTTCATTAAAGAAGAATATATTGTTTTCTAAAATAATTTCCAAAAATAGAGCCAGCAGTTCAACGAACTGGATATCCATTTCAGTGTATTTCTTCAGATAGTTCTGTACACTTTCTATACCTACATTATTGGGAATCACTGTGAATAGACTTCTCACATCAAGTGTTACCATGACATATTCAGTTCCATTCCTATATCTGATAAAAAATCATATAAATCTAATAAGAAATGTTTACTATCTTTTAAGATGTAGGGATTCTCGTTGACTACTGTCCTCAAATGATATTCAACAAACAGGGAGAAGGGTTCGGTTAACCAACCCCGACCAGAAACAATGGGTCTCATCGGGGGGGTTTCCAAATCCTTGTGCACCTTAGGTAGGCCCTTAAGGATAGGTATAAGAGGATGGTTTACCTTGAGAAACTTATAAAAGTCTTTTCTTATCAACCTACTTCTAAACAAATCATCTATAGTATCATAAACCCTGAATACTTTCATCATTACTTCATTAATGTCCAACCTTGTGTAAGATCTATCAGTGTTCAGTAGCAAATTCATATTGTTAATGTAATGTTGAAAGTCCATTACTACAATGGGCCCACCTTTATCAGCTGGTGTAATAATGATATTTCTGTCTGTTTTCAAGTCCTGTAGAGCTTTCCTTTCAAGAAAAGTCAAATTTCTTTTCCTATAAGACCTCCTATCTCTGTCCCTGGTGGAATAATATGTATGTAAATCACTCTCAATTAATTTAGAGAAAGTATCCAATACAGGATGCAAAGTAGGTATACAAGTGCTTACTGGTTTGAAAATATCTGTCACTCTATCATTGTCAAATAGTCCAAAATCCAGTCTTAACTGTACATTCCTAACAAACATTTTCGTGTCTATAATAGAATCAGTTAGTTCGCTGGCTTTACTGGGTATAAAGGAAAGACCCTTATTCAGGACCTGCTCCTCATATGCAGTTAACTCTCTGTTAGAAAGGTTAATGACTAAAGATTCCCTTTCTTTCCCCACATCTTTTTTAGTGTGGGTCCTACCTGCTCTATTTCTGTCACTTTCCTCTTCTGTCTCCCCCTGCTCATGGAGCGAGATCTTCCTCTGAACCGGGGGGACTGTATGGGGAAAGGGACCTCATGTCTAGGGGCTATAGTGTCACCAGCTTTCCCATTGTCTATAGAGACAATCTTTTTCTTGACTACTGTCAAATCACCATTTTTAGTGTTAATAGAATTCACTATGCCTCTAACATTAGTAGAAGTACTGTTTTCTGTAGAAATTGGCTTTCCTTTGGTTTGAATTACCATAGGATACAAATTCACATTGTCACTATTTCTACTCTGACTTGTATTCAAGCTGGTAGCTACACAGTCAGTGGTAAAAACATCAGTAGTTGAAACATCATTGGTCAGTACATCAATAATATTAACACCACTTATTTTACTTGGATTACTCATCCCTGCCTCTTTCTGTTCTTTTTTATTATTAACATTGTCATTAGTGACAACAGTTCTAGGCCAAGTGAAGACATGGCCATTTTTAAAATCAATAATGTCTCTTTCAATTTTAGTTTTCTTCTGATTGGTTAGTCTTCTCTCATATAAAAGTACATTGTCCATAAGTCTGTCAAGACCCAAAGTCTTTTTTGAAGTATGGTACTTCACATTAATCTGCCTATACATCTCAGTCACTTTTTCTCTAAGCAGCTGCTCCTCTGGTCTATGATATTCAATGAGAAGTTTCATATAGTTAAAACTTAAATCCATATTTAATTTCTGCCATTTTAGCAATAATTCAGGGAAATGATTACCTGTAGTGGGCATTTTTAGGACTCGGAGCCCTCTAGGTATGATCCGTTTTTTCAAGCAAGCTTCAAAATGCTGCCGTTGCAGCTGTAGTCTTTTTAATTTCAAAAGATCAGTTTCAAGTAATTCTAAGTCATCCACCAGCAAAAGTAGATCATCCGCGTTGTCTCCTTCAGACCCACGCTCCTCATTCGGTTCAAAGAATAGTAAAACATTCTCTATGCCTGCTACACACTCGGTAAACCTCCCCAACATCCGTTCAGTAACGCCATGAGTGTCCGGTACGTAAGCCAGTTCGATTTCGTCACCTTCATTAGTGCAAGCCATACCCTCCGTGCGGAAACCAATAAATAATAGCAAAAACAGCAAATATGCTCCACCGGAGATGCAGCGTTCCGAAAATAAACTTCAAACTGCAGAAAAGTCACAAGAGGAACGCTGAAGCTTGCAGATAAAAAATAAAGCTGCTATCAGTGAAAAGTAAAACTGCTGTCAGTAAACACACACCAAAATCACCAAAATAATCCACCGACTCAAAGTAAACGGATCAGGAACGTCCTTTATTCAGTAAGCGCTTTCACCCAATGAGGGCTTCATCAGACTGTACAAGAAAAAGATATCAGCACAGTCCTTATATACTCAGTATAATTAATCAATTAAATACTTAATTTAAAATCATGTATTGATTTAAAAACATATACATATATAAACTGAAACATAGCTTATTATAGTTTAATGAATGTATAAATGTTAAAATATATAATAAATAATATATGCAAACTCACGCACTTAATACTGACTAGTATGTGTGAAAAAATGAATATAAAAAATCCTAACTGTTCATCACGAACATTCATTACATTCAATTTATCCACTAGATGGTGCAGTAATGCACAACAGATGTTCTATGGTTTTAAGTTTAGCATATGCCTTGCTCACATACATTTCTTTATATCCCTATGCATAGAACATCTGTTGTGCATTACTGCACCATCTAGTGGATAAATTGAATGTAATGAATGTTCGTGATGAACAGTTAGGATTTTTTATATTCATTTTTTCACACATACTATTCAGTATTAAGTGCGTGAGTTTGCATATATTATTTATTATATATTATAACTATAATAAGCTATGTTTCAGTTTATATATGTATATGTTTTTAAATCAATACATGATTTTAAATTAAGTATTTAATTGATTAATTATACTGAGTATATAAGGACTGTGCTGATATCTTTTTCTTGTACAGTCTGATGAAGCCCTCATTGGGTGAAAGCGCTTACTGAATAAAGGACGTTCCTGATCCGTTTACTTTGAGTCGGTGGATTATTTTGGTGATTTTGGTGTGTGTTTACTGACAGCAGTTTTACTTTTCACTGATAGCAGCTTTATTTTTTATCTGCAAGCTTCAGCGTTCCTCTTGTGACTTTTCTGCAGTTTGAAGTTTATTTTCGGAACGCTGCATCTCCGGTGGAGCATATTTGCTGTTTTTGCTATTATTTATTGGTTTCCGCACGGAGGGTATGGCTTGCACTAATGAAGGTGACGAAATCGAACTGGCTTACGTACCGGACGCTCATGGCGTTACTGAACGGATGTTGGGGAGGTTTACTGAGTGTGTAGCAGGCATAGAGAATGTTTTACTATTCTTTGAACCGAAAGAGGAGCGTGGGTCTGAAGGCAACAACGCGGATGATCTAATTTTGCTGGCGGATGACTTAGAATTACTTGAAACTGATCTTTTGAAATTAAAAAGACTACAGCTGCAACGGCAGCATTTTGAATCATACCTAGAGGGCTCCGAGTCCTAAAAATGCCCACTACAGGTAATCATTTCCCTGAATTATTGCTAAAATGGCAGAAATTAAATATGGATTTAAGTTTTAACTATATGAAACTTCTCATAGAATATCATAGACCAGAGGAGCAGCTGCTTAGAGAAAAAGTGACTGAGATGTATAGACAGATTAATGTGAAGTACCATACTTCAAAAAAGACTTTGGGTCTTGACAGACTTATGGACAATGTACTTTTATATGAGAGAAGACTAACCAATCAGAAGAAAACTAAAATTGAAAGAGACATTATTGATTTTAAAAATGGCCATGTCTTCACTTGGCCTAGAACTGTTGTCACTAATGACAATGTTAATAATAAAAAAGAACAGAAAGAGGCAGAGATGAGTAATCCAAGTAAAATAAGTGGTGTTAATGATGATGTTAATATTATTGATGTACTGACCAATGATGTTTCAACTACTGATGTTTTTACCACTGACTGTGTAGCTACCAGCTTGAATACAAGTCAGAGTAGAAATAGTGACAATGTGAATTTGTATCCTATGGTAATTCAAACCAAAGGAAAGCCAATTTCTACAGAAAACAGTACTTCTACTAATGTTAGAGGCATAGTGAATTCTATTAACACTAAAAATGGTGATTTGACAGTAGTCAAGAAAAAGATTGTCTCTATAGACAATGGGAAAGCTGGTGACACTATAGCCCCTAGACATGAGGTCCCTTTCCCATACAGTCCCCGGTTCAGAGGAAGATCCCGCTCCATGAGCAGGGGAGACAGAAGAGGAAAGTGACAGAAATAGAGCAGGTAGGACCCACACTAAAAAAGATGTGGGGAAAGAAAGGGAATCTTTAGTCATTAACCTTTCTAACAGAGAGTTAACTGCATATGAGGAGCAGGTCCTGAATAAGGGTCTTTCCTTTATACCCAGTAAAGCCAGCGAACTAACTGATTCTATTATAGACACGAAAATGTTTGTTAGGAATGTACAGTTAAGACTGGATTTTGGACTATTTGACAATGATAGAGTGACAGATATTTTCAAACCAGTAAGCACTTATATACCTACTTTGCATCCTGTATTGGATACTTTCTCTAAATTAATTGAGAGTGATTTACATACATATTATTCCACCAGGGACAGAGATAGGAGGTCTTATAGGAAAAGACATTTGACTTTTCTTGAAAGGAAAGCTCTACAGGACTTGAAAACAGACAGAAATATCATTATTACACCAGCTGATAAAGGTGGGCCCATTGTAGTAATGGACTTTCAACATTACATTAACAATATGAATTTGCTACTGAACACTGATAGATCTTACACAAGGTTGGACATTAATGAAGTAATGATGAAAGTATTCAGGGTTTATGATACTATAGATGATTTGTTTAGAAGTAGGTTGATAAGAAAAGACTTTTATAAGTTTCTCAAGGTAAACCATCCTCTTATACCTATCCTTAAGGGCCTACCTAAGGTGCACAAGGATTTGGAAACCCCCCCGATGAGACCCATTGTTTCTGGTCGGGGTTGGTTAACCGTACCCTTCTCCCTGTTTGTTGAATATCATTTGAGGACAGTAGTCAACGAGAATCCCTACGTCTTAAAAGATAGTAAACATTTCTTATTAGATTTATATGATTTTTTATCAGATATAGGGAATGGAACTGAATATGTCATGGTAACACTTGATGTGAGAAGTCTATTCACAGTGATTCCCAATAATGTAGGTATAGAAAGTGTACAGAACTATCTGAAGAAATACACTGAAATGGATATCCAGTTCGTTGAACTGCTGGCTCTATTTTTGGAAATTATTTTAGAAAACAATATATTCTTCTTTAATGAAGAGATGTATATACAAAATGATGGCGTAGCTATGGGCACTTCTTGTGCCAATAGCTACGCCAACATTGTCATGGCGGAATGGGAGAAAGAAAAATTATTCCCTTCAGAACTTTTCAGACAACATGTAGTTTTCTACAAAAGGTTTGTAGACGACCTGTTTTTGATTTGGGAAGGCAGTGAACTTTCATTAATGGAGTTTGAAAAGGAGATTAATGGACTTACTGATTACCTAAAATTCACCATGAACTATTCTAAAGATTTTATTTCCTATTTGGATGTAAACATCATGAGATTATCCAATGGTATTGTCAATACCTCTGTGCATAGGAAAGAATGTTTTAGGAACACTCTTTTGCACAGAAGTAGCATGCACCCCAAGCACATCTTTGACAATGTGGTTAAGGGCCAAATTATGAGGGCCTCTAGACTCAATCCTACAGAGGCTGGCTACAAAGATGAATTGATGGGTTTAAAAGATAGACTATTAGACAGGGATTATAATGATAAACAAATTGAAAAAACTGCAGTGGAGGTACTAGCTATGAGAGGTACTAGAGCTAAACCTTATTTTTCGAGTTTGATAGAGAAAGAGATAGATGATAATTGTGAAGAAATAGGACGTAGGCCCTCCTATGTAAATGTACCTCTATTTTACACGAGTGATGTCTTTGATATTAGAGCCATAATAGAAAGACATTGGCATGTATTAGGGGTAGAGGAATCCATCAGCAATTTAGTTGGGGTAAGACCCAGATTTTATTACAAGAACAGTTTGAATTTGAGAAGAATGTTATGTCACAAGAGTCATAAGGACAAACATACACACCTCACCAATACTATTCCCTGCCGTAACTGTAATCAGTGTGCTTTTATTAATACAGACACTGTTTTTAAACCACCGTTGATAGGCAAGGTCTTTAATTTTTCTACTGGTACCACCTGCAGGACTGAGAATGTCATCTATATAGCCCGATGCTGCTCCTGTACTGCGTTCTACATTGGTAAAACTAACAGACAGTTAAGAGAAAGGATCAGGGAGCACACCTACAGTATAAGAGTAGGAGATGAAAGGAACGCTTTAGCCAAACACCATAAAGCAAGAGGCCCTACACACACTTTTAGTTTTTTTGTCATACAGACTGTAGATTTTAATTCTAGGGGTGGGGACTTAGAAACCCTTACCTTAGAAATGGAGACCAGATGGATTATCAGATGCAAGGCAGATTTTCCACCTGGCCTCAACGATAAGGTTAGTCTCCATCCATTTCTTAAGAAAAGAAGACTTAGAGGGGTGATAAAATAATAACATTCACCATCGTTATTATATTTATTCATTATTAGTATCCTTTAGATGAGATAGTCATATTGATTATATTGCTCTTATATTCTCATTTAAAAATGCTTGGTTTTAAGTTTAGCATATGCCTTGCTCACATACATTTCTTTATATCCCTATGCATAGAACATCTGTTGTGCATTACTGCACCATCTAGTGGATAAATTGAATGTAATGAATGTTCGTGATGAACAGTTAGGATTTTTTATATTCATTTTTTCACACATACTATTCAGTATTAAGTGCGTGAGTTTGCATATATTATTTATTATATATTTTAACATTTATACATTCATTAAACTATAATAAGCTATGTTTCAGTTTATATATGTATATGTTTTTAAATCAATACATGATTTTAAATTAAGTATTTAATTGATTAATTATACTGAGTATATAAGGACTGTGCTGATATCTTTTTCTTGTACAGTCTGATGAAGCCCTCATTGGGTGAAAGCGCTTACTGAATAAAGGACGTTCCTGATCCGTTTACTTTGAGTCGGTGGATTATTTTGGTGATTTTGGTGTGTGTTTACTGACAGCAGTTTTACTTTTCACTGATAGCAGCTTTATTTTTTATCTGCAAGCTTCAGTGTTCCTCTTGTGACTTTTCTAAATACATTTTATAACTATTTTGTAATTTAATAATTCAGACTAAGGTGATTATTTTGTTCTTTTCAAGCAATCATCATTTTAAACACCTGTTTATTTATTTACATAGTTTGTTAAATTGGTATGTGGCTGGTACAGGACACTTTAGTTCATAATTAAAACATAAATTATAAATATTACTCTCCACTACTAACCTCTCAACCCTTTTACAATATGCTGATGGCTGTGGTTATGAGGGTGGAGTCAACACCATCCCTGAATTCCTTTACATACTCAAGATACTTTCACTTCCATAGAGACCTGGCTCACTGACGATCAATATTAACCTCCCCCAAAAAAAATTGAACTCTTGTTATTCCTTCCAAAAAACCTTGCACAACATAAATCCTCCTCCTCCATTACCACACTCAACAACACCATCATCAAACGCAAACCACATACCAAATTACTTGGTGTTACCATCAATGAACTAAAATTCGACATGTATATTAATTTATGCATAAAAAATTCACAAAAAACTTGGCCTACTATACCGAAATCATAAATTTCTTTCTAACTCCTCTAAACTCACCCTAGCCTTATCCCTCCTCTTACCCAATCCACTGTACGTGGATGTACGTAGTGGTGTACGTAGTGTCCCAGTCGTCACTAACCTTCAGTGTTTTCTTCTCAGCAAACTAGAACAAACCTACAATAAAATAGATAAATTTGCTGATAACCTCTCCTATAAATCCCATCACTGGTCTGGCCTGCCCTTAAATCTTTACAATGGCCTGAATTCCCAAACCAACATCTTCTTCCACAGCTGCTTATAATACACTCCATTCTTTACAACCCGACATCCTGCCCCTCTAACTCTAATATTGTATCACAATATAACCCCCGACAACAACTCTGCTCATCAGATAAATGTCTGCTGGGCATGCAAACCATCTAAAACATTGGCAAGTCATTATATAAATTCTCAGTTGCTCACTCCTGGAACTCCTTTCCTTACGATATAAGAAGTATCCACCATAATCGCAATTCAAACTAACACTCAACACTACTTACAGAACACCTGGTCCTGCCCCTGTCTAGCTACAACCTGAATTCCTAAAATCTCTTCCTTTTATCCACCATTTTTTCTCTTTCTTCTCTTCTTACCCTTCTTCTGTGGAAAACTTCTCCAGTTCCCTCTATGTGTAAATAACTCCTTTTGTTTTCTCCTAGCTTCCTGTCCATCATATAGATGCTGTTTATTCTTTTATTTTTACAAAAAAACTTGTACAAAACAATTTTATTGTTATATTTTGTTGTATAAACTGTTTTTGAGATGTCATTTCTTGTTTTTGTAGACTATAATTTCTTTTTTTGTATGACTGTAATTTGTAATTGGAGCTTTTCTCCTCGGGTCTCCACTAAAAATGGGCCATTGGCACAGTTGGATGAACCCGGTTAACAAATGACAATAAATAAATAATTTAATAATTGAATCATTTAGACTAAGGTGAATTTTCATTTTTTCAAACCATCACCATTTTAATCAGCTGTTTATTTAGTTTGGTAAATGTGTATGTGGGCTGCATAGGACCCTTTATTTTATAATTTAAATAAATTTTATAACTACCATTTAGTAATTTAATAATTCAGACTGTGATGTCCCTGCACTGGCCCGTCCAGTAATCAAGGAGACTCTATCCTAACCCCTAAGACCAGTGAGGGACATGCACAATGGGAGGATGACAAGTACACACACAGTAAAGTACAATTTCCCGTAAGAGCACACAGAGATCACAGTCAGGCTGGTTTCCACCTCTTTATTTAGATCCCCAATAAGACTCCCCACTGGCACAGCTATAGGGTTAAGATTTCAGCTGAGTGGCCAAGCCAAAACCTCCAGCACCCTCTCTATCCAACCAGTGTTTCGTGTCCCTGCCCAAGTAGCTGACACACACACTTTGAAATTTGATTTATATGCAAACAGACACTCCTGAGGAAGGCTGGCACATGTTCATTAGCTATGCATCCTTCTGCCCATACTATATGGTAGTACAAGCTGCCACCAACCACTACTTATTAGCTGCTATAAGGCCCTTCCCAAAGTGTGACAAATTCTACTGTGTAATGTTGCTGTTATCCAAATGGTAAGTGTGTCCAAGACTTTTAAGCCATTTGAGTGGCCTATACAATGTCACCAAATACATGCAAGTACTTTAAGATCTTAAATATCTCTAAACAGCCAGACACAATTAAAAGATTTAAATATATTTAATAATAATAAAAGAACAAGACAATACTCAGTACAGTGGCAACAGAGTTCAGAATCACAGGAAATATTTTAAAACAACACTGCAGGACAGTCTTGCATTAATACAGAAAACATCTAGACTGATCTTACTATATTCCTATCTATCTCTAAGAGAGATATTATGATCTGAGTCATACTTACAGAGCAAGCAAATGCAAGTGCTGAATGGATGTTTCTAGGTCCAGAGACAAATAAAAAATGCACAGACTCACTCTCTGAGATAGTTCTTAAATTACTATCAAACATTTCTGCTGGGTTATCGAAGATTACATCATTCGTGTCACCTCTGCCTTTTCTTTCCAGGCTAACATAAACTTAAGAGTTAGCACTTCTGTGTCAAAAATTAGCACTTCTGTGTCAAAAATTCTTCTCTCTTAGAAACTTGAAACTGGAAGTCGTAAAACCAGTTAAATACTTTAACCTTTGAAACCTGCAATTATTTATTTTTCCAGACAGAAAGAATTTTAAGCTGCAGACATTCTGTCTTTTAGCTGTGGCTGCAAGTTAATTCTATTCTTTTCCAGTAGGGTACACTGTGGTTACATTCTTGAAGCTTAGCTCATAACATACAGTTTTCTTAAATTTGTAGGGCAAACATACAAATCATATTACTATTCACAAATGACAAAGCATTATTTATAAAATTTCAGCTGGCAGCCTTCACACAGACTAAGGTGAAATTTTGTTTTTTTTCAAGCAATCATCATTTTAATCAGATGTTTATTTAGTTTGGTAAATGAGTATGTGGGCTGGTGCAGGACCCTTTACACATAATGACTTAATACATAACAGTGAATTAAATAGAACAACTGAGTAAATTACAGCAAGGAATACTTTTTCACATAGTGATGCAATGAATTGGCATGCAAATTTATATAGCACACATTTAACAAAGAATTGACATATAATATTAATGGATATACAATGAGAGCGGTGTTTTAAGAGCAGTCTAACTTAAGATAGGAATTCTTTCAGTTTTGTTTTAAATTGTGAGATCATCTAGTGAAGATGGTCATTAGGCAATGTGTTCCACGAGGTAGGCACGATATTTTTGAAAGGTTTTTCACAAGTGGCTAAAACAAAGGGGGGGTCTTATTGAAGTGCAGTTTATTAGCTAAATGGAGACACAATCTCTAGTTTAAAGTTTAGGGTATTTAAAAGGATGCAGACTCTTGCAGATCCTACTAATTACTTAGCCTTTTGGATAGAAAAACAAAGATGCATAGTGATACGTGCAAGGCTTATAAATTTCAGGATTTTGTTTGTTGTGGTTTGTGAAATAGCTGTAATGTGAGTAGTGAGGGGAGCAATAAGAGGAACGTATATCAAATTCCTGGGATTACAACATAACAGCTGTGTTTCTCTGGCAAAGGATATAAGTAGGTATGAGATGCTGTATAATACCTTCAGTAGTTTCAGTACATTTGTCAGAGTGTTCAACAATCTGAGGCTTTAGCTTGGTGATACAAAGTAGGCATGCTTTTGTCCACCATTTCATAGTTAACTACCGCAAGCCAAATGATATCATAAACAACCAATTTAATTTATATTTTGGAAGTACGAGTCAGGAGGAAGGGACACCATTAACCAGAATTTTGAATTATTTTGCATGTTACTGGAGCATAAGAAATTAAATCAGCTAAACAGTGCTTGCCACAGGTTTTGGATTGGAGGACATGCTCACATCTTATAAAAAATAGATTCAGAGCCTAATGTACACAAGGAACATTCCTCTGAAGAAATTAAGACCCTCTTTATTCATTGTATGGTTATATAGTATGTATTAATTTACAGCTTGCAGTGTGAACAATACCAAAAGCGAAGAGAGTTACTTGCTTTGCAGAAAGGTGTATTCCTGTAACAATTCCATTAGGGATCTTTCTGAAGGTAGAATTATTTCAGCTTTTTTCTATTGCCTTTAATGGTCCTTATTTGAGTGCTTTATAAACCTGTTTTAATAGTATCTGAATAACAGTTATTAAAATTACTTCTATTAACATTGTTAATGTACAATGCATAGAAGAGATGTAATATGGTTTACATGAAGAATTCTTCAACTGTAAATAATACTGGTGATCTAAAGATATTAGCAGAACTCTTTGTGTGGAATGGTTCTTTATGAAAGTAGGACAACTTCAGTTGTGAGCGTCATGACAGCAAGACTAAACATATGAAAGATGGAGATGGAATACATACCGAGTCCAAAGTTATGTTACCTCCTTACTCTGAGATACAGTATTCTTGGAGTGAATGTGTGTGTTTGTGAGTGTGTGCGTGTATGTACAGGGTCCATGTTAACTTAAGTGCAGTATGCTGAAAGTCATATTATTGAATGCACAATGCTGAAATTAAAATACCTCTCCCCTACATGTGCATAGACCTGGAATTGTCCCCTGCCCACCCACACAGGACCCAGATCAGGTTATTTCCAAGTTTTATTTACGGGGGAGTGATGATTTTTGTTGACTGTCTACTGATGCAGTGTACATGTATGCTGTTAGTAGGTATTTTGTGTTCAACATTGTAAAGTTTCAACATTTTGACATTTTAGAATTTTGCATCCAGTATCATGACTTTCAGTATGTGTGTATATGTGTTTGTGTAACAGGGGTATCGGGGATATACAGTAGGTAGAAGTTTAGCTACAGAAATACTTTAATGGCTTTACAGAAAGCATTGAAATTTACTGCATTTCTTTCTAAAACGCACTTTATTATTCATAGCTGGGGGGCTCCACAATGGGTCTTACAACCATGTTGTAGACTGTTTGCAATTCATTAAAATAATCAAGAACAGAACAGAAAGCTTCATATTCTGCACATCCTTAAAGTTGTTTATTTCTTCTTTGTTCCAATCTATGAGATTATTTTTTTCTTTGTCTGTTAACATAGTTGGATAATATATATAAATCCACTGAAAGAAGCGGTGGTTAGACCAGGAGCAACCAAAAAGTGGTAATCCTCAAAACGTTTATTACTGCATAAAATACATAAAAACTGTAGCAAAAAACAAACAAAAGGTACATGCTTTTGTCCGGTATTACGATCTTCATAAATTACTTTCAGAACAGTGGTGAATATACATACCGTACATATTTTTTCTTTGGTTTATTGCTTCATTTGGTCAGATTTTTGATCGCATATACTAAAATTTACAGTATGTATATTCATCACTGTTCCAGAAGTAATTCATGGGGTCACTACAATGCATCTTTAAGCTTCTAAATGCATCATGTGATCTAACTATATTTAAATCCATCACATGATGAAGGTCGGTAATACCAGATGAAAGCACTTAGCTTTTATTTGTTTTTTGCTACAGTTTTTACGTATTTTATGTGGTAATAAATGTTTTGAGGATTACCGCCTTTTGGTTGTTCCTGGTCTCACCACCACTACTTCCAGTGGATTTAGTTTTTGGCTTGAGCTTATTTAATATTTTGATACTATATAAACATATCAGGCCACAGTGGGAAACTTGTGCAATGTCTTGTTAACAGTTACTCATAATGTGTGACTTGAATACTGTACTAGTTTGGTAAATCATTTGCAAGGTTAGGGTTATAAAGGAGTTGAGATCTTTAGGGGCTTTTATAGGACATAATTAATGCTTGCCGTCACCAGAGAGCTTCAAAATGGTTATAGGTTCACAGGTTCATAGGTGTTTACTAGGCTAACAATCACAAGGACCTTTTTAAGCCTAGCCATGTGTTCCAAATTGCTGGCAAGTTCTGATACCCTTTGATAAGAGTAAGCATGGGTCTGGGAGATTAAACATTTACAGGTTACCTATATCCATTGGAGCCAAAGGTGCCAAACCAGGGATGAATTTCTAGTTTCCCAATTGTCCAATTTGCACTTGAATTGGGTTAAAGAAGAGCTCTGCTTCACATGGATGGGGAGCCTGTTCCATAGACTGAGTAGTCTCTGGGGATACATATGCATCTCTCCAGCAGGTCATACCACAACTGCCTTTTTAATATCTCTGCAAATATTTTTATTAATTTGGATTTAATCTTCCAAGTGAATGATAACATTAAAGTCTGAAATTTTTATAATATATATATAGATATATAGATGTATTGTATCTTTCGGCTTTTTCCTGGTTAGGGGTCGCCACAGTGGAACTCCGGTCCGCTAATGATTGGCAGTAGATTTTTACGTGCCGAGTTGCCAGCTCTGACGCACAACCTTCAATGAAGATACGCCCATTCATGCATGTCTCCACACAGAAGACACTCTAGCTGAGAATCGAACAGGACAATGTCTTACTGTAAGGCGATAACGCTACCGCAGCACCACCACCGGAGTTATAGATATATAGATATATATGTATATATATTCAGATCATGTAAAGGGGCACTCTTTCCCTCATTTCATTTTGTAAAAGTTTAATTTCATCTTACTAAGGCTTACCTAGAAACATCATCAAAACAATGTAAAGTATTTTTTCCGAATGGTTCAGATTTAACAAGAAGCATGCACACTATTGATTCAGTTATTAAATAAGAAAGCGGGGGGGGTTGGAAAACATTTATTCTCACTACCTGTCAGTAGGTATAATTAAGAAAATAAAGTGTGCTGTTCCATATGGAGGTTAAAGGTTTTTCATATATGGCTTGTAATCCTCTTATAAAGTTGAGAGAGTACCCGGATTCTTATATCATGAGATTAAACAGTGCAGTTTGAAAGTGTCACTGGCTTTTTGTGGATAATTTATATAACTTAGCTAATTTACACTAAGCAGATCTTGTAAGACAGCACATGATTGATGTATTTATTTTATATTTGGTAATTGGGTAAGTGAAATGGTCCAAGGATAATTTTCAGTCATGGCCTGCCAAAGACATTGTGAATTATGATAAACAGTTACAATAACTCTGTAAGCATGTAGAACAGAATAGCAAAGATATAATTAAGTATTTGATGTAAAGCAACATTTATTTTTGAAAAGATCGTGAGGTAAATGCTTCAAGCGGGCATGAAGAGCATTGATAAAGTAAAGACGCTGTACTGGAAATTAGAATTTGTACATTAAACTAATATTGGCAGCACTGTGATCTCTAGCTAAATAATGCTAGCAAAAATCATGTGACATAAACAGAAGTTACACACACAAAGTAGTTAAATATGTGTCTCATAAGCTATGTATAATGTCGCTCAGCATAAGTGTCCAAATGTGCGTTTGTATCTTGTACATGTTTACATTGTTTGGAGATGCACTGGTTTTGCACACAGTAGTATGTTACTTTAGTCAAAGAATATATTTTTCCACTATGCATTCTATATCATACGGTCTGTATTGAACCATATACAATGTGATATATGCAGGCTACAAACAAAACATTAAAGCAATGATATTTGTAAAACTAAAGCTGTAAATTACAAACCAGGATAATCAGGAAGAGCAACCACATATCCACAACAAAAGAAGTACAAAACTTTATCCTGCTCTCCATGTCGTATTACTGCAGCATGTCATACAGATATGCATATTTACACATCTTCATTTGCATATCTTCATGAGTGCAGCCAGTAGCAGTTATCCCTTTTTGTAATCAGTTACAAAAAGATTCATTTTGAATATAATTAAGAAATACTTTAACTAGTGTCATTAAAGCAGCCACACTTTGTTTCTTTAGACAGATGTTCTTTTAGCTTCTCTTTGGAATTGGCATTTATTTATTTTTTAATTTATCTTACTCCTCAAACCAGGGGCTATTTTACAGAAGGCTTTTTCACGATCAGCTAATGTAAAATTGGGCCTTATCAGGTGGTGTCCTGATTCCTTATCTTATAGGTTGCATTATGTATCTTAAACATTATTTTTTCATGGAGGAACAATAGATGTCATTAATAAGCCTGAATGTTAAGGAATTTAGAAGAAACATGCCTCTTGCAGTAACTGATAAAGCATATGGTTTTCTATAAATTTGCATTGCGATGCTCAGAGGGGGATTTGCAAGTTGAATAAACCTGAGAACTCACTATTTTTTTAGCTTGTATTCAAGCCATAAGACAGCAGCAATACTATCAGGAGCTGAGGCTTTTCCTTTGCTGCTTTTTAAAGAGCTACGTGGATTTCTTCATCTAATACTCATTTTGAGTGAGAAATTGCTGTTGGTTGATGATTTTCTGCTTAGTTTTCAACAAGGCATCATTTATTATGCCTTCTTAGAAATGAAGTTTGAGTATATTTTTCCCTTAAAAGGTTCTGCTACAAGTTGACTTAGTACTTTGCAGTGAGTTTTTCATATACCTGCTTTATCTTTTTATTGTCATGTAAAGCTTAGTGGTCGCCTTACCTTCAATCTATAAGCCAGTTGCTTACCAGTGCATTCGTTTTGTGCCCAAGCTGAGATTTAGACTTCAAATCGTAAAGTACATCCTGAGTTTTCATCGGCTGTTCTCTATAACTCCTAGACAAGCAACAAAAGAAATAAAGGGAAATTTGGTTTGGTTCTAATTTCACAATGAATTTTTCTCAATGTTAGCCTGGCTTTGTGGTGTACAAGATTGAAGGCCTGTTTATAAACCATATGACGTGAGCTGAAGTAGTGATTCAAGCACTGGAAGGGCTGGCCAGGGAGGGTGGAACACAATACTTGATAGTGGTTTGTCCATTCTGGGGAAGAGGCTTACATGGCACCAGTAATGGCCAGGGCTGAGGAAATCGGCTTTGGTATCCCATGCCAATGGGGTAACCTTCATTAGGATTCACATGAATAAAGCCTGGATAAAGCCTGGGAGCACTGGTGCAAAATCAAGACCCCCTCAACTAGACAGAAATTCCTAGAACTACACAATAGAGTCAAAAAGCTAATAAAACAGGACAAATTCCAATACTACCAGTCTGCCCTAGACTCCTTCGAACACCACCCCAAACAATTCTGGTCCTCCATAAACTCCATCCTCCACCCAGGTAAAGTCAGTACCCCTCCTCCTAACATCCCTCACTCCTCAGAAAATATTGCTACCTCATTCAACACACACTTCGCACAAACCATACTATCACTAGCTAAACAACACAACCCCCCTCCCCTCCAACCCACACCTTCAACTACTAATCCCCCCACTGCCTTCTCTTTTTCTCTTGTACCTACCGCCAACATAAAAAAAAAACTCTTAACTAAACTTAAACCCGCCAAATTAGCAGCAGACAACCTCCCAAGTGAATACCTACAAATCACAGCTGATGTTCTGGCCTACCCAGTATCCATCTTGATTAACCGATCTCTGTCAGAAAGTTATGTTCCCACACTTTGGAAAGTATCGCATATAATTCCCCTCCACAAAGGCGGAACCTCCACAGAACTAACCAATTATCGCCCCATAGCTATTCTCTCTCCACTCTCCAAAATACTAGAGAGATGCATACACTCTCAGGTCTGACTACCTCCTTACTAACAACCTCCTTTCCAATACTCAGCATGGTTTCCGACCAAACCATAGCACCACCACTGCCTTACTCTCCTTTACTAACACTATCCTTTAGCATAAAACAATGGCTATCTCTCCTCTGCTACTTTCCTAGACCTATCTAAAGCATTTGACATGGTCCCACACAAAGAACTTATCTTTGTCCTCAATAACCTATCCTTCTCACAATCAGTCACCAACTGGTTTCAGAGTTACCTGTCTGACCACCAACAATCCGTTGTATGGCAGAATGACATATCTCCCCATCTACCTGTCTCCATAGGGGTTCCCCAAGGATCCATCCTTGGACCCCTACTCTTCTCTTTTTTCACAAATAATCTAGCCTCTGCCACCAAACATGGCACACTCATACAATACGCAGATGACTCGACCATCATCTGCTCAGCCCAGTCCCTACCCAAACTGCAAAAAGTCACACAAGAAGCCTTTTCCTCTGTTGAAACTTGGTTATCCGAAGCCCAATTAATACTCAACCCAAACAAAACTAAACTACTCATCTTCCAACCCACCAAACATACTCAAAACAACTCTCACTTTAACATCACAGCAAAAGACAACACCACTATATACCCAACTGAACACACCAAATTGCTAGGAGTGGAAATAGACAATAAACTAAAATTTGACATTCACATATCCATGACCATAAAAAAAGTCCACAAAAAACTAGGAGCATTATACAGAAATAAGCAACTTCTCACCAAAGCAGCAAAGATATCAATAGCAAATTCCCACCTTATCTCCACCCTACTTTATGCCTCTCCAATATATACCAACCTAAGGCAATGTGATCTAAACAAGCTAGAGACCTGCTACAACAAAATCGAAAAATTCGCCACAGGGGCATCCTACCATATTCACAACTGTCTCTCACTTGCTGAACTGGGCTGGCTTGAACTCCCTCACCTCCTTCAATGGTATCAACTCTCACTTGCCCACAAACTAGTAAACCATCCACTAAATGTCCCATCCCTCCAGAATCTACTCCAACCCTATCGCACCACCAGATCACTAAGATCCAGCAATAAAAATCACTTGCAGATCACTAAAGCCAATAACTCTGCTGGTGAAGCACTATTTTCTTGCGCCATAGCCAAATTATGGAACTCCCTCCCACCCACAATTACCTCCATACCATCATGCACCCACTTCAAAACTTTACTAAAAGTGCACCTAAAAACATGCTGGCTATGCCCTTGCAACTCCCACTCTAATATCACCCACCCCATCCAACCACTACCTTTCTTTCCACTCCACTAACTACCTTGATTATAGCAAGCTCAGATGCTCATAAGCCTTGCACTTATTATGCAGCAGGAACTTCTTATTGTAACATTTGTTAATGTCTGTTATGTACTTCACAGATAAAGATTCTAGTTGTCTACTGATGTACTATGTTCTTCATCTGTAAATATGTTGTAAGTAATTGCTATGTAAATTGTTAATTCGCTATGTAATCCAATGTAACCACTCTCTGTTTATTTTAACTGTGGAGCTTTTCTCCTCGAGCCTCCGCTGAAAATGGACCTATGTCCAGTCGCATACTCCCGGTCAACAAATATAAATAAATAAATAAATAAATAAATGAGGAGGGTGTAGGAGCTGACATCATGACACAGGTATTTATGTCATCCACCAGTAGGTGGGGTTTGGGCCCTACTAAATTGTCCAGCTGTCTGAGTAAATGAGTGGGCTCATGGGTGGATCAAGGAGGTGCAGCAGTTGATGAGGGTGAACCATTTGGTGCTCTTTGAGTTTACAGAAGGTCTGATGGTTCATAGGTTGGTACTAGGCTATCGGCCCTAGGGCCTATACAAGCCTAGCCATAACAATTCCCTGGCTATTTCTTCCCACACCATTTACTTCCCTGGACCCTTGTCTAGCAGGGTGACTGACGTGATCCCCGGGGTGAATTTCCTTTCTCCCATCCAGTCATCAAGGTTCCTTTTGAAGAGGGCCAAAGAGGCACTCTACTTGACATATATGGGATAGCATCAAAAATCTTGGCCAGAACAAGATTGCCAAAATACAATGGAGGGGGGGGGGTTCAAAGAAGTTTACCAGATTTTAAGTGGTAGGAGGTACTTTCCACAAATCTAGACTGGTTTGGGTCAAGGTAAGTAATGCTGTGCATGACTGCTTTTATGAGTCTGGATAAGTTTCATTCCATGTTTTTTTTTCATGTAAGATTGATGAAACTAATGAGCCAGTAGTTAGTTTCTGTTAGTTCTAGTATAGCAGCTGGCAGTTGGCGCTGAGGGTTACGGTTGTGAGCTGTAGGTCTTGTTGTTTGATTTCTTCAGCCCTCATTTGCCTGCCTTGTGGCCTTGAGCAAGTCACTTAACCAAGCATTGCTCTAGGGTCACCCCTGAAAAGGGTCTACCTGGTTAACAAATAAATGCTATTATTATTATTATTATTATTATTATTGTTATTGTTATTATTACTATTACTATTATTATTATTATTATTACCTGTTTAACAAATAGGTGCTATTATTATTATTATTATTATTGTTATTATTATTATTATTATTATTATTATTATTATTATTATTATTATTATTATTATTACCTGGTTAACAAATAGGTGCCATTATTATTATTGTTGTTGATTTTTAAACATCTTTATTGCATAGTCACTTATGACAAGGCAAATTTACATTTATACAAAAGTAATCAAATTGTATTAAACTAACATTAACAAACATTATACTTCATGTATATTGCTATATATCGTATAACCTAAGCAACATTACACAAATAATTCAATTCCTGACCCTATTTTTTTTAACAAGAAACATCTTTATTAAACCATCACTTACAGCATACATTTATATAAATTAAAACGAACCACACGGAGACAATCCTAGTTGCAAGCATTTTACATCACAAACTATGACACACTCCTAGTTGCAAACATTATACATCACATATAATCTACAGTTTTTAAACATCTTGAATTATCACTTAAGACATAGGCAAACATACATTAACAGAAAAGAAAAAACTGTTTTAACATTTTCAAATTAAATACATCACATATATTTTTTGCTACTGTCATCAGTCCAACATTACAAAAAGTTGCTGAATTCCTGCCTTCCCTTAAACCTCACTCCCCCTCCTCTTCCTCCTGAACATTATGTATGTATGTATTGTTTCCACAATTCCCATTTATTTCTAAGTAATTTGCTCCTTGCCTTTTCTAAATATCTCTTCCAGGTCTCTTATCTTTTATAATATTCAGTACCTGAAATACAGTTGGTTTAGACTTTGATTTCAACTTTCTTGCAATTGCTTTTTTTGGCAGCTAATAGAATTAGACTTAAGGCCTTACTATGACTACGCAATTCATCTGATATTTCGCAGCTCAAAAGAATAATTTCATTACTTACAGCCATTTGCTCACCCAGTATTTCTGATAGAGTATTCTGTAGGGAATTCTTTAAATCTTCTAATTCATTACAGTCCCAAAACATATGTTCCCAGTGGGTCTATATCGTAAGATTGAAAAATAAAAACATCGACTTACCTTTAATCGACACAAAAATCTGGAAGCTGAAGTTTATCGAACGGCCAAATCACCAATTTCTTTCCAAGTCGGAAGGCCAACAACTACCACCACATAAAAATAAACACATTTGGCTATTCAGTAAACTGCAGCTTTGACATTTTTGTGTTGATTAAAGGTAAGTCGACATTTTCATTCTTCAATCTTATGATATAGACCCGTTCTCAGTTACCTTTTTCTTCTCCATCACATCTCCAACATTTGCTATCTGCCAATGGAGAAACTCTTTGAAGCCTGCTTAGGGTATACAAATACCTATGGAAACACTTCCAAGCAATGATCCTAAGCCTTCTGGACTTGGTTGCATACTTGGGAGCCATACACAGGTCTGCCCATTGCTTTTTTTAATTGCCCATTGCTTTTTTAATTGCTTTTCCAGTCTTTTCTAACCTTCTCTTATTGATTTGTTTAATTATCATTCACTATTTTATGTGCCATACAAGTTGTCCCTCTTTTAACAGCTGTTTCTGTTCTAGATTCAACTAAATAAACTCTACCACAGTAGGTTTTTCACTTAAAATTTCCATATTCCTTTCTCTTCTTTGACTGTACTCTGAGATCAATCCCTGGTACAGAAGGCAGTCTCTAGCCTGCAATCCAAATGTCTTCTTGGCCTCTTTCCACTCTATACCTTTCCTGCTTGAGTAATTTGTTCCTAATATATTGGTTCCTTTCCCAGGTTTCTCCAATAGATTTCAGTCCCTTTTGCCTATTTTCTGTACCCTACTTCCAGTCACCCCTATTTTGGTTGAAAAGATTCACAAAGTATTCGGTTTATATTTATCACCTCGTTTTCACAAAGTTTTTCGGTTTATATTTATCACCTCGTTTTCACATAGTATTCGGTTTATATTTATCACCTCATTTTCACATAGTATTCAGTTTATATTTATCACCTCATTTTCACATAGTATTCGGTTTATATTTATCACCTCATTTTCACATAGTATTCGGTTTATATTTATCACCTCATTTTCACATAGTATTCGGTTTATATTTATCACCTTGTTCTCACATAGTATTCGGTTTATATTTATCACCTCATTTTCACATAGTATTCGGTTTATATTTATCACCTCATTTTCACATAGTATTCGGTTTATATTTATCACCTCATTTTCACATAGTATTCGGTTTATATTTATCACCTCATTTTCACATAGTATTCAGTTTATATTTATCACCTTGTTCTCACATAGTATTCAGTTTATATTTATCACCTCATTTTCACACAGTATTCGGTTTATATTTATCACCTCATTTTCACATAGTATTCGGTTTATATTTATCACCTTGTTCTCACATAGTATTCAGTTTATATCTATCACCTCATTTTCACATAGTATTCGGTTTATATTTATCACCTCATTTTCACATAGTATTCGGTTTATATTTATCACCTCGTTTATCTTGCTTCTGGGAAGAGGTAGCAAAATGGCGATAGTGGAGGGAGTGGTGTTATTGAAGATTAAGTATGTGCATTGTTGGGTGTTTGGTGCTGTTATTTGTAGTTTCCCAACGTAGCTAAAGAAGGGTATATAATTCCCTTCAGTGTCTCTGGCTAATTTAAGTTTATGATCAGCTTTGTATTTCCTATAGCTTTTCCTAAGATCTTTGGTAGTTTGTTTCAGTGCATTTCTGAGGTAGGAAATGGATTCTTATTGCAATTCAAGATTTTTTTTTTCATTTGTTATACAATTTATTGATATGAGTACCCAACTGCAAAGGTTTATTCTTAAACTTTTCATTCTACTTGGAATTCAATTAACTCTGCTGCAGTAATTATTTTAAACACTGATGTACAAAGTCTCATGTTTTCGAATTTATAAATGTTTTTAATATTAAAAGATTTCACTTCACACTGCTGGCCTGATGATGGCTATTTGATTTGTATTTAGTACGCTCTGATCTGACACCGGAGAGGAAAATAAATGTAAATGGTTCATATATTTTCCAGTTTCTAAGTATTACTGTCTGTATACCTACTACTTTGTTTTGTCTTTGGCCCAGGTAATGGTTGAAAATGGTCTCATTCCAGGCAATTAACCCCGTTAACAAGGAACATAAAATACATATAACAAATACCTGAACAGAAGAAATTTTCTGAAGTGTAGCTGAACAAACTAAAATAATTAAGGTCACTACATTTTGGGGAACATGGGGTGAAAAAAGCATATTCTATGGAGTTTAGGTAAATACTTCCCAAACTTCAGCTAGAAAGCTATTTTTATAAAGTTCTTCATAACATCAAGACTAGTGTTATAACTGTCCATTGTCATTTTTTTTCTGAGAAGGACTGGATTAAATGTATTGAAATTACCTGCTTCACAGGTGGTTAAATGGTCCTGATTAAAGGGCTTCATTTGAATAAGTAGTTTCTGGAAGAAGACGGCACGGGCTTTATTCTGTATCTTCTTCTTCTTCCGGCTTTTCCCGGTTAGGGGTCACCACAGCACATCACCTGTCCGCTCATGATTGGCAATGGAGTTTTACAATGTTGAGTTGCCAGCCCGGCGCCCAACCTTCCACAGAAGGCACACACACGCACTCCTAGGGCCAATTTAGTATGTCCAATTCACCTACTGCATGTCTTTGGGATGTGGGAGGAAACCGGAGCACCCGGAGAAAACCCACGCGACCACAGGGAGGACATGCAGACTCTGCACAGAAGGCACCCCAGCCGAGAATCGAACCGGAGAACCTCTTGCTGTGAGGCGGCAATGCTAACCACTGCATATCTAAACATTATAAATCTTTCCACATGTGCTAACTCTGCAGTACAGATAGCTGTTTTCTCCATTATCCTGGGTATATTCAAATGCTTATTTAGTTTACTAAATATTATAGCAAAATCACTTTTGGATGTCCTTGTGTATATCTGCCTGTCTACTCTCTCTACTTTTCTGTCTTGTACGAGCACTATTTGAGAACATAGGCTTTTTTGGTTCCCGAAGAGCAGCTCTGTGTTTAACTAGAATTCCTAAATATCTCACATTTTATATACTTAAAATACAAAATAATGGTGATAACCATCATCGTCTGCTTGATGACCATGTGAGACCACATGGGTGAAATGGGATCAGTGTCTGATTAACTGACCTGCTTAAAGTCACACACTAGGCAGACATACTCGACACTAGTATGACTATTCACTTTTAACAAAAATGGATTTATAATATATACAAAACAGTGAGCTAAATTCCCTGGCAATTTACACATTTCTTGGGAGTGGAATAGAGGTATTATCTATTTAAAGTTATCTGTTATACAGAGCCACTTACATTTCTGAGAAACAAGCTATGTTACATTGAAAACGAAAATCTCGGCAGAAGAACATAAGACATTAAAAGTAGTAGCATAATTAGAGAGACTGAGTAGAGGAATTACATCTGGTCAGAGGACAAGCAAATTGTAATGTTGTGTACCTTGAACGTAATTGGTCAAATAACTGGTTATTAAAGCCATGTCAGGAGAAGAAATGCAATTTGTACTATTGTCGCATTCACATCAAAGTATTGTCTACATTTATGAATTGCAAGCATTTGCAGAAGTAGAAGGCACCTTTTAAATGGTTTCTATGCTATCTTGTGTTCCTGGTTTTGCACGTTGTGTTGAGGATTTGCTTTCCACAGTTTTACTAAATTTCAACTGATTTTTAACTATCCTTCTTTCTCTTGGACTTGAGTCGGATTCATTCATTTCTATATATGAAACGAGTTTTGAAGTGTTTTTGACAAAAGATTTCGCTATGCCTGTACCATTTATTTTATTTCCTTCGAAAGTTATTGCTTTGACTGTCAGTATAGATTATTGTCAGAACACAAAATTCAAGCGAGTCACATCTGCCTCGGTATTCAGAAGTATAGAAAACAGATGTTATTCAAGTTCATAAGCAAACTACATCTATCATAGATAAAGCCCATCTTTAATAAACATGGTTCAATGACCTTTTCTTACCAACACTTCAGTAAATAGCATATTCATTTTGCTAGATGGGAGAAAGAGACAAATAATAGTATGTTTTAAAACTTTTTCTCTTAACATTTCCCCCCTCAAAACACTTTTATTTGTCTTTTTATCTTAGCAATATATGGTAAAAACTAAGTTTTTCTTTGCATACATTACTTCATTTGCAAGACAAACTTTTAAACTTCAGAACATTTGCAAAAGTCACATTTCAATGTATTCACTTTCACCAGTCTGTTGCAACTGCTGGTACATCGTCTTCGTAACAGCAGTATCAACCAGTCTTTGTAGAAGACCTCTGATACAGGGTATACAACAGCAACCACATACCACCACGATAGCCACAGTGACTCCGACGGACACCAGGAAACTGCTGATGAGATGACTCCATTTTCCAAACCACGCTTGTAGAAAGTCTGTAAAGGGATTGCTTACCCCAGAGTTCTCTGCCAATTCTTTGGATAACATTTCCAAACCTTTCAAAGATCGAGTGATACTTCCATCAGGCGCAGTGTTATTCAGAATATATGTACAACAGAAAGTCCCAAACATTCTGCAAACTCCTCCTTCTTTGTCCAGGAGCATATCCAACGCAATTCGATTCTGCCATACCACCTGCGAAGTGGCCTCCAGTTGTTCAGCAATTCCTTTCAATGCATCTTTGGTATAGTTCGCAAAACGCTGCTGGTTATAGTAAATGTAGTTGATCCAGTCCACATTCTTATTGGGTTGAATCCAGACAAAGATGGATGCAAAACCAGCCGCTATTTGATTTATTGCTTTGTATTCATCAGGTACGCCTCTTGGTATGCCAATGCTATCGATGTAGACACCGCTATCGAAGGATTGCTTCGGTGCCTCTCTTTTTCTCTTATTCAACCACCTCTGCTTTATTTCAGGTTCTCTTACGAAATTGCTTGCTGGAACTGGGAAAATGTAGAATGGCAGAATTAAATTTACAAGTGCACAAGTTCCCTTCCAGGGAATCGTAAGCCTTGATCTGAGTTTGTTGTCTCTACATACCCACCATACGTCTGCTAAACTGTGAGTTTGGTTCTCCAGAAATGGATTCTCATTGCCATTCACAGTAACATTGCAATAGTTCTGTCCCATATTGCCATAATTCTTCCCTGTGCCATCTCTGGAAATGCACATATACAAACCTGGATAGGAAATCGCTGTAGGCGGTTTCTCAACTTTGCTTATGACTGGAAAACGCTGGGTTTCATCTTTGCATTTATCTTCGGTTTTGTTGAAGAATAATTTTAACAGACACGTTAGGTTACCTTCAGCTTGCATCAATGGGACTGTCGCTAGTTGCTGTTTACCTTCAGCACAAGAAACACAGTTCTCACGATGTGCCTCTCGGGTACTATATCTAACCCAAGATAACCATTCATTATGGTGTACGAATCCCGTCTTGAGTAACAATTGTTCTTCTTCTGTGAAGGCAAAATCTGCTTTACTTGTAGCATTTTTAAGGCTTTGTACTTTAAGTTGGAGGGTCCCCAAAGGATCAGTTTCAATTGGAAGAGACACTCCAATTCCATAAACTCCTGAATCACTTTCTTGTGTTGACACAATGGTTATAGTAATTACTTCAGTACCTTGGAAATGCGCAATTTTTATTCTTTGTTGCCTGCTCTTATCTTTCTCCGGTATCACTGCACCACTTGTTTCCCATCCATTCACATTTGTTGACCACCAAACATTTGACCAGGATGCACAGTCTCTATTGCACAAGTATTTTGCAAGAGTCAGGAAATCATTACTGTTCCATTTAGCACAGTCCAAAATTCCTTCACAAAATTTTACCTTGAACATAGTAACACCTGTTTGCGCTTGCAGCACCACCATTCCTTTTTCTTTCACAACTGTTCCTTCTCGTATGGACATATTTACTTTTGTCACCAAAATCATCATCACGTAATAGTTCAAGTACCAGTTGAACATGGCCATCCTTCCTTTGTAGTCAGATTTTGCGTTCAGGGGTCCGATAGAGTCTGACCAACATCAATGGTAGAAGGAAAAGTCTTGAGTTTTTTTACAGTGGGTGATATGAATCCACAAAGTCCTCTCTGCGATCTTTACAGCCGTAGGTGTCGAGATAAGTACTTGATATGGGCCTTCCCACCTGGGGATGACCAGTTCTTTCTCTTCACAATTCGGATCCACACCCAGTCCCCGGGTGCCACACTTAACAAGGCTTCCCCTCTGGAATCTGCAAAGGAGTCATTGGTTACAAGAGACTTGACATTTAGCAGCTTCTTCATATAATCCGCCAGATCCTCACCCCCCTCACATTCCGCTGGCAACAATCCTTGCCACTGCGGGACGTAATATGGTCTCCCAAACAAAAGTTCAAATGGTGTAAGTCCTTTGTAGGTGGGTGAGATTCGCATGTACAGGAGTGCCAATGGAAGGCACGCAGTCCAGGATCTATGCGTTTCTGCCATCAGTTTGCGGAGTTTACTCTTCAGGACACCATTGTGTCGCTCCACCAGTCCAGCTGACTGCGGATGGTAAGCACAATGGTACTTGAGATCAATTTGAAACACTTGACTCAACGTCTGCACAATCTGGTTTACAAAATGAGACCCATTATCACTATAAATGCGCCTTGGAAGGCCAAATCGGGGAATTATTTCTGTTGTCAAAAGCTTTGCTACTGTGTGTGCATCAGGATGCTTTACTGGAAAAGCTTCTACCCACTTAGAAAAAGCATCAATTATAACTAGACAGAACCTTTTTCCCTCTGAAGGTGTCAACTCAATAAAGTCCATACAGAGTGTGTGGAAAGGATATGGAGGGGTGGGGAATGCCTGCTGAGATTTCTTAACTCCCCCCTGAGCATGATACTTTGCACATAATAAACAAGATAAACAGAATTGCTTTGCATACGTTGAAAATCCTTTACACCAAAACACCTTAGACACTGTTTGAACCATTTTCTGTACTCCTACATGGGCAGGTCCATGGCTAACCAATGCAGCATACCTAAAAAGATTTGAGGGTAATACCATTTTGCCATCTGATGCCCTATACAACCCATCCTGTTGAGTGATACCATATTTCACCCAACAACATTTTTCTTTCTGTGTTGTCAATGTTTGCATTACTTTTAGTGTCTCTAAGTCTAAGAGGTGTCCGGGCTCTAAATCATTATCATGTAAAAGCAAATCATTTTCTTGAGCTGCCTTTTTTGCAGCCATATCAGCAAAAGCATTTCCCCTGGAGACAGGATCTTTTTTGTTGGTATGTGCGGAACATTTACATATCGCTATCTGAAGTGGTAGTTGCACTGCATCTAACAACTGTAAAATTAAATCTCTGTGATTTATTGGTTTGCCTGTCACAGTAACCATTCCCTTATTCTTCCACTGTTGAGTGAAAACATGTACAGTAGAGAAAGCATATTGACTATCTGTATAAATTGTCACTTTTTTACCCTCCCCTAAGGTACATGCTCGAGTCAAAGCCACTAACTCAGCTGCTTGGGCAGAATAAATATTTGACAATCCTTTTGCTTCTAAAACTTCAGTTTCTGTGGTGACAGCATACCCTACGAGTGTTTTTCCTACAGTGTCCTTCTTTGCTGATCCGTCTACAAACAAAACAAGATCAGAATCTACCAACGGAATATCCATTAAATCTGGTCGGGGAAGTACTTTGCCATGAATGCTCTCTAAACAAACGTGTGGAGTACCTTCTTCTGGAGTCGGCAAGAGTGTCACCGGGTTAAGAGTAGTACATCTTTCTATGGTCATATGTGGCTGTGTCAGCAGCACTGTCATACACGACAAATGTCGACTAGGAGATAAAAAGGTCATCTTATCTTGCAAAAGTATAGTAGCTACTGAATGTGGAACTCGCAATTTTAATGGGTGGAACAAAACTAATGATGCTGAGGCTTGCACTGCCATGGCGGCTGCCACTACAGCTTGAACACAATGCGGCAATGCCCTTGCAACAGGATCTAATCTGAAGGAATAAAAAGCTATCGGTCTCTGTTTATCCCCATGTACTTGTACCAGAACTGAAGTCATATATCCTCCCTTACAATCAACCATTTGTACAAACTGCTTAGAATAGTTTGGAAAACCCAAAACAGAGGATCCTGCTATCAATTGCTTAATTCTATTAAATGCTTGTATTGCCTTATCTGTCCACTGTATATTACTTTTAGCTGCCATGGGAGTGTCATAGATCAGTGCGGTCAATGGCCCTACTTCTTCAGCATAATTAGGAATCTAACTTCTACAAAAATTAGTTACACCTAAAAACGACATCTCCCGCTTAGTCGTAGGCATAGGTGCCTCAGGAATTGCTTGTTTTCTTTTATTTGCCAATTGTCTACCTGCCTGCGAGATTAAATAACCCAAGTACTTTACTTGTGCTTTCCACAATTGTAGCTTCTCTTTATTTACTTTATGTCCTTGCTCAGCTAAAAAACTAAGAAGGGCAAGGGTATCCTTTTTACAACTTTCCTGCGTGGGTGAGGCCAACAGAATATCATCTACATACAACAGAACCTGGCTTCCGTCTGGGGGAACAAACTGAGCTAAATTCGCAGCCATTTCTTGTGCGAATATTGTCGGACTCTCACAATAACCCTGTGGCAATCTGGTGTATGTGTATCTTTTACCTTGATAAGTGAATGCAAACCAAAATCTACTCTCCTTGTGTAGTGGTATGGAGAAAAAGGCATTACTTATATCTATGACTGTAAAATATCTGTGCTGAGGTAGTAAATCATTAAGTAATGTATAGGGGTCAGGGACCACCGGTGCTCTTGGGATCACAGCTGAATTTACTGCTTGTAAATCCTGAACCAACCTCCATGACCCATCCGGTTTCTTTACAGGAAACAACGGAGTATTGCAGGGTGAATCTGGGCATTCAACAAGAATTCCTACCTGTTTTAGCTGTTCAATAACTGGCTTAATTCCCTCCTCCACTTACTTACTTAGTGGATATTGGTGCTTACGAGGTCTAAAACCTGACTTTGCAGTTATATAAACTTCACCTGCTGTTTTCATTAATCCTACATCTCCTTTACCTTTTGACCATAAATCTACAGGCAAGGCACTTAATGCACTATCTTCCTCTTGAGTTAAGAGGATTTGTCATGCCATTTCTGTTTTGTTATCCCTGAGGTGCACACTTGGTCGTGCCCAAGTCACCCAATTTAATCTTTGTACCTGGATCTGTTGACCTTTCAACTGACTTTCAGACATTTCAAATCGTTAACTTTTTCGCCAAATCTACCCAATGTGTCCCCACTGCTTTAGTAACTGAGATATGTGGGCTATAACTTGAGCGATATAAAGAACTCATTTCCTTAGTCAAAGTACAGGTCACTACTGTATTACCTTGCGTATTCCAAAACATATCATTCAAAATTATCCTTGCACACTTGTGCATAAAGAATTCTTTTTCAAATTCTTTATCCGGACCAGGGGCCTTATAGAACATTGTACAATGTAAGTCCGCCGCAATCTGCGGTGACCCGCTCCTAGATTTACTTAGAGCTAGATTGATCAACTCTGTATCAACCCTCCTTGGGCCATCTGAAATCAAGTCTAGGCTATACCAGTAAAACAAGTCTTTTACTCCCTGTACTACTATGCCATCCGCTAACCTTTTTGCCTCAATACCTTTAGATGTGGGAATTGCTGCTATTCCAAACACATGCATCAAATCTCTTCCTAGCAAATTAACTGGACAAACTTTTGATATAATTACCCTACACCCAACAGTTTGGTTTGTTTGCGGATCTGTGAACAGTAGAGGATGAGACACTGGTTCCTTATAGATTTTCCCGTTTGCCGCTTTTACAAGGACAAACTCATCTGTTTCGCAGTTCGGAGGCAGAACTGCTGAACCCAAAAGTGTACGCGATGCACCTGAATCACATAAAAACTCCACTTTTTGTCCCTCAACCAAAAGCTCTATCATGGGTTTCTGATCTAGATGCATAGCAATACCCAAATTTGCCATGTTTATGACTTCACAGTCACAATCCCGCCCTTCCATTAGAGTGTTCTGACATTCATCGTTGAGAGTGTCTGCCTCTTCACTATCCCCATAATGAAGATGGCACCTTTCTTTACTATCATATAGTCATGTGGAGCCCTTGTTCATAAGCTGTGGGGGATGTTGCCACTCTTCACAGTCGGCAGCGAAGTGCCCACGTCTACCGCATTTAAAACATTCTCCACGTTTTAACCTTTCCCTATAGGCTGAATGTCTACCTGGTTCATTTAAAGTGTCCCATTGCGGGCCCCCATGGTTTTTTATGCCACCACAGTGACCTTGCCCCCTTTGGTCCTGTACTAAGAATATACCACCATCATCCCCTACTGCCAACACTTGTACTTTCTTTTTCTTTTTTAGATTAAAAAGTCGCTCAGCATACCGTGCATATTCAAACAAAGGTTGCAGTCTACATGTTCTATGATCTACCATGTGCTTAGTAATAAAACTACTTATCGGAGCCTTACAACCTTTAAGAAAAGCATTTTTCAATTGCTGTTCATACGGACTATCATTAGTCTGATCCTGCGGAATCATCATTCCACAATGGTTATTGAACACTTCTGTCAGTCTTACAATATAGTGATCTACAGATTCATCATCATTTTGGATGCACTGATTTATTACTGTCCAATCTGCTCTTGGACGCCACTTATCAGAAATTCTCTTTAACAGATCAGTGACTCGTGTGTCTAACACCCCAGAATTATGCTTTAATGTAGTGCCGTCATCTGCCTTACATGTCCAAGTACCACAAACTAAGTGCCAATCTGGACCTAAGATTTGTCGCACTACTTGTTCTACTTCTAAACCATTTAAATGATAACTTAAACACATACAAACTATGTCCTCAGAAAACTTTTGAAAATTAACCTTGTGATGAGGAATACCATCTGTAGCTCGTTTTATATCCTCTCTAGCCCAGGGACGATAAACTAAAATAGTTGGTTCTTGTCCAACATCTCCTGTTTTGTGGGTTTTCAACTTATATTAAGGGAAGAGCTACTGAATGGTCAAAGTTTAATAGCCCAACGTCCTTGCCCTGCTGGTCCTGACCTTAACTGCATAGGTTGGTCTACCTGTTGCAAAGCAACTTTAGGTACTACGGGAATTTGTGGGTAAATTGGAGGGGTCACAACATTTCCTTGAGCAGCTAATAACCCACCCTGCTGTACAGATCCTACATCTTCAGACTGATATTGAGGAAGTTCCCCCGGTATGGCAGCAGCAATTTCACCATACGGTGGGGCAGTTGCCTGCCTTTGTACCGCACAAACTGTATGCTCATCCTCCTTATCTAAAAATAAAGCTACTTTTCCACTTGGCACCAGTGATCCCTTTTGATTTATTTTCTCTTTTTCCTGACACTGTTTTTCTTTTATAGCTCATTTATTTGCTTCTTCTAATAATTTTTGTGCTTAGGGAAATCCCAATTGTCTTTGCTTTTTTAGTTCTAGTTCCTGCATCTCTTTTCAAATCTCTAACCAATTTTGCACAGGCATTCTTATTCAGTGTACCATCAAAATCATATTTCAACTTCCACTTTCTCAAAAGTTTAACATTATTTTTGTTTAAACCTTTCATATACTTAGCATCAACATTTAAACAGGCATCACTCTCACACTTGCAGCAACTTGATCCCATGTTTTCCCTAGATTTCTTATTTTAGGACTGTATATTTTTGGACTGCATCAAAATTATTTTTATAGGGCTTAAAAATGGGGCTATCTTAACGGGGATCCTAACAAAATAACAGGTAATCCTAACAAAAAATAACAAGTAAGCCTAACAAAATAATCTTAACAATTATTCCTACCCACCCTTAACTAAAAATAAAACCCCTGTCGACAAGGTTAAATTAAATTAAAAGAAAAAAAATTGTTTTCATCCTACCTGAACCAGATGAGACTCCATTTCCCCTTTTGGTTCGGAAACCATCCCTAAGATAGGGATCAGAGAGCGGCCAGCCTCTTTCCAACGACAAATCAGTCTGAGGGCTTTCCGTTGAGGGAATCTTAAGATAAGAAACCCTCACCTGCGCAGGTTTTTCGGTCTCTCTGTCAGTCTGATCTGTATCTTCATAGAGGTTTCTGGTCCGAAGGACCAAAATGTCAGAAGAAAAAATTCAAGCGAGTCACATCTGCCTCAGTATTCAGAAGTATAGAAAACAGATGTTATTCAAGTTCATAAGCAAACTACATCTATCATAGATAAAGCCCATCTTTAATAAACATGGTTCAATGACCTTTTCTTACCAACACTTCAGCAAATAGCATATTCATTTTGCTAGATGGGAGAAAGAGACAAATAATAGTATGTTTTAAAACTTTTTCTCTTAACAATTATGCTTCTGAGTATGACGCTATGGCTATCAAAATGCTGTTTCCGCCTCTGAACTATCACAAATTTGTTCTTTTTCATTAATTTGTATGCTTCAAGATATATTTGATTTTCTTGTGAAATAAGTATTTTCTTCTTGAACAAATGTATTTTTTGCATTACCAGGTTCGCGGGCGAGTGGCCCCTGAAAGACGTGCGTGAATGGGCATGCCTTCCTTGAAGGTTGGGTGTCGGGCTGGCAATTTGGTACGTAAAAATCTACTGCCAATCATTAGCGGACCGGAGTTCCGCTGTGGCGACCCCTAACCAGGAAAAGCCGAAAAACAACAACAACCAGGTTTAAGTAATCTGGTGCAGTTTTCATATGACAGGGCTATAATCTGGCTCCCTGACACGATAGAACTCCCTGGTGATTTCCTCACAAAACTGAAGTCACAAATGAGTGGAAACTCTTGAATGCAAACAGCATTTGAAATTAAACAAAAAAAACGCACACAGCCCTGTATATCTAATGTGGGGAGCAGCAGCTGCATCCACCAGGTCCTTGTTATTTATATATACCACCCCCAAGGTTTTACCATCAAAGGGAAAGGGGGAATCTGTAGAATGCTGAGAAGTCAACTTCAGTGGGAAAGACTGTTCGTCAAATTCTAGTGAACCTGCAATGAGTGCTGATCGCTAGTATTTCACATATCAGCTTCACTATCTAATAATCTTCCTTTCTCTGGCTGCCTAGAATATTTTCTCTTTGTACTCTGTGACAATAATGCAGCTAGGCTTCTTGGGTGTACTTACCATGGACGATTAATAAACATTAATTCTGAAGACCATTATATGGCATCAGACTCCTTAGCAGGACTATAACCGTTCTGTTTTAACAAATATTAGCTGTTGCCATTAACTTTGTTTTTTAGCTAATTGGGTATTTGTAGGAGCCCTCCTTTATCATCACATCTATGATTTTTAATATACAGCACATACTAAATGTATATTAGTGTTTAATATGATGTGCAATGTTTGTATGCCTTGTGCAGCTGCAGGCCAGGCCTGAGTGTTCTTGATGCACCGTCTCTGAGAAGGTCACTCAGGGTGTTACGCATGACGATATTTCAGTGCAATGAGCACAAAACAGTTATACTGGACAGAGGGAAATTATGTCTTTCAGCAAATCAGCTCTGTTGTAAGATTTTTTGTGGATATTGCATGTTGACATATAAATTACCAGTATAGTTCTCTGGGGAGTGGACACACAAAAGCTGAAGATGCAAGTCATACTGCTTATCTAAGTCCATTTAAAAAGCTCTTCCTTAAACCAAATATGCTTCTTATGTGAGAATTCCACTACCTTTCTATCAGCTAGTAAACCTGAACTTGGCTTATTTTTCCTTCCCATTATCAGATTATCAAGATAATTAGATAAAACGACATATTTAATACCCTGTTTACAGGGGTCGAACAGTTCAGTGTCATTATTGTTGTATTTGTGGCTCATTAAATTCTATTTATTTGAATTTCTTCAACTAACAGCTACAGATTCATGTATTTTCATTTACCCAGTGAAAGAAGAAATAGAGTAAAGTAGAAAGTGACCAGACAAAGTCAATGATAAAACAAAATGAGAGATAGAAAGGTAACCAAACAACATTTTATAATTTTTTAGATATTTTATTTTACATAGGTTCATAGGTAGGTACTAGGCTATTGGACCTAGGGCCTATACAAGCCTAGCCAAAAAGGTACCCTGGTTTAAGCCACCCAAGAAAATTATTTTCCTGTGCCCCTGTCAAGCAGAGCCACAGAAGTGATCCCCAGGGTGAATTTCCTATTTCCCATCCAATCATCAAGATTTTTTTGGAGTGCTAATGAGGAGCTCTATTTGACATAGATAGGTAGTCTGTTCCAGAGTATGGGAAGTCTCTGGGACAGGAATCTATCCCTCCAGCATGTTCTATTTATTGTGGTGACAAGGTTTAGGTCCCTAGAGTGTGTAGCTCTGAGGGATTGGGAATTCTTTAAGTGGAGCATGTCCAACAGCTCTGGGATTGACATAGCTTTGTATGTTAAGCAGAGATCGCCTCTGAGTAGGCGATATGCAATAGAGTAAAGCTGGAGTTATTTGAGACAATCTGTGTAGGGCATCTGTTTGAGGCCACAGCCTTTCCAGTTGTTGTAGATGTCTTGTGAGGTACATACCAAAAGGGGCATTGTACTCTATAATGGGTGTAATGAGTGATGAGTAGAGGAGAACAATGACCTCTTTCTTTTATGGATGAGAAAATTTTGTGATGAGGTGTGCCACGTAGAATGATTTTCTGACCACTGTGGCGATGTGATTATCAAAGGAGAGACTACTGTCCACCTGTGCCCAAGGTGTCTTATCACACTTTCAGTGTTAGGTAGACTACTGCCTATGTGGTAGTTCATGGGTACAGAGTTTTTACCAAAGGGGATGACAGTGCACTTTTTGGCATTGAGCTTGAGGCCATGGCTTTGACAACAGGCATCTGTCTCAGTGAGGCCCTTTTGTAGGATGTCTGCATCGTTAGGAGTTTTGATTATGGCTCCTAGTTTGCAGTCATCTGCGAACTTAGGTAGTCAAAGACCTTCTGTGTTAGCCTGTACTTCAGAAAAGTAGATACCAAACAGGAGAGGACCCAGTGGCACTCCACTTGTCACTGATCTGAATTCTGATTTGGAGTCTGCTACTTTCACAGTGTGGGTTCTGTCAGTAAACCGGTTGGCAACCCATCTTGTGACATAGGGATTTATACCTAGTTTAGTGAGTTTATCTATAATTCCAGAGTGGGGGATGGTGTTGAATGCCTTGGAGAGATCTAGATAGGCTGTGTGAACCACCTTACCCTCATCTATGGCTTTGGTGACTGCTTCAAAGAAGTCTATCAGGTTTAGGAGACATGATCTGCCTTTTACAAACCCGAACTGTGTGGGGTCGAGAGTTTGGAGATCTCCAATATCTTTGTTTATGAGTTCCATGGCCTTGCAGACCAGGCTCATCAGGCTAATGGGGCAGTAGTTCCTGGGGTCTGTCATGGCTCCCCCTTTGTGGAGTACATTTGTTAACTGGGATAGTCTGACTGGATATATGCATGGGCGCCGGAACCATAGAGCACCGGGGGAGGGGAGCCCTCTCACTTTTGCAGATCATCCATACCTCTGTCCCTTTCATTTTCTGCATGATGACATCAGCACACCTATTTCTGGCCATTTTTGTGAGCGTAACGGATGAAACAGGATTTAATTTCTGGAATAATGGAGAGGATTAGCTGCTGTAGGGTGGGAACAACAGGATGTAATTGTAGAGTGGAGAGACGCTGAAATGGGAACAACTGCAGAGTGGAGCGGCATGCTAGTCTATCAGAGTGAGCACACACTACTGGTGTGTATGTCAACAGGATTTAGATTTAATTGCAGACAGAGTGGTGTGTGTGTACTGGTGTGTGTGTGTCAACAGGATTTAGATGTCATTGCAGACAGAGTGGTGTTTGTGTGTGTGTGTGTGTGTGTGTGTGTGTGTGTGTGTGTGTGTGTGTGTGCGTGCGTGCGTGCGTGCGTGTGTGTGTGTGTGTGTGTGTGTGTGTGTGTGTGTGTGTGTGTGTGCGCGTAGAGGTACTCTGGCTCAAACCCTGTACCTTGAGTACAGGTAAAAGGAGCCTAAAGTCCCTAGCCACCATCACTTGTGAATTTGTGTTCTTTTCCTCTGGTTTGCAGGAGTGGTAAAACCTTTTAGCAATTTTCTAAGGTTATAAAATCAGTATTTGAAATGTGTCCCTGTTTTGGGGCTGTATTCCCCCATTATTGGCATTGTCCTATATTTTTGTGCTAAGAGGTTGAGAGCTATGGTGAGAAGTGAGAACTGAATTCACTAAATGATATGATAGACTTTTAAGTTTGTCTTCCTGTTTTTCAAGAAACTGCTGGTTTTGCTTAGTGGTATGTTGCTCTGACTGTAGTGCACAGGGTTCTGGGTTCAGTACTTGGCAGTGAAATGCATGGTGGTAACATTTTATGCAAACAACTTTCCAAAATTATACACACAATGTTTAAAATGTGTCCCTGGTTTTTGGCCTTTTGCCCCCCCCCCCCAATTGAAAATAAGTTCAGGAAGCTGTGCAACATGCCTATGGCTTACACTACTGTGATTCTGTATTTATATATTATGTGTGGAAGTAGACTGTTATCATGGACATGTTCTGAATAGGGCAGTTTTGTCATTATTGGTGCATGCATTTTGCTTCATTGCCTACTGGAAAAATGTTCAAACAAATTTAAAATGTGCTCTAACTTAAGTCTAATAAGTGTGCTGTATTATACAAGGAATATAATTTAATACAATCAGGAAAGTGAATCAAGGAATGCATACATGTACGCATGGCCCTAAAAAATGTGTTTGAAAACAGCCCAGAAGAAAGTGTGAAAGGCTCAAAATCATGGGCAAATTTTAAGCTTTACTCTTGTTACCAAAGCAATGGATGAAGGTAAAACAGTTCACACCACATTATCTTGACCTGGCCAAGCCTTTTGACACAATCCCCTACTCACATGTAGTACAAAAGATGAATCATGTAGGAGCAAACACTTGCATCACCAGCTGCATTGCCAACTTGGCTCACAGGATGCAGATCATCAAAACGGGGGAAGAGACCAGTCACCAATGGAGTCCCCCAGGGTTCGGTGCTGAGACCTTTTCTGTTTGGCATATACATCTCAAAAGTAAAAGGAAATACCAGGGAGCTTTGGCCAGCTAAGTTTGAGATTACTGCAAGCTAGGAGAAGTTAATGAATCCCCAGATGACTTAACCATCATGCAGGAAGACTCTGAGAACTGATGCAATTGTTTTGCATTTGGGAACTTGTGTGTACAGTGACCTAACTTTTGACCAACATGTGCCCAGAGTCATAAGAAAGCCTTTCTGCATTGCACAGCTTATAAACAAATTGTTTGTGACTAGATGTAGAGATGTTGTTGTCCGCCTTTACAAAGGTCTCATTATGTCAATCATTTTGTATAATGCCCACTTTGGTATGTATCTGTCCAGCCCCATGCAACAATTGGAATACCTTCAGAGATACCTTACTAAAAGGATACAAGTACTAAACAATAGGTCTTGCATGGACCACCTCATAGATTTATTACTATACTCCGTATCCTACAGAGTGCGTAGAGGTGACATGTCTGGCATACAAAGCATCCTCCGGCATAATACAGATGGATCTACTGAACATCAACAAGTCAAATGGCATCAGAAATACTCAGTCCATGTATCTAAACTGAATGTTGTGGAGAGATGGATATATATCACAGAGGCTACCCCTGTTCCGGAACAGACTATACATAAAAATAAAGCAAAGCTCATCCATCCATATTCAAATGCAACTTGGATCTAAAGATAGGTAATAGAAAATATACTCCAGGATTTCCCCTCATGCCACTAATGGATAGAGGCAGTTCCTAAATGCTGCATCCGTTACATGGCCCCCTCAAATTATCTATGGTATGATCACAGTTCTCACTAGGGCTAATATACAATTATCAGCCATGGGGATAGCCAAGACCAATCAGAAAATGTTAATTCAAGCACCAAAAGGGAATTGGCTAAGCTTAAAATGTCCTCCAAGTGAACCTATGTTGTGGTAGCAAATAGTTATAAAAGAATTACCCTTTTTAGTTCACTAAGTGCCCCTGTCACCTTCTGCCCCCCCCCCCCAGTCTTTAACAGCTTCCGGCGCCTATGGATATATGTCCATTTTCAGCGGAGGCCTAGGGAGAAAAGCTCCAAGGTTCATAATACATATAAATGTAAATAGTAAACAATGCGCAATAAATGTAAATAGAAATGGTTTACAATAACTTATAATAGGTTCATAGGTTAGTACTAGGCTAACTGCCCTTGTGAGCCATTTTTTAAGCCTAGCCAATTATCCCCTGTGAGATTCAAACCCTGTACCTTGTGTTTGTAAGGCAAACACCTTAACCATTAGGCCATCCTCCCAACCAATATTCCAACAATAACGTTCGTTTATTTACTGCATTCATGCTGTTGCATTCTACTGGGTTCTAGGTTTCTCTTCTGCTTTCTTTTGTAACGGAAAGTTTCTATTTAGCCCACTTGACTGGTTCTGATTGTAAGAGATGATTAGAGAAAACCTCGATTTGCATGAAGTATTTATGACACGTTTGTTACAAATACAAATCTTGCTGTTTAGGGTCTATTCTGCTGAGTATCCTTACTTGTTGGGAACTGTCACAACTGAAACAGATGATGCATTTTATGATTTATACTGGACTCTGACCCACCCTAAAGCAATCTCTGTTGTGTAATGTTTTCCCAGATACAAACCTAAGATAATCACTTTCTTTTGTTTTAGATTTAAATATTTATATGATAAAATGATTAGATTCTGTAAGTGAATTATTGAAAGGTAAGCGAGTCTGATCTTGTCTTACTGATGATCTTGCCTGCTTTAAACTGGTGGCCAAATTTTTGGAAACATTTATCACATTAAAATATCTTTATGGCACCTTCCAAACAAACTGCATTTAAAAACTGTTTGCAGCAGTGGCAGTCAAAACAAGGGAGTTGTTATAACAACTGCTGAGAGAGAGAGGCAACCCTAGGACTAGTTGTTCTAGTGAAAATATTTACATTGCTGTAATGGCAGAAAGGCATCAACATGCTTGTTTTTGTTTTGTTATCTTCCTAAAACAACATGTGCTTACTGCAGCTTTGTTAAAGCTCATATTACTCTAACTTACAAAGGCTGTATAAGCTTAGTAATGTTATACCTGCATCAAGAATATCACAACACCTTGCCATATTAAGAGGCAAGCATGTGCCTCTCTCTGTGTCACTGATATCTGGTTGCACATATTCTATATACCCTCAACATTTAGAATTTTTTTTCAAAGAAACAAGACTATACCTTATTATCTCAAAGAATGCTCTACCTAGATAAAATTGTACTGCAGAAAAAAAATTCATATCATGTAACTTCAAGACATGTGCCATTGTCAGTATGATACTTTAACCATGTCTGAAATGTTATGTTTGAGAAAATAACTTGTATTTTAAAAAAAGTACTGCAACACTCATGCTATCTGTCCTAACCCGATATGGGGCACTATACCTTTGTCTCAAATGTATCTCATTTCAAGTTCTTGAGGTCCTGCATCAAAGCTATGGTATTTGGTAAATGAAACTATTTTGTAGGACTTATTATAATTACATTTTGTAAAAAAATACAGATACGCATGCAATCAATCCCATTTTTTTGTCTCTTCTCTTCCACTCTCCATCACATCCCCTTATATTCTGGTGTTTTAGGCCAATGGGGGAGGTAGGGTGAATGACATCCGAGGACTGTAGCCAACAAGCCAGCACTATACAGGCAATGCAGTTTTGTTTTAGAACAACTTTATTTTCCAAACTTAAACTTTGTGACATGAATATAACCAACATCAGTCACATACAGTGAACATTTTCAGTTATTAATTGACACAATTTTGCTTTTTCAACATTAACAATTTTCTAAGATTCTTCTCATTCTGAACTTGTGTGTTGCTAGCTGTCCACCTGCTATTATTCCTGTCATACAGATGGTTTTTACATACATAGATTAGTACTAGGCTAATTATCTCATATGAGAATCAAACCCTGCACCTTGTGTCTGTAAGGTAAACACCTTAACCATTCTACCATCTTCTCATCCTCCATATACGTTTCCCATGTATGCCATTGTTTAATAGCAGTTTGCTTTCCCTGTCTCTCAATTACTTTTATTTTTCCTGTATTTTTATAATTCTACCAGTACTGGTTAAATATTTGACTTGCGCTTCTAATAATTGCTTTTTTTGGCTGCCACCATCAGTAAACTCGATCCTTTCTATACCTTGACACCTCTCGATCTGCATTCTAGCTTAAATAAATAGTTTAATTTGGGGGGGGAGTTTAGGTTAATTGTTCCTGAGTATTTCCACCAGGGTTATCTATAGAACAGTTTTTAAAATCAGTTGTCACACTTTGAAAATATATTCAACATTCAGGGAAAATGTCTTGTGAAGTTTACCTGAGGTACAAAAGTACCACAACGTCTTCCAGGCAGAAATTCTGAATGTGTCATTCTGTCACACATTTGGGTGACCTACAAAATATTTTCACGTTATTTTATTTCCCTGTCTGTCATATTCTTGCACTCTGTCCTTATTGCCTCAGGCTGATTTTTCTAATTCTCATGAATTTATTTTTTTTATCTTCCTTTATTGTTCCTTTTTAAACTATATTATCTGTTTTTGGTTTTAATATAAACTTTACTAGGGTTGGCATTTCCTTTTCTGTCCTCAACTCTGTCTTTATTCTGCTATCAGTCCTTGATAGGTAAACACTCTCTGTTGTATAACCCAAACGATTTTTTTGTCCTTTTCCCAATCTGTTACATTCCCTGTCTGAAAAAAAAAAAAAACTCTTCTCAGTACTTCACTTCCTAACCCAGTTTTCTTACCCACTTTCTCAGGTTACTTCTAGCCACCTCCTATCTAACACTTCTGTCTTTGACTACCGATATCCATAAAGGCAAGATTTCCTTTCTAAATTTTAATTTTCCATTAGCCTAGTTTTAAATGTATTTTCTGATTCTTTTTGCATAGTTATTCAAATTTTCTTTAAGCTGTTGTATCTTAAAGATATAAGAATGTTCATAGGTTCATAGGTAGGTACTAGGCTATCTGCCCTAGGGCATTTATAAGCCTAGCCAGAATGTGTTGGCTTTCACCACCCTTTTAGACTAGATTCCCGAGCCTCTGTCTAGCAGGGCCATAGAAGTGATCCCAGGAATAAATTTACGATTTCCCATCCACTCATCAAGATTTCTCTTGAAGAGGGTCAGCGAGGGGCTCTGCCTAACATGAACCGGGATTCTATTCCAGAGCGAGGAAAGCCTCTGGGATATGAATCTGTCCCTCCAGCCTGTACTATTAATTGTTGTGCTGAGGTTTAAATCCATGGAGCATGTAGCTCTAATGGATTTGGCTTTCTTGAGATGGAGCATGTCCATCAATTCTGGGTTAGACATGGCCTTGTATGTCAGGCAGAGATTGCCTCTGAGTAGGCGGTAAGCAACTGAGTAGAGCTGGAGTTTTAGTCGAGCTGCATAGGGCATCTGTTTGAGGCCCACGATCCTCTTGGTGAGGTACTTTTGAGGTCTGTCCAGCTGTTGCAGGTGTCCAGTAAGATGCATCCCAAATGGGGCATTGTACTCAATTAAGGGCCTGATGAGCGATGAGTAGAGGGGCACAATGACCTCTCGATTTAGATGTGAACCCTTTTGTGATTAGATGAGCTATATAGAAGGTTTTTCTAACCACTTTGGCAATGTGATTGTCAAAGGAGAGGTTACTATCTACTTGGGTCCCCAGATCCCTAATAACATCTTCCGTACTTAGTGGATTTCCTCCTATGTGGTAGTTTGTGGGCACTTTGTTTTTCCCAAAAGAGATGACTATGCACTTTTTGGCATTTAGCTTTAGGCCTTGGTTTTGACACCAGGTATCCATCTCTGTAAGACCCTTCTGGAGGATGCTTGTGTCGGCCAGAGAGTCGATTATGGCTCCCAGCTTGCAATCATCTGCAAACTTGGTCAGCCACAGTCCTCCTGTGCTTGCCTGTACCTCAGAGAAGTATATACCAAACAAGAGGGGTCACAGGACTGAGCCCTGTGGGACGCCACTTGTAACCTGTTTAGTCGGACATGGCACTCTCAACTCTGACCATGTGAGTTCTATCCCTGAGTCAGTTTGCAACCCACCTTGTGACATATGGGTTGATATTTTAAGCTGGTAAGCTTATTTATGATGCCAGAGTGGGGTATTGTGTTGAAGGCCTTTGCAAGGTCCAGGTAGGCTGTGTGGACTACCTTTCCCTCATCTATGGCTTTGGTAGCTATTTCAAGAAAAGTCAACTAGGTTTAGGAGGCAAGATCTGCCTTAAACAAAGCCAAATTGGGTAGGGTCTAGTGTCTGGAGGTTCCCAATGTCTTTGTTTATGAGATCCATGATGATGCGGTCCATAGCCTTGCAGACCAGGTTAGTCAGGCTTATGGGGCGATAGTTCCCGGCATCTGTTGTGGCGCCACCTTTGTGGAGCGGGATTACTGTTGCTGTACGCCATTCTTTGGGTACATAACCTGTGGTAAGGATGAGTTAGAACAGTGAGTTTATGTGAGGGTTTAGTTCTTTTTGGAGCTCGTGTAAGACACAGCCTGGGATACCATCCGGTCCCATTGATGCTGTTTTTTACTTTGGAAAGGGCTGCTTTCACCTGTGCGTCTGTGATGACTAGGGGACTGCATTCTTCTGGGATAGACATAGGCCATTTTGGGGGGAAAGGGGGGTAAAGTTTGCACTGAACCTGTCCACCAGGATGTTGGCAATGTCAGTGGGTTCAGTGTATTTTGTGCCATTTTGCACCAGCTCAGAGCAGATCTGAGAGTTGCCACCCAGATTCTTGATGTAGCTAAAGAACACCTTGTGATTATCTTTAGAGTCTTTGGCAAGTTTTCTTTCAAAGTTAGCCTTGGATGATTTTATGATTGAGTGAAGTTTCTTGCTAATAGTGATCAGGGATGTGTTTGGAGGAGTGAGTCTTAGTTTTACTTGGGATGGCACGATCCATGTATTCCTGTAGGTGCTCATAGAGTGCATTTGTAAAGGATTCTGTGGTTTGGATAGCATTTTCCATTTGCCCGGGAGCTTTGAAGCTTTCCACCTTGGTCTTGAGAAGTGTGAAGTTTGCTTTTGAGCTTCCTCCTATCCAAATAAGGATATGGGCAACACAGGAACTTATACCACAGCCCAAACTTCAACAAAACCTGAACAATGGACTACTCCAGTTCAGAAAAGGTGGGAAACAAGGAAACAAGGATATTTTTTTTTGTTTTTTTGTTTTTCTTTTTTCAACAGAACAGCAGTAACTTAGAAAAACACTGCAAATGCTTTAAACAGGTTAGCACACTTGAGTGTGTAGCCTACAACAGTTAAACAACACAAAACGATTTAAAGAAGTGCAGGAACAGTAAAAATGCAAAAACAAGCTTTTTTCAGATATTAGAATAGCTAGAAACTTGCTTTTCGGTGAGAATATGCAGTCGCAAGTAGAAAGGCAGAGAAAAGAAATACTTAATCTGTTTAAAGTCTTTCTTTTCGTCTCTCTGCTGCTTGTAACACTGCAGGACCACAAGGAGCTGTGCTGAGTCTGAAACGAGCGCAAAACCACACAAATGCGGGTTTTAAGGCAGGGAACTTGAAATAGATAGGAATTAGCCCAAAATGGCCAATAAGATACTAGTTGCTGGGCTGAGACCACTGCCCCAGGGACAGATAGGCTGCTCAAAGCTCCACACTCTCACTGGTGAACGGAGAAGCTTCCTCCTATCCAAGTAAGGATATGGGCAACAGAGGAACTTATACCACAGCCCAAAATTCAGCAAAACCTGAAATCTGGGCTACTCTAGTTCAGAAAAGCATGATTTCTCTTCTTTAGAATTTCCAGCATTAGCTAGCACAATATTTTTTTCATTTTGATCTCTAATCTTAAAAATAAGCCTAAATTGGGTATCCTTAAAATAACACCTGAAACATGGCATTCATAGCAACCCACCCCCATTCCAAGGCATGTACCTACTCATCCCACCTAACCCTTGTCCCCCTTCCTTCCCATATAAAGTCTTTCATTTCCTTGTTATTGGCTTTCCATATCTTCTCTTCAGACTGGAAAACGTAAGTCTGATCTGTGTGTGTGTGTGTGTGTGTGTGTGTGTGTGTGTGTGTGTGTGTGTGTGTGTGTGTGTATATATATATATATATATATATATATATATATACACACACACACACACACACACACACACACACACACACACACACTGTACATGTATATGCACATATGACTGCGGTATGTACATCTTGGTCCTTTATGCTGTCATTCCCCTGCTGGGCATCAGTAGTGTTGGTTGCTTATTCCTTTACTCTTCAGTTTGGTCCTTCAGCACCCAGGATGCCAATTCATCTCTAGTCACAGTCGTGGCTTTAACTTTCTGTGCCACTTCTATCACGGCATCAGTGCACAATTAATACTTGCTTAAAAGGGCACCACCTTTGTAGGTACATATTGCTGTGATTAAAAGTTCATTATTGTGTTAGCTGCTCTCTGGTGTAAGAACATAAAGATGATATTTTTCCTGCATTTTTGCTTTCATGTCTTCTAATCACTAATCCTTCCTTACAGATCTGGTTCCCATTTGTTCCCCCTGCTCCTAATGAACTCTTATTCAAAGGCTAAGAGAAAAGAGGAGAGGGGGTCGTTACATAGGTAGAGATGGGGGTTGTTTATTCTGTCACGGTATCGTGAAAATGAAAGCATTTCTAATAATGACCCTCCCAAATCCCACCCTTTGGGGGATGATATACACCCCACTGTTTCTACAGGACATCCTGTGCCTTCCATGTGCTTGTGGGGTATTCCAGTTTATACTATGAAGCATATTGCTGCTGAATTGGAATCATCAAGCCCATGTCCTTCCTGGGCCCTCATCATTCCAGATTTGTGCAAACGTCTGCTTGCACTGTGGTGGTCAGCTAACCATACTATCACTTCCAAGGTGGACAAACTAGCTTCAGTTGTTGACTTCCACCTTACCCTTTTCATTTCATACAGTGCCGGGGCAGATATTCAAATTGGGGTTATATGAATCAGAGTTGGATCATTATTCCCCTCCATGACAGAGTTATGAGCAAGATTAAATACTTTTGCTGTGCTGCAGACTCATGCTACTTCCTAATGGTGACTTAAGTCTTAACTGCTGTGGCGGCAGCAGTATTATCCACATAATCTCTGCTGTTTGCTCATTATTGGATGACTGTATGTATATATGCACATGCATGTGTGTGCTCACACACACATGTATATAAACAACATACAAACTGCTAAGAGAAACCACTGAAGGTGCATGGAAAGTTCAAATAAATCAAAAAATCCAACACAGCAAAAGCGAAAAAGTGATGTAATGCAGGAAAATCATGTAGGTAGACTGGTTTTACTCAAAGCTTCACCAGATATTTACCAGGCATGTTGTAACTACACATTATTAGATGTTACTACCCACTGAAATCACAGAGCTTTGATTACTGCTAGAGTTGGGTCTTATCTTATTGGCTACAGAGCAGTATGGTATTTTTCCCTTTGGCCTTAACTGTGGGGTGTATATCAGAACATCGAACACCCATAATCTCTAATCGCACAACATCAAACACCAAACCTCAAATGCAAACAATGCCGAAAGCTCAAAATACTGAAAACAGAAACTCTGGGCTCCCATAGTTGGCCCATGCAAAGTTACACACCCTGACGTCACTGTGAAATGTGAAGAATGTCTGCTATGAACCACTGTTAAATAGCAGGGTAAGCAAAACACATAACATCAAAATGTTACATGTGAATGTATTGCCTCCACTGTGGTGCGATCTCAGAGTTGGTATATTTAAGTGGGGGTGGGGGTGAAGCCCCCACATAAGAGAGAGTTTGTAGCTTATTTGTGTATTTGAGTAGTAAATTATGTAAATATTTTGTATTTTGTACATAGTGTGTATGTAGTGTGTTAATTGTGTGCTACTTTGCTGGTTTTGTTTTTAGTATTTACTTTGTTGAGCAGAGTAGAGTACTGGATGTATATGTTTGTGGGGTATTTGCATTAGGTGGTTGTGTTGTGTTTTGACAGTTCAAGAGGCATGGTGTTTGGTGTGTTATGGTTAGGATTCAGGTTGTACAGGTGAGCAGATGGCCAAGTGGTGTTGTTAGTGCATACTGTTTTTTGGAATTCTGAGCTTTCAGGGTTATTTGTGTTTGATGTTCCATGTTCGATGTTGTGTGATTTGAAGTTTTAGTTTTTCGATGTTCCAATATAAATCCTTAACTGTGCAATCATCAGGGGGATGTTGGGGCAAAGCTGTTCTAAATTTTTTTTTTGTAATTTAGTTGCTGGTTGCGTGCAGCAGGGTTCTACTACCAGATATCATGTAGCTGCATGTATTACAAGCCAGCCACAAATGCAAAGGTGGTTCTGGATAGAGGCCTTCAAGTAGAAGGACTCTAAATTTTCATATTTTATGTAGAAATAAAGCTTTCTGTTAATATAGTATGGAATCCATTGTAAGTTTCATGTAATTAGGGATGTATGAAAATGTTTGCGGTACTGTTTTAAATTGTGTTGTATGATATTGGTGACAATATTATGTGCTATAGATTAGTTTTAAATTTTGTGTATGATGGTAGCAGTGACAGTGTTATGTGCTGTACATAAGTTTTACTTTGTGTTTGTATTATGGTAGTGGTGACAATATGTGCTGTAGAGAAGTTTTACACTGTGTTGTATGATGGTAGTGGTGACAGTATTATGTGCTGTCAGTTTTTACAGTGTGATGTATGATAGTAGCGGTGACAGTATTATGTGCTGTATTTAAGTTTCACATTGTTGTATGATGGTAGCGGTGACTGTATTATGTGCCTTAGTTAGGTTTACACTGTGATGCGTGGTTGTAGTGGTGACAGTATTATGAGCGGTCAATGCATTTTACACTGTGATGTATGATGGTAGTGGTGTCAGTATTATGTGCTGTAGATGAGCTTTATATTGTGTCGTATGATGGTAGCAGTGACAGTATTATGTGCTGTATTTAAGTTTCAAATTGTATGATGGTAGCAGTGACTTTGTGCTGTAGAGAAGTTTTACACTGTTGTATGATGGCAGTGGTGACAGTATTATGTGCTGTAGATAAGCTTTACATTGTGTTGTATGATGGTAGCAGTGGCAGTATTATGTGCTGTAGATAAGTTTTACATTGTATTTTATGATGGTAGCGGTGACAGTATTATGTGCTGTATTTGTTTCACATTGTGTTGTATGATGGTTGCAGTGACAATATTATGTGCTGTTGATAAGCTTTTATGTTGTGTTGTATGATGGTAGTAGTGACAGTATTATGTGCTGTAGATAAGTTTCACACTGTGATGTATGATGGTAGCGGTGGCAATATTATGTGCTTTAGATAAGTTTTACATTGTGTTGTACGATGGTAGAGGAGACAGTATTATGTGCTGTAGATAAACTTTACATTCTGTCGTATAATGGTAGCAGTGACAGTATTATGTGCTGTATTTAAGTTTTTGTGTTGCATGATGGTAGCTGTGACAGTATTATGCGCTGAATATAAGCTTTACATTGTGTTGTATTATGGTAGCGGTGACAATATAATGTGCTGTATATAAGCTTTACATGATGGTTGTGGTGACAGTATTATGTGCTGTAGATAAACTTTACATTGTGTCGTATGATGGTAGCAGTGACAGTATTATGTGCTGTATTTAAGTTTTTGTGTTGCATGATGGTAGCTGTGACAGTATTATGTGCTGTATTTAAGTTTTTGTGTTGCATGATGGTAGCTGTGACAGTATTATCTGCTGAATATAAGCTTTACATTGTGCTGTATTATGGTAGCGGTGACAATATAATGTGCTGTATATAAGCTTTACATTGTGTTGTATGATGGTTGTGGTGACAGTATTATGTGCTGTAGATAAGTTTTACATTGGGTTGTCTAATGGTAGCAGAGACAGTGTTATGTGTTGTAGATAAGTTCATTTTGATGGGAAGTGTTTGAAGGTTTGGATGTTGAGAAGTGTTGCAGCTGATGTATTATATAATCATACCCATTAGTTTGTTTGAGTTGCAATTTCATTGAACTGTAATCCATGCATATCAAGTAATTGAAAACTGCTTCAGTGAATATTTAAGTGCTAATGGACCTGCCCCTCTGCAGGCCCCATGTTAGTGCTCATTTCTAAGGTTCACAGAATTTAGGAAGAACAGAGAATGGATTTACCACCCTGACCTAATGCTTGTTCCCCAAGTGTGATGGAATGAGTTTTTGATTGATTTTTTTCCAGAGTTACATCTCAATGAACCAATGTTACTATATATATATATATATATATATATATATATATATATATATATATATATGTGTGTGTGTGTTCATAGGTTGGTACTAGGCCATCGGCCCTAGGGCCTCTACAAGCCTAGCCATAGTGGTGTCGAAGGCCTTGGCAAGGTCCACACACACACACACACACACACACACACACACACACACACACACACTCACACACACACACATACACACGTATGTATATAGATAGATATTTATATATATGTGTGTGTCTGAGATATATGTATGCATTTATATGCATATGAATATATTTGTAATGTATACACATGAGGTATATATATATATATATATATATATATATATATATATATATATATATATATATATATATATGCACACACACACACACACACACACACACACACACACATATGTATGTATATAGACAGATATTTATATATATATATATATATATATATATATATATATATATGTATGTGTGTCAGATATATGTATGCTTTTATGTGTATGAATATATTTGCAATGTATAAACGTGATATATACACACACACACACACACACACACACACTCACACACACACACATACACACGTATGTATATAGATAGATATTTATATATATGTGTGTGTCTGAGATATATGTATGCATTTATATGCATATGAATATATTTGTAATGTATACGCATGAGATATATATATATATATATATATATATATATATATATATATATATATATACACACACATACACACATATGTATGTATATAGACAGATATTTATATATATATATATATATATATATATATATATATATATATATATATATGTGTGTGTGTGTGTGTGTGTGTGTGTGTCAGATATACGTATGCTTTTATGTGTATGAATATATTTGCAATGTATAAACGTGATATACACACACACACACACACACACACACACACACACACACACGTATGTATATAGATGTTTATATATATATATATATATATATATATAAAATACAGCCACTGGGGATGCACAAGCCAGTGCATTTCTTTGTGCCAGTCCCAAGCCCGGATAAATGGGGAGGGTTGCGTCAGGATGGGCATCCAGCGTAAAACTTCGCCAAATCATTTCATGCAGACACCAGTAAATATTTCCATACCGGATCGGTCGAGGCCCACATTAACAACAACCACCACCAGTACTGTTAGCCAATAGGGTGCTGGTGGAAATTGGGCTACTGTTGGCCGAAGGAGGAGAAGAGGCGGAAGGCATGGCCGAAGGCAGGAAGAGAGGAGAAAGGCTAGGACTGTGGTAGTGAGGGTCGGAACTTTGAATGTTGGCAGTATGACTGGTATAGGGAGAGAGCTAGCTTATGTGATGGATTGAAGGAAAGTTGGTATATTGTGTGTGCAAGAGACCAGATGGAAGGGGAGTAAGGCTAGGTGTATCGGAGGTGGGTTCAAATTGTTTTATCATGGTGTGGATGGGAGGAGTAATGGCATAGGAGTTATTCTGAAGGAACAGTATGCTAAGAGTGTTTTGGAGGTGAAAAGAGTGTTGGATAGAGTGATGTTTATGAAGCTGGAAATTGATGGTGTAATGATGAATGTTGTTAGTGCATATGTTAGTTGTGCAATGGATGAGAAAGAAAAATTTGGAGTGAATTGGATGAAGTGGTGATGACTGTACCCAAGGGTGAGAGAGTGGTGATTGGAGCAGATTTCAATGGGCATGTTGGTGAAGGGAACAGAGGGGATGAGGAAGTGATGGGTAGGTATGGTGTTAAACAAAGGAATGCAGAAGGTCAGTTGGTAGTGGATTTTGCGAAAAGGATGGACATGGCTGTGGTGAATACGTATTTTAACAAGAGGGAGGAGCATAGGGTGACATACAAGAGTGGAGGAAGATGCACACAGGTGGATTATATCTTATGTAGGAGGGCCAGTTTGAAGGAGATTGGAGACTCAAGTGGTGACCAGAGAAAGTGTAGTTAGGCAGCATAGGATGGTGGTCTGTAGGATGACGTTGGTGATCAAGAAGAAGAGGAGGAGGAGTGTGAGGGCAGCACCTGGATCATTAATTGTGAGGTGTAGTTCAGGGATGAATTAAGACAGGCATTGGGTGGCAGTGAAGAGTTACCAAATAGCTGGGTAACTACAGCAGAGCTAGTAAGGGAGACAGCTAGAAAGGTGCTTGGTATCACATCTGGACAGAGGAAGGACGACAAGGAGACATGGCGGTGGAATGAGAAAGTACAGGAGAGTATACAGACAAAGAGGTTGGCAAAGAAGAGTATACAGACAAAGAGGCTGGCAAAGAAGAAGTGGGATTGTCAGAGAGATGAAGAAAGTAGACAGGGATATAAGGAGATGAGGTGCATGGCAAAGAGAGAGGTGGCGAAGGCTAAGGATAAGGCATATGAAGAGTTGTATGAAAGGTTGGACACCAAGGAGGGAGAAAAGGACCTGTACTGATTGGCTAGACAGAGAGACCAAGCTAGGAAAGATGTGCAGCAGGTAAGGGTGATAAAGGATAATGAGGGAAACGTACTCACAGGCGAGGAGAGTGTGTTGACCAGATGGAAGGAGTACTTTGAGGGGCTGATGAATGAAGAGAATGAGAGGGAGAGAAAGTTGGATGATGTAGGGATAGTGAATCATGAAGTACAATGGATTAGCAAGGCGGAAGTAAGGATAGCTATGAAGAGAATGAAGAATGGAAAAGCTGTTGGCCCAGATGACATACCCGTGGAAGCATGGAGGTGTTTAGGCGAAATGGCAGTGGAGTTTTTTTATTCAGATTGTTTAATGAAATCTTGGAAAGTGAGAGGATGCCTGAGGAATGGAGAAAACGTGTTTTGGTATCGATTTTTAAGAATAAGGATGATGTGCAGAGCTATAGTAACTACAGAGGGATTAAATTGATCAGTCACAGCATGAAGTTATGGGAAAGAGTAGTGGAAACTAGGTTAAGAAGGGACGTGATGATTAGTGATCAGCAGTATGGTTTCATGCCGGGAAAAGACACTACAGATGCAATGTTTGCTCTGAGAGTGTTGATGGAAAAGTACAGAGAATGTCAGAAGGAGTTGCATTGTGGTTTTGTAGACTTAGAGAAAGCATATGACCGGGTGCCTAGAGAGCAGTCGTGGTATTGTATGAGGAAGTCAGGAGTGTCAGAGAAGTATGTAAGAGTGGTACAGGATATGTACAAGGGTAGCGTGACAGCGGTGAGGTCTGCAATGAGAGTGATGGATGTGTTTAAGGTGGAGGTGGGGTTGCATCAAGGATCAGCTGTGAGCCCTTTCTTATTTGCAATGGTGAATGGACAGGTTGACAGACGAGATCAGATATGGGTCCCCGTGGACTATGATGTTTGCAGATGACATTGTGATCTGTAGTGAGAGTAGGGAACAGGTGGAGGAGACCCTGGAGAGATGGAGATGTGCTCTAGAGGGAAGAGGAATGAAGGTCAGCAGGACTAAGACAGAATATATGTGTGTGAATGAGAGGAAGGATAGAGGAATGGTGAGGATGCAGGGAGTAGAGTTGGCGAAGGTGGATGAGTTTAAATACTTGGGATCAACAGTTCAGAGTAACAGTGAGTGTGGAAGAGAGGTGAAGAAGAGAGTACAGGCAGGATGGAGTGGGTGGAGAAGAGTGTCAGGAGCTATTTGTGACAGACGAGTACCTGTAAGAGTGAAAGGGAAGGTCTACAAGAGGGTAGTAAGACCAGTTATGTTATATAAGTTGAAGACAGTGGCATTGACAAAAAGGCAGGAGTTTGAGCTGGATGTGGCAGAGTTAAAGATGTTAAGATTTGCACTGGGTGTGACGATGTATTAGGAATAAGTATATTAGAGGGTCAGCCCAGGTTGGAAGGTTTGGAGACAAAGCCAGAGAGGCAAGATTACGTTGGATTGGACATGTGCTGCGGAGGGATGCTGAGTATATTGGGAAAAAGATGCTAAGGATGAAGCTACCAGGTAACAGGAAAAGGGGAAGGCCTAAGATAAGGTTTATGGATGTGGTGAGAGAGGATATGCAGGTGGTTGGTGTGACAGAGCAAGATGCAGAGGACAGGAAGAAATGGAAACAGGTGATCCGCTGTGGCGACCCCTAACTGGAACAGTCGAAAGAAGAAGATGATGAGATATATATTTATTTATATATATATATATATAAATATGTATGTATATGTATGTGTGTGTCTGAGATATGTATGCATTTATATGCATATGAATAGATCTATAATGTATACACGTGATATACACACACGTGTGTGTGTGTGTATGTGTGTGTGTGTGTGTATATATGTGTGTATATATATATATATATATATATATATATATATATATATATGTGTATATATATATATATATATATATATATATATATAAAATATAGAGAGAGATATGTGTGTGTGATTCTGAGATATATATATGCATTTATATGCATATGAATATATTTGCAATATATAAACGTGATATATGTGTGTGTGTATATATATATATATATATATATATATATATATATATATATTGTGTGTGTGTGTGTGTGTGTGTGCGTGTGTGTGTGTGTGTGTATATATATATATATATATATATATATATATATATATATATTTATATAGAGTTTCCCTTTACATCACCGACTTACCATAACATTGACTCACTTAACAGAGAGATGACAACATCAAAAGTTCGAAAGAGCAAACTCCCATAATGGTGAATTTCCCCTGTGGGAAACTAACCACTTACCAAATGCAAAAGTACACCTTTCTACATTTAATTTTAGCACTTAGTACTCCATTCCTTAGTTTGGGTTAGTTCTTGGTACAGTGACACTTTATCAGAGTGTGATCCGACAATGACATACACCTTGTCATCAGCAAACATCATTAGTGATGGATTTACAGGTTGGAGTTCTGAGGTATATTTACAATGCCATAATGTGGGAGGGTGTCTAATGTGTTTGCCAGCTCCAGCAGAGCCCGCAGTAGGTAATCTGGAGCCCTAGGCTGAAAACTATTCCTGCAATTCATTCATTCATTCATCCAACATGTTCTGTCTAATCAAGACTCCAGTACAACTATGGAGGAAAGAAATGTATTACCCCTGTGGTCAGAGGGCTGCAAGGCCCCCAGAAGCCATAAGGGTTCTAGATGCTCTGAGGTGCATTTTAGAGTTTTTTGAACAACCTGTCATCCAGTGATTGCATGAAGAAAAACTATGATTAAAGGATGATATTTTTTCTTATTCTTCAACTTTGTTTTTTCCTGCATCTTTTTAACACACCCGAACTGACCAAGACTGCACTATAATAACTTCATTAAGCTGGTTGGGGGGTGGTGTAGGGGGTTGCTGGGCACTCAGAAGCCATGGGATTATAGATTTTCTGAGGTGCATTTTAGTGCTTGTTTTTACAACTTTTTCAGACAATTAGGACCTGAACAAAATTCATGCTTGCTGAAAAGAAATTTAATCCTACTTTATTTCCTGGAAGAAATAAGTTGCATCAAACTTTTAATGCTCAAAGTTAATGAAATGCCAGTTCGTAATAAACTAAGAAAATAATGTTGATGTGAGGATATATGCATCATATCTGTGAATAGTGTCTGTCCCCTAGCACCTCACCTCAAAATAGGTAGTCGCTTTGTGTATCCTTCTCTGGTATTAAATTGGGATTAAAATTAAAGCACCAATGCCCACAGTCAGAAAACAAGCTGCTGCCACTGCTAGCCTATTTATATACCTCATGCCTCTTTACCCTCTATCTCCAAAAAGGTATCCACCTTCTGTATACCCTTCTGATGTCAGAATGAGACAAAACTGTAACAAGAAATAGAACCTATTTGCAGACAGACGCACACAAACTGACTGCTTATTTACTCTCCCCCCAAAAATAGTCACTTGTATATGCATCAAATGCTTGATTGTGAGAAAAATGGAAAAACATGATTTCAGTAATGTTTCCAGCTTGTTGTTTCTAGATGCAGTACACAGGGCTCCTTTACAAATTATAGTGACCCTTTGTACACCTCTCTGAAGTTTGTGAGGAAATTTAAAGAAATAATGATGGCACTGTCTCCAGCCCAAAACAAGATATGATAGCTGAGTTTTGGGAGGAATGTTAAGGAAGTAAGGACATTGTGCCCAGCTGCCCCCACAAGTGCAGTGACCTTCTGTGTACACCTATAATCAGGGTTGCTTTTAGATTAGGTGGGGGTTCAGGGCAAAGGTGAATACTAAGCCCTTGTCAAAATCCAGTTACACATCCTTGGTGTGTGGGGGTCTTCAGCCCCCAGAAGTTCTGAATGTCAGGGTATTCTGTAATGCTTTTACCCCTTATTTTTGAGAGATGACTATTAAAGTCAGAAAATGAGCACAGGGTCAGTTAGTTTTATCCACGCACCACCCCCACAAGCAGTTATTGCACTTCTATTCGGATGTGTGGTTTTGATGAAACAGGATGACACTGTTAAGTATTTCATCTTTGTTCCAAGCATTTGCCAGAAAGTAAATGAGTGCACATTACGTCATATAATCACATTAGTCCTGCAAAGTCAAAATAATAAGCAAAGCGCTGCAGACAGCTAGTCATTTACTTCTACAGATCTGTCTGTGCATATCAGCCATCCAGCTAAGTAGCCCATCTTACTTGTTACAAATGCACAATAGTCCTCCAAAGCCAGATAGTGACTGTTTTAACTGAGCAAATGACAAGTGGGTCAGTTACTTTCATCTAACCACCCCCACCCAGACGAGGAGTTATAGTCATGATATCTAATGGCTGTCTATTACTTCACCTCCACAGCATAGCTCTCAACCCACAAGACATTGAAAACTGGAACAAAGACCCTTGGAATGTGGGTACATCTAGATAAAAAAAATCTGTCCATCTAATTAGCATTAAATTTGAATACCAACTAGCACATAACTGTTCCCGCTTCCACTAGGAATGTGGGAAGCTGCTCATAAACACACATTCAAAAAAGACTGACAAAAATGATGGAAAAAGATAAGCACATGATCAAAGTGGTAGTGTAAAATATACAGAGTGTAGCGAACTGCTTTCCAAATTCTTCTACATAATCATTCATTTTTGCTTCAGAAAGTGGAGATGCAGGATGTCAGCCCTCTTTCTTTCTTTATTGTTGCCACTAGTATGTCGGTCATATAGTCTACCACAAAAAATAGCACAGCTTGTTTAGGGGTAAATCAGGCCTAAAAATAAAGTTCCATTCTCCACAAAAAAATCACAAAGCCAGTGACATTTTGTGAAAAATATCATTTGATCACTGCCAACAGTATTGTGAAAAGTAGTAAAATGCTCCACAGTCCACACAAATAAATTGGCACACGGACAAAATTATTCCAGTCAAGTTGCTTCACACAGATCAAAGCAAGATAAATGTTGTCAAAATGTATCTGGTTAATCACTGCCAGAGTAAAACAGCACAGTAATAACACTTTTATCTTATGGCTCCAGTCCTCTCATCAGCTCTCCCAAACCCTAACACCAGAAAATATTGTCAAAATGTATCTGGTTAATCACTGCTAGAGTTATCTCACAAGCAGCGAAAACAGTCACTCACCTCACCATTCCTCAGGCTTTGTAGCATGTCCTGTTTCTCATCTCAATTTTAAAATAAGGAAAAAACCCTCTGTTAAGTACTGTCACTCCTAGATTTGAATGCTGTGAGGTCTCTGCTCCTGTGATCTTACAAAATTAAACACGAGCACCGCATTAACTGCTCCAGATCATGACCCCCTTCTGTGCCCATTGTGCTGCAGCAGCAGCAGCAGCAATTTTTTTACCCGAGCATTTTATTTATTTATTTTTAGAGCAAAGAAATAGTGCCCTCAAAATAAATAAATAGATGAGGAAAAGTGCTCTTCCAAGCACAGTGCCTAGGCATTTGCCTAGATAGTGTATGAGTAAGGCCGGCATTGAGGCTTTGAGGACTGAGTGACCAATAGCCATAGCCTCTGTGACCTCACTAAAAATGTTTCCTAAGATGAGTAAACATGATCTCTCTTTGACAAAACCAAATTGCTGAGAGTCAGAGTATATTTGTGATATCATAGCTTATGTGTTCTACGGCTTTGCTGATTAGACTGGCTAGGCTGATAGGTCTGTAGTTTCTGGGAGTCAGTGGTGGAACCCCCTTTATAATGTGGCATCTCAATAGCAGCTTTCCATACTTCAGGGACATATTCTGTGCTTAAACTAAACAATTTTAGGAGGGGTTTCATGAGGGCATTTTTGGCACTGTTTAATAGGCCTCCAAGTAAGTTGAGCTGTTCCACTGAATGGCATTTTTTTTTTTTTTTAAAGCAATGTTATTGTGTGCTCCCTTAAGATCTTAGGTGGTGTCTGGGATTCAGAGATTTGACGAATTTTAGTGACTGTTTCCTGGGTAAAGATTGTGGTAAACATATCTGCAGTGGCATTGACTATGTCTTTTGGGTCTGAATGGGTAATGCCATCTTGTATTAATTCACTGCACTGCTGTGTTTTTTTTTTAATTTTCTAATGTAATTAAATGATTTATAATTGTCCTTAGCTTAGTATTACTTCTACTTCACGTTTTGCTTTGTTACCCCTAATAGTAACTCTTAGCTCTTCTCTGTTCCCTTGATAGAGATGTTAATGTGGGCAGAGGGAGGGAGGGTGGCCTAATGGTTAAGGTGTTTGCCTTATAAACACAAGGTGTAGGGTTTGAGTCTCACAAGGAGTAATTGGCTAGGCTTAAAATGGCTCACAAGGGCAGTTAGCTTAGTGTTAATCTATGAACCTATGAACCTATGAACCAGAGTTAGGTTAGTAATAGAACACAAGGCATGTTCTTCTAACAAGAATGCTGTCATTCCATCACCATTGCTAAAATGCAGAAAGAATCACTTTCCAAATGAAAAGTGCATCATTGCTTTTAGATACCTCTGTGGTTGTTCATGTACACACACAATTTAACAAATAATGAGAGGTAACACATCCTTAAAAATGTAATAAAACATGACAGTTTTATTTAAAATGTATAAAAATGGTAAAAAAACATTTTGTATGACTCCTACACCCACATGCCCATTACATACATACATATGTGTCTATTTATACATAAAACATATATACACATATAATATGGGTTATTATCATTTTGCACACACATTGCACACAGAGACATTACATACATACATATATGTGTGCGTGTGTATTTATACATAAAACATATATATATATATATATATATATATATATATATATATATATATATATATGGGTGATTATCATTTTGTACGACTCCTACACACACAGACTCATTACATACATGTGTGTGTATTTATACATAAAACATACATACATATATAATATGGGTGATTATCAGTTTGCACACACATTGCACACAAAGACATTACATACATACATATATGTGTGCATGTGTATTTATACATAAAACATATATATATATATATATATATATATATATATATATATATATATATATATATGGGTGATTATCATTTTGTACGACTCCTACACACACAGACTCATTACATACGTGTGTGTATTTATACATAAAACATACATACATATATCATATGGGTGATTATCAGTTTGTCGAAAACTCATCCTGAACTCATTTAATCTAAATCAGTGGAACTCAACACAACAGATGGTGTTCTATATTGTAAAATTATTTTTTGATCACTAGTATGGGTTTTCTTAAAGATTACCATCATCATCAACAACCCTCTTTTTTCCCGTTTGTATAAGGAGCTGTGGTGTTGACACCTGTCAGTATCCCATTCAATTCAATGCCACTCTCCTACCTTCTTCGGCAGTCATGTCAGACATTTGCAGGTCTACTCTGGCACAACACATCCACCTCTTTACTGGATGCCTTTGTTTTCTCTTGCCTTCTTCTCATCTAACCTAATCTTCTAAACCAGATTGTCTTTTTGGCACATGTGCCTAAAATGCCATAATCTGCTCTTTCTTTCTTTTTTGTTTAACACTTTTATTGAGTAATTATTTGTGGCATGGACAACCGTACATGTATATAAAACAGATTCATAGTTATACACGTTATACATCACACGTATTCTTCTCTACAATGTAATCAGTCCATGGCCGATTCATAGTTATACATCACACATATTCTTCTGTATAATCTAATCAGTCCAATAAGCTGGTCAGTTACTGCCTTCACTTAAACCTTATTACTCCTCCAATACATTTTTCTGAATATACTTTCCCACAATTTCCATTTTTTCTATGTAATTTGCTCCTACCCTTTTCTAAAGATCCCATTTCCAGTTTTTTTATCTCACTTAATGGGTTAAGGGCAAGACAAAACAGCAGTGGTGACAGTCACCCTGAAATATCCCCCTTTAAATTGTTATCCCTAATAGGATAATAATTTGTCCTTTATCATGGCTTAACTACAAAGTGGTTTGACACTGTTTCATGGTCAATGTAATGTACTCTATCAGTGTAGGGGTGCTTCTTCTACATTTTTTGAATGTGGGATACTGTCAAATGCTTTTTTGTAGTCTATCCATGCCATACTTCGATTCTTCCCCTTTTTACAGTTTTCCACTATGACTTTATTTCACAACAAATGATCCTTTGTTCCATATGACTTTCTTTTGTTACTGTTTTGTTCTAATGCCATGATTTAGAGTTCTTCTGAATGGCTATAAACTCAGTAGGCATCAGTTCCAGTGTATAGTTTATACAATGTCGGAATGCAAGTTACTGGTCTATAGTTTTTAGGATGGCTGCAGGGTCACTGTTAAGAAGTATTATTTTTCCTGTTGATAAGCAGGTTGGTGTCTCTTCGAGTTGTGCATATAAGTAGTTCTTACTCTGGGCTTAAACTTTGTATAACAATGTTAATACCAATGTTAATACTTTTAGCCCAAAGCTAGGCACTGGATCTGGGCCTGGGTTTTCCATTTGGGAGTTTTTATCAATTTTATTTCAGTTTCTCTGGCTGTTACTTTATCCCATTTCATATCCTGTACATTTGCACTTCTTACTACTTCTGTTACTTCAGTCATCTCTATTGTCAGAATCTTTCTTCATTCCCATGTTGGCTTTGTTCTTAGAATGCTTACTGATACCTTGTGACTATAATATTCCATCTGACTGCTGTTATTCCTCTTAAGGAGCTTCATCAGGTAATCTGTTCTCTTTGACTTTCTGTATAACTGGAGCTACTTTTGGCTTCTGCTCTCATGTCCTTGTTTCTTCATCTGTCCCACAGTGTGCATCCTTCCGTCCATCTCAGGACTTCATCTGCATCACCTCCAGCTTCCCCAACTGTTCTGCTTTTACTGCCCAGGTTTCTTGTACTGTACAGTAATACAGGCCACACCACTGTTTTGTACACCTTACTTTTCAGCTTCTTTGGCATCCTCCTGTCATATACTACCATGGACACTCTGTGCCAGTTGGCTGCAGCCCCTCTGAATCTAGCTCTGACCTCCTCATTCAGACTTCCTTTCTCCTAACCAATCCCCCCCCCCAGATACTTGAAGCTGTTAACCTGTTCCACTGCTTTCCCTTCTATCTCAAGTCTCAGCTTCTTCTGCTTTATCCCATTTGTTACCAACTTATCTGTACTCATTTTCATTTCATGTGCCTTTAGTTTTGCATTGCATTCCCTTACCCTTTGCTGATGTTCTTGCTCAGAATCTGCCCATAATGCCACATAATCTGCATACAGCAACTTTGTTGATCTGCCTCCTCTGACCCCATTGGCTAATGTAGTCCATCACTAGTATGAACAGCAGTTGGCTCAGAGTTGAACCCTGATGCACACCCACTCACACTGGGAACCCCTTTGTGAGACCAAACAATGTTCCCACTTTATTCATTGGGTCGTTGTATAGAGCTTGCCCAGATTCTACCAATGTTTGAGACTTCAAAGCACTGCAGGACTGCCCAAGTCATCTTTCTTGGAACCTTGTCATATGCTTTCACCAAGTCTAAAAATGTGCAGTTGGACACTTTCCTCATCTCTAGCTTCTTCTCTACTATCTGGTCTAGGAATGCCCAGTTGGACCCTTTCCTCATCTCTAGCTTCTTCTCTACTATCTGGTCTAGGAATGTCCAGTTGGACACTTTCCTCATCTCTAGCTTCTTCTCTACTATCTGGTCTAGGAATGTCCAGTTGGACACTTTCCTCATCTCTAGCTTCTTCTCTACTATCTGGTCTAGGAATGTCCAGTTGGACCCTTTCCTCATCTCTAGCTTCTTCTCTACTATCTGGTCTAGGAATGTCCAGTTGGATACTTTCCTCATCTCTAGCTTCTTCTCTACTATCTGGTCTAGGAATGTCCAGTTGGACACTTTCCTCATCTCTAGCTTCTTCTCTACTATCTGGTCTAGGAATGCCCAGTTGGACCCTTTCCTCATCTCTAGCTTCTTCTCCACCATCTCACTGCAAACATCGAGTCACTTGTATTGCATCCTGATCTGAATCTGAACTGCTCATCTCCCATCTTACTTTCTACTACTCTGCATAGGAGTTTCACAACTGTGTGTAGTACAGAGAGGTATCAATGTCCACTTTACTCTTGTACACTGGCACTAATATGCTTATTCTCCAGTCATCTGGAATATTTATTTTTCTCTGTACTGTCATGAGTACCCTCAGGAGTCAGTTTTCCTCTATCTCATTCCAGATCTTGATCAGATCTGCTGTGCGCTCTTCTTCTTCTTTCACCATAAACTGTAGTCAGGCAGTATAGCTTCTAGGGGGTTCCAGATTCAGAACCCACTTATAACTGGCAAATATCCATGCCATCTTTGGCAACATTAGTAAACATGATCAAATCGCCTAGAGCTAATTTTTTACACCTTCCATCTACCTTTGTTGTCATGTGGCCTGATGAGCAGGTGATTAATGGCATCCCTTATGAATGGTGCCCAACATGATGGAGTTTCTTTATGATAGCTACTTAGTCACTTGAAAGAAGTTGGTAGAGTGCCTTTGATGCCTTGTTCTTTGCTATTGCAACTCCTGTCTTAGTCTCTAAGTCCTTCTTAGCCTGGCCCATATTTTCTGCCTCTCACTTTTTCCTGTATGCTTTCCTTCTTTTGATGACTTTCTGGACTTCTGCATTCCACCACCAGCCCTATTCTTTGCTATTGCAATTCATTTTTAGCTTCTTTGTTAATCAACAAGTATTTCTTCCTAGCCTGGTTGGTCTTTTATATCTCCCACTTATTCCTGTACTCCTTCCTGGACTTCTGCATTCCACCACCAGCTTTACTTATGTACCTTATTTCCATACTTGGCTTGGCCTCAGATATGTTTTACAGTCCTCACACATGCTGTTGTGAAGCTCTGCCACTCTTCAACTCCAACTATTTCATCATCTTCATGAGGTGCTAGAGCCCTGAGTAATTCCTTGAACTGTTTTGTTTTCTCTCCAATCAACTTCCAGGTCTCCAGTCTGGACTCTGTTGACCTGAGAGCCTTATCTGACCACTGTTTGCAGATGATTGTGGCAACCAGTGGTTTATACTGTAGGCCAACTGTTTCACTGGAGATGACTTTGCAATCCCATATTCTACCCCAATGCCCTTTCCTCATTAGATGGAAATCTACCCGAGTTGCATGTTGGCCATTCCTGGATTTCATTTTGTGAGTCTCTGTCTTAATGGACTATGTGCTGGCCACCATCAATCCATTTGCCAGACAGAAGTCTAGAATGGACTTTCCTTCTTAATTGCTGTAGCCCCACCCATGTGGACCCAGGCAGCCCTCATTTCCTGTTCTGTCTGTTCCAGTATGTGAATTCTGGTCACCCATTATCAACACCAAGTCCTGTTGTTCTGCTTTATCTAGCAAGTCCTGCAACTGCTGTCTGAATCCACTCTTTTTCTCACTATCACAGCCCTGCTATGGGGCATAGGTTAAGGTGATAAATAGCGTCTTATCCTTACACTGGAGTCTGATTGCCATGAGTCTGCCACTAATTCTGATGACATCCCTCACTGTCTTCTGAAGTCTCTCCATGAACACCAGTTCCACACCATTGCTAGTCTGTCCTCCCACTGAGTAGCAGACACAGGATCCCAAGCCAAGTGGCTTCACTACACTGCCTTCAATCTTGTCTCCTGCATACATAGGATATCCACCATCCTCTTTACTTTCATATCATCCACCTTCAAGCAGTGACCTGTCAGAGAACCTACAATGAGAGTAGCAAGTTTTGGTTCATGTTTGGCAGGTTGATTGGTTTTGTGTCCAGCTTTCACTCAACAGAACTATCCCATGTAATCTAAGCTGGGCAAATGAACAGTAGTTTATTGACCCAGGGCTGCTGGGCTTTATGGTGGGGATACACTGGCCAGTAAGGGCCCATATGCTGCTTATTATTGGCATGGATCTCTAACATTGGTCAGAATGGACCGTGTCCTCAACCCACTTATCGCCGGCAAATCGCCATGCCATTTTTGGTGACATTAGACAAAGTTCCACAGCTATATACTAAGCTAATGACCACCAGGGGCATTATCAGCCTAGCTGTGCAACCCCAATCCAGTCACATCCCTATGTATCATGGTCATGTATTAGGAGGTGGTATGTTAGTTAGGAAGTTTCTAGAGGTTACACGGGGAGGTATGTTAGTTTGGGCATTACTGTCTGCCTCTGTTTATCAGAGACATGGGAGCCAAATCTGGGGTGAATTTCTGATTTCCCAGCCATTGTCAAGATCGCAGTTAAATAGGGTATGGAATGGACTCTGTTTCGCATGGATGGGGAGACTGTTCCAGACCATAAGGATCTTCTAAGACACGCATCTATTTCAACAGCATATCTTATATTATGTCACAATGCAAACTTTAAGTCCTTGGATATAGTAGTTCTGATGCTCTTTATTTTGCAGACGCACAAAAGTTCCATCAGAGCTGGATCTGAGAATGCCAGGCACAGATTACATCTGTGTTGCCTGTAGGAGACCGAGTATAGAGACGGGGCTTTAAGATGATCTGTATAGGCCAAGTAAGGAACCTTTGTTGTTGTTCCAACTGATACATATGTTTGGTTCATGCAGGGGGTATTATACTCAGTGGGTGAAATAGTGTCACTATGACTTCCTTGCATCTGGATGACAAGCCCTTACTTTTAAGTTGGGTGGCATAGAATGATTTTCTTTCTACCTTGGCCACATGTTTGTCAAAGGCAAGATTGCTGCCTACATGTTTTCCCAGATCCCTGACTGTCAGGTCAACTCTTAGGGGTGTCATATCAATGGAATAATTAGCCTGGGTGGCACTTTTCCCAAAAGCCACTATAATGCATTTCTTGGCATCGAGTTTGGCACCAGTCAAATTTGTCTGTGTTAGATCCTCTTGTAAGATCTCTGTCACATGGGGAAATTTATCCAGTGAGATGTATAAATGCAATTACTTATTAATACTAGTCGTGCTATAAGACACCCAAGAGCTGCGGATATTATTACCTTTAAACACTATGCAGATTGTGGAACAAATTATGTTTACTATTCTGAATGTGTTTTATGTGGTGCATTTTATACAGGTAAAACTAACAGAAGTTTAAAAGATAGAATGTATGAACCTGTTTTAGATATAAAGGTAAAGAAGAAAATGCACTAGCAAAACACGCTGTGCATTAGTCACCAGAACATCACTTCAAATGTTTAGTATTAAAGAAGGTTATGAACAATCCAAGAGGAGGAGATTCGAGAAATTATACTGAAGTGAGGGAAAGAAATTGGATTTTCTCCTTTAATGCTACAATGCTATCAGGATTAAATGAAATGGTTTCTGTTAAGCCAATACTTAAGCAAAGGTGTTTGTCATTAGGTGCATTTGTTTTTAATGAATATTGTTTCTTTAAGAACATACTTTTTTTATTGTATAATTAATCATGATATAGAAAGGTTTTATAAAGGAGTAACACTAAGTACTCTTTTATTGTATTGAATACCTTAGCAAGGTCCAGGTAGGTGTACACCATCCCCCCCCCCCCATCCATTGCCCTGGTGACCTTCTCAAAGAAGTCCACCAGGTTTAGTATCCATGACCTTCCCATGAGAAAGCTAAACTGGGATGTGAAGGTTGCCTATGTCTTTGTTGAGCATTTCCATTCATTCCATGACTTTGCATATTAGACTGGCCAGACTAACAGGTCTTTAGTTTTCGGGGCTGGTTGATGATTCACCAAAGTGACTTAAGTGGTCCATAATAGGTCACGTTTCAAGCTATTTCAGAGGTCTCCCCGGATATTGTCTAGGCCCATTTAGGCTGTCGTTCTGGCCTTATAGAGTGCTGCCAGGACCTTCTCCCTATTAATAGTTGCATGGGGGTTGCTAGTAAGTATTTCATGGTGGGAGGTGGGGGGAGTGAGGGTGAAAATTGAGCTAAATTTGTCAGCCAGCAAATTCTGTATGTCGGTCTGCTCAGTGAAGGTGGCACCATTTATCATCAGTTCGGCACACTGATCTGTGCTGCCTTTGAGGTTTTTAGACATAGCTGTAGAAGGCCTTGTGGTTGTCTTTAGCCTGTGAAGCTACCTTGATATCATAACTGACCTTGCTGGACTTAATTATTCCTCTTAGTTACCCGTTTAGTTTAATTTATTTATTAATTAATTTAGTTTAGAGAGCTGCTATCCATGTGACTGAATCACCTAGACCCAATTTTTACACCATCGAGCGGTTAGCCCTAACATCACATGCAGTCTGTGATCTACAGTCTACAGTTTTACGGATACCACTCACCATTACTGATTCTCACAGTGGTTGGTCTGTGCAACGCTTTCCCTATAGGCACCATCTTGATTATGTTTGCTGCCCACAACTCCATTTTTAGGTGAGTTTGAGGTGGAAAAACTCAGCATATTTTTGAGAGGTGGGAGTTTGAAGTGAAAAAACTCAACATGTTTTTTGGAAGTTGGGAGACAAAAGGAGAAAATGCAAACTTCATACAGACATTGGCTGGAATTCATGACTGAACCTTGTACCTTGAGCATAGGTGGCAGTGGCAAAGACATTAGCCATTATGCCAACTTAGAGTTTTGTGAAAGATGTACAAGTCATATTACAGTGTGCTGCATTGTGCATGTTGCTGGCGCATTCCCAGGTTTTTTTCTTTAATCCTATTGTATGGCTGAGGCACAGTCACACATGGAGAGACAGTAAGGCTTGCCTCCCTTTAAAAAAACATTTGGTTTTCTTTTTGAGTTTTGCTAGTTTTGATGAGTTGAATTTAGACCAGCTGATTTTTCAATGAAATGACATAAATCCATATACATCTCTCTCTCTCTACATAGTATATATTGTCAACACCATAGTTGATGTACGTCTGTTTATGCAACAAAATATGGTAGGCTAAGCATATGGTCAGCAAGCATGTGAGATATCACAATTCCTAGTATCTTGGAGTTAGTATATATAATTAGCAGGGGGTGTGGGGAGACTGTTTTTTTAAGGTTTAATTTTGTATGTGACAAGGATAATGCTAGGAAGATGCTTTGTAGTGTGTCGTCTTCTGCATTGTCAACGTTTTGTAGTCAAGATTGTGATCATTGGCATTTTAGTGTTTTGATGATAATCATTACACTTGTATACATGAGTGTGTTTACAATTGTATTTATTTGTCTTTATTTACATGGAAAGTCCGACGGGGTAATTCCTATTTTCAGTGGAGGCCTGGGGAGAAAAGCTCCATTTGCTTACATTGCATTGTACTAAGTTCCAGTTAAACACAGTAGTTATATTTCTATTTACATTTGCACAGAAACAGTAGTTACATTTTATTTACATTTATATCCAAGCTAGTGGATTGTACAGGCAGCAGTTATGTATAAAAATTGTTTTGTCATTTCAGTGAGAGGTTGTGTGTATTCTGTTTAAGGTGTGTATTGTACAGTGAACAGTCTCAACTTTCAGATGAGCATGTGCGGGACCAGGATTGGTTAAGATGGTGTTTAAGCAGTGGTTTAAAACTAGTGAGTTTGTCTGAGAGTTTTATTTGTGTGGAGATACTATTCCACAGTACAGCAACATATTAGGAGTAGAGAGTGTCCTGCAACATTATTTGTCTTATTTGTAAGTAGTAATTATTTTCTTATAATAATATTTTTTATAATAATTCTTATAATAAAAACACCCAATTCCCAACACAGACTTTTGCTTGAAAAATAGATACAGAACAGTTATTTTTATTTGGAAATATTTTTGTTTACCTTTTATTTAACATTCTGGCTGGTGGCACTGTCATTCACAGTTCATACCATGTAAACTCCTACAGCTATGGATTATTCAGCACTTGTTTTAACAGTTTTGTTGACTAATGTACTGGATAGAGAATTCTGAACTAGGAACTATTGTATTTTAATCTTGTCTCTTGGTTTATTTTTTTTTTCAAGTGTTTTTGGGTTTCTAATACCATGCCATGAATGGACTTCATTCTTAAATCAGGGTACAATTACAATTCATAAAATTAGTATTGTTTCAGTTTTTGATGTTGGCTAAATGTGCTCTACTCAGAACCCACAATGTGCCCTGGCTTCTGTAGTTCATATGGGATTAAAAGTATTAGTAGTATATTTAAATATTGAGCGACACATGGTAAACATACCAAAGGTCCATAAGGTAACTTCAGAACATCAAGAGCCCAAGCAAATAAAATGCAATGTAAAACGTGAACAACTCATTCGAGTCACAGTAGTCAGATAGTAGTCAAATAGGCAGACGATAACGTTAATCCTTCAGAACAGCAAAGCACAGACTCATTCAATTCTAAAATAACTTATTTAATGAAATAACAATGCAGACATGGGTTAGCGCTTTCACCTTTCGGCTTCATCAGACCCAGGGTTAGTGCTAACCCATGTCTGCATTGTTATTTCATTAAATAAGTTATTTTAGAATTGAATAAGTCTGTACTTTGCTGTTCTGAAGGATTAACGTTATCGTCTGCCTATTTGACTACTATCTGACTACTGTGACTCGAATTAGTTGTTCACGTTTTACATTGCATTTTATTTGCTTGGGCTCTTGATGTTCTGAAGTTACCTTATGGACCTTTGGTACGTTTACCACGTGTCGCTCCTTCCATTTTTGACTGGTTTCTTATTTACAATTTTGGCTGTTTTGGTTGGAGCGTTTACTCTGCATAGGCATTATTATTTCTTGGATTATATTTAAATATTATTGTAAACTATTTCCTGATGATGAAGTGGCATGTTACGACAGTTACAGTCTGAATTTGCATTTTAATTTATTCTAGTGCCAGAATGTGGACTGCAGGTTCTTCCCCAATTAATGAGTAATAAGCAGGCAACTTACTCTTAAGATATTAGAAAAATATGACAAATCTCATTACAAATATGAGAACGCTATAAAAGTATTGTACATAACACACAAACAGCACAATTCCCAACAGAAAATTTGCTTTGAGAAAATAGATGCAGACATCTACAGTAGAGCTTCGTGAGAGTTCTGGGACCATTATTGCTTGTCTTTTTCTTTGGTTAACATGCCACCTGTTAGGATTGTCGCAGTTCTCATAACTGCTAGTTTATTGGACTTTACTGTGTTCACTGAGTAACTGAATTAGGAATACTAACAGAATTTGTTACAACAAACTACCAACATGCAGATACTTATGTGTTTTACTCTCCATCTACAGTTTCTGCATGTCCTTTTAACTGTCTGCATTTTGATGTTTTCAGTTCCCCTTCTCATGTACCTTATTTTGTTATTCAATTTTAGAGTTGATCAGTAGATATTACAAAAGTAATGGAATTTAATATGCAATTACCACAAGTGACATTGAAAGATGTAAAATTTTAATTAGTTTAAATAAGTTATAAATTAGAATATAAATATAAGAATGATACCTTTCATAAATGGAAATAGAACAAACTACATAGAAAAAAATAAGAGTATAAGATAAAATTAAAGAGCTCATTTGCACAGACAATGTCATTCTTACTGGATTATTTTATGCCATGCTCACTCTTTATTATACCTACACACATGGCAGAGATGACATTTGCAAGAGTATCACTTATCCGAAGCACAAGTCCTCAAAGATTACAATATGATTGTCGTTTTCCATAATCAATCTTTGGCAGTGGGACCACTAAGTATGTGCCAGCTGCGTTTGTTTTGGGAGTGTTCGAACTTATGCATGTTTACATGACCATGGAGTTTGTCTATAGAAGTATGGGGTCTGTCAGAGTCTTGCTGTCCTCATTGGAGGTACAGGGGGATTTGCCTCCTGGCAAGACACTTAGTTTGTTTTTGGCCATATGAGTTTTGGACTTTGTGTGTGTTGTTTTCAGTGTTTTGGTTCTTCAGTACCTGGGTGTCTGAGATGTCAGAGTAGAACCTTCTAGTTTTTGATATTATACTTAGCTTTGGTCAACATGTAAAATATATTACACATTGGTTTGCCATTAATAATACTGTGATCTTGAAATATGTAGTATTTAATCCATATACAAATTCATCAAACAAAGGAGGGACTGACGTTTCCCATTTCCTTGTTCTTGTCTTTGTTGTTAGAACTATCCATAACAAAGACTTTGATCAGATTTAATGCAGATGAGTAAAGGAACATTAAATAAAGCTAAAGGCTTACAGATTACACAACTGTGTGTGCATGTTTTTATTGTCAAAAATGACCATCTCCCAAAATTAAAGGAGCTGACAAAATCAAATTGTGTTCCCAATCAGCTTTCGATTCATTTGTGGATATTCCAAGGCCACTGAGTCATATGACCATTCAGTCCTTGCCAGTACTCTCCCTCAGGCTGTACCTCATCTCTGCTGGAGGGCCATACCAGTCAATCCTGGAGTAAATTTGTGAATACCCAGTCAGTCACCTATGTTATGTTTAAAGGAAGATGGTGATTGATGCTGCTTCCCATATAGGGGGATCATGCTGCTTCTCATATGGGGGGAATCATGCTGCTTCTCATATAGGGGATCATGCTGCTTCTCATATGGGGGGATCATGCTGCTTCTCATATAGGGGGGATCATGCTGCTTCTCATATGGGGGGATCATGCTGCTTCTCATATAGGGGGATCATGCTGCTTCTCATATAGGGGAGATCATGCTGCTTCTCATATAGGGGGATCATGCTGCTTCTCATATATGGGGGATCATGCTGCTTCTCATATAGGGGGGATCATGCTGCTTCTCATATAGGGGGATCATGCTGCTTCTCATATAGGGGGGATCATGCTGCTTCTCATATAGGGGGTATCAGGATTATGCTGCTTCTCATATAGGGGGGATCATGCTGCTTCTCATATAGGGGGAATTTATTCCAAAGGTTTTAGAGATGCTGGGTTAGAAATATGTCTCTTCACCATGTTTTATTTATCTGTTGGTGAAGATTTTGGGTCCCTGGTTCACTCTGGAGATACAGGTGGGAATGGACAATCGGGTGTCTAAAGGCATGACAACTAAGATGGAGATCTCCCCTCAAAAGTGTATAATGCACTGAATAAATGGTTAGAGCTTCCAGCCTCTCTTCCTAACTCAGGGACTTTTTTTTTTTTTTTTGGTTAGGAGCCTTTGGAGTCTTTCTTTTTCAAAGCTTTAATGAGCTGCATACCAAAATGGATGTGGTACTCAGTAATTGGATCTATATCAGAAGACCGAAGTTTCAAAACTTCGAATCTGATATGGTTGACACCATGTGATCGAAGTCTTGAAACTTCAAATCTTTTAACGGAGATCTCTATACAATGCAGAAAGGGAATATTTCCCTTTTCTGTACTGTAGTGCGATCTCGGAGTTGGTATATTTAAGTGGCAAGGGGTGTGGGTTGCGCTAAATGGTTTGTTTTTGTAGGTTGCTGTGTTTTATTACATTTTTTATGTTTCAAGACTTCAATTATTTGGTGTCGACCATATCAGATTTGAAGTTTTGAAACTTCGATAAAATAATATAGACCCTCAGTAATTGGACTGATCAGTACATGTGGTACTCAATAATTGGACTGATCAGTACTTAGTATTTATTTAGCAGTTGTTGTCCTGACAGGTGAACTGCTCCAAGAGCCCTTTTCAATGACGACCTGGCTAGAGAGGTCAGATAATACAACTAAGCATAGAGTTGAATGTAAAGATATTTACATAGAAATTTACAAAGACAAGGACTGTAGCACCGTTTTAGATAAAACACAGTATTAAGTCTTCATTTAGGAGCAGATCATTTTGTATTTTATGTAGGTGCAGTTTATTAGTGACAGAGAAAATTAATTCACATTTCAACTCAAAGGAACATTTCAGTGAATATAATAAAATATGAATTGGTCATAAGCCAGTAGATGGAATATGTTGCTTTTGCTTGTCTTATAGGTATGTTTTATCCACATTTCTGAAAATCTTACAGGAATGCTGTTTTATCAGATAGCTTTTTAGTCATAGTTTAAAGCAAGTAAGTTTGTACACTTGTCTCATTTCTTCTGGGAGTTTGCTCCAACTGGAAAATCCATTTTTAGAGGAGGCTTTTTCAGTAGTGGCTAATTTGTAAGGTAGTCTAGCTGAGTTGTAGTGCAATGGTGATATCTATTATTAGCTAGGTTGATGAACTGAAGTATTTCAGTCTTGTTTGTAATAATTTGATATTAGCAGCTGAGTTTGCAAAAATAAGGGGCCATTTACAAACCTAGGAATGAGTGCATTGATGAGTATGGAACCTGTGGCTTCTGGAGTGAGGAGATTAGATATTGCATAGATTGCTTTAAGTTGTCCTAGTACTTCATTAACTTCAGTCTCTAAGTGAAGATTAACAGAGAGCGAGACAGAGGGAGAGAGAAGGCTACAACATAATTCTCAAGTATCTTTGAAGAGGTGATTGTAGGCAAAAAGTAAATACTCTGCTCATCCCCTGGGTTATGCATGCTTAAAATACAAGGGCTAAAACTTTATGGGTATTTACGGATCAGCTTCTAAGGATCCTCACTGATCAAATGGTTATAAGTACCTAAGCACCTACATGTTAAAAGAAGGATCAGTGATGACATGGAAAGGGTTACATTTAATCTTTTGGGCTTTGCCAAACAGCATGACAATAGCCATGCTGGTATTTACAATAAATTTGTTGTTGGCTAACCAGTTCCATAATATTTCTAAATCAAAATGCGGCTTTGTAAAGATTTCATGAGTTGAATTCCCATGCCTAGTGAACAATACATCATCTACATACATAATACAGTCAAGCGTTAGGATGTCCTAAGGAGATTGTTAGTAAATAATAAGAATAGAAGCCCTTTTGGGACTTGGTAGGATTTTTTTTGTGTACTGAGGGATTGTAAGTTCGATATATAGTGTACGATCAGTTGGATAGGGAGAATAAGGGAGTTCATAGGTTCCTAGGTAGGTACTAGGCTATCTGCCCAAAGGCATTTATAAGCCTAGCCAGAATGTGTTTGCTTTCGCTGCCCCCTGAGATTAGTTCCCTGTGCCTCTGTCCAGCAGAGCTACTGAAGTGATCCCTGGGGTAAACTTTCTGTTTCCCATCCACTCAGCAAGGTTTCTCTTGAAGAATGCTAGTGAGGAGCTCTGCTTAATGTAGATTGGAATCTTGTTCCAAAGCATGGGAAGTCTCTGGGACAGGAATCTATCCCTCCAGAACATCCTATTTATTGTTGTGGTGAGGTTTAGATCCCTAGAGCATGTGGCTTGAGGGGATAATGTTTTCTTTAGGTGGAGCATGTCCATCAATTCTGGGTTGGACATGGCCTTATATGTCAGGCAGAGATCACCTCTGAGCAGGCAGTATGCAACAGAGTACAGCTGGAGTTTCTTCAGTCAAGCTGCATAGGGCATCTGTTTGAGGCCAGTGATCCTCTTGGTGAGGTACTTCTGTGGTCTTTCCAGCTGTTGCGGGTGTCTTGTAAGGTACATCCAAATGGGGCATTGTATTCTATGATGGGTCTGATGAGTGATGAGTAGAGGGGCACAATGACCTCTTTTGATCTGGATGCAAACCCTTTTGTGATTAGGTGGGCCACAAAGAAGGATTTTCTAACCACTTTGGCAATGTGATTATCAAAGGAGAGATTACTATCTACGTGGGTCCCCAGATCCCTTATTAAGTTTTCCGTATTTAGGGGACTACCACCTATGTGGCAGTTTGTGGTGAGTGATTACCTCTTTAGACCTTGATATTGACAATTAGCTGGGCTAAATAAAAGCTTTTCCTGACCACTCATATTACAGGATTGTCAATGAGAAGGTGATATTGACCCAAGTACCTTGGCCCATGGGTCCATGACTGCATTTTCCTTTTGTAGTGAAATGTCTGTACAATATGATGAGGGGAGGGATTGTCTACTAAGAGTGAAGACACTACACTTTTTAGCCTTTAGTTTGAGCCCAGTTTTAGTACACAAACCGTTTACAAGGGAAAGCTAATTTTGGATGGTTTAGATGTCAGTGTGACTAAACCTTCTTCCTGTTTGTAGTCTTCTGCAAACTTGGTTGGCAGGAGGTCCTGGTTCTCTTACTTGGAGATCTTAGAAGTATCTAACAAAAAAAGGAAAAGTCCCAGCACTAAGTCCTGAGGGGCACCACTGGTAATGTTTATAATTTATGATGAGGGATCTGCAACTCACAATGTGCAAGTTCTATCTTTATTCTAATTTGCTAACCATCTTACCACATATGGATTGATTTTTAAAGTATTTAACTTTTGGATTATGCCAGAATTGAGAATGGTGTTGAAGGCTTTTTTCTGGTCAAGAAATGCTATGTGCACTGCATGGCCACGGTCTACAGCCTCTGTGACCTTTCCAAAGAAGTTTACCAGACTGAATAATCAGGATCTGCCTGGGGTGAATTCTAATATGATTCTTGGTCTTGCATTTTATGCGGTCAGTTATAATTCATTCCATGGCTTATAAGACGAGCCTTGTAAGGCTGACAAATCTGCAATTACCTGGGTTTGTTGTGAAGTCCCCTTTATGGTGTGACATCCACACTACAATGTGTTACTTATTAGGGACAAAACCAGTAGCTAAACTTTGAATAAACAGTTTGAAGACTGTGCCTGCAAGGGCATGTTTAATACTATTAATTAAGCAACCAAGTATGCTGGCAAATCCCACGGAGAAAATATTTTTGCTGTTGATTAGCACTTTTAGTAAATGATCAATAGAGATAATTTTGAGAGTAATGGATTGACATATTTTGGGCCTTTGACTAGACAGTTCAAGGGTGACTGACAATAAATTTGTTTGCAAGGATATTGGCAATGTCTTTTGGGTCAGAATAGGCGACATACTTATGAATACATTCATAGCAATGTAGAATGCTGTCTCTTAGTTTTCTAATGTAGCTAAAGGATTTATAATTATATTTTGGCTTCAAAGGCCAGCCTAGACTCATGGGTCCATCAGTGGACCTACTAATGTTCTTTTAGTGTTCTTCATTTTTTTGTAATGCTTTTGATATTATCTTTGAGAAGAGGGGTTTTGCATCTACTACACAATTTAAGGACTTTTTTTCATTTGTTGTATATTTTATATATGTACGTGGACCACCAGGGTGCTTAGTTTTGAATTTCATATGATACTTAGTTGTGTTATACACTTTTATCTTTCTGTAGTTTTCTAAATCAGTGTATGTAGGATGGCTGGAATAACAAAAGCAGCTTAAATTCTACCAACTGACCATTATCCATAAAACCCTTCACCATCCAACAAATACCCCTATTCTATCTACCCTCATCACCCCCTACAACAACCTGAAGACCTTACGTTCATCCCATAAACTTCTTGTCAATATTTGCAAATTAAACCGGGCTGGAGACTCTCTCTTCTCTAATACTGTTAGAAAATGCTGGAACTTTCTCCCCAGTGACCTTTCCTCATTTCCATCTTATATCACTTTTCAAAACTAAACAAACTTGTCCTCAAAACACACTGGTTGTGCCCCTGTACTGAACCTGACTGATCAACTAGCTCTTCTTACTAGGTTCATCCTACCCTCCTCTTCTCAGTAATCTATCCCCTTTCTTAAGAACAGCCAACCTTCTTCTACATATTACTACTTACATCTTCTTGAATATTATTAATGTAAATACTTTTGTAGTAATAAAGTGTATATAATCAGCTGCCTTCTCTTCTATATACTATGTATTTAAACTGCATTTGAATGATACTATTTATACCGACATATTTTGCTATATGTTATGAACTTCTAATCTCTTTGATTAGTCTTACTAACGTAACTGCATTGTACCTTGTTTACATAAATTTTTGTATATATTATTTTTATTCTCATCAGAGCTTATCTCCCCGGGCCTCTACTGAAAATGGACATGTATCCAGTTAGACAAGCCCGGTCAACAAATGTAAAATAAAATAAATAAGTGTAGAATTTCATAGTGATGCTTGCTTCTGCATTAACGTTGAGAAGGTACAGTCATAGGTGAAATTTGATATTTTGTCACAGAGTAGGTTGAAATTGGCATACCTGTAGTTCTTCAATCCAGTGGCATTTTTATGGAAGCTTTTGGGATTTTAAAGGAGAAGGTCACAAGTTTCTGATCAGGCTTCACTACAGAAGGAGATACCAGAGAAGTAATGCAAGAGGCAATCATGTTTATAAAAATCAAGTCTTGTATGTTGTACCCTTGACTTTTAAGATGGCTGCACAATGATCAACAACTTAATTTCAGCTCTCTGTGTGAAAAAAGAAATTGAGAAATAAGAACTAGTTATTCTGCCAGTTTGAGTAAAATTCAGTTACTGGCTAGTAAGTACACTGTCTGGATGCCAACAAAAAAGGAATTTAGAGAACCTGAAACAAATCAACTAGAAAAGGTGAAGAGAAAACACTGACTGGAAAAATCCTCCAGCTGTTAAGCAAAAAGCAGTACCGGCTTCTACAAGAGATGCCTTCCAGTCATTTAGAGGGAAAAATAAATCAAATGTAGTCAAAGGTGATAAATAAAGCATTGAATGATTATAGCAACTCGGTTAAAAGCATGGAAAAATAGAAAAAGCTTTAATTAGTTGTTTAGATGAACTGATCAAACTGCAAAAATCAGTAGTTGAAATGATGAAAAGGCTGGCTAAGAGACTTCTCAAGAAGAGAGGTTTCAAAATATGGTAGAGTTAGAAGATGGAGCAGAGAAAACCTGAGATTTTCTGCTGTACCAGAGAAACTGGAAGGAACAGACTGCATTAATTTTATGAAAGCACAAATAAGCAAGTAATTGGGTATTCCATGACATGATTTGTTGAAAGAGTGTTTGATCGAAGCGTGGTCATGACAAAGCAGCCAAGACCTGTAGTAGTAAAGATCCAGAAAGAGTTGATCCTGACAAAACTAAGGCATAAAGGAAAAGTATAAAAATTGGAGGCAGCAGAGTGTTTGTGGGAAATAATTGTTCACTGTACACCAAGCAGAAGAGAAGCAAATGTATTCCAGTAATCAGGGAATATCTAGAGGCAGTGTGAGATTCAAGCTGCTGTATCCAGCTGTCTTAGGAATATTTTTTCCTGGAGGATCAAATACAGTTTTTGATTCATAACAGGCTAAGGAGAAAATACAAAAGTTTACCCAGCAAAAAATTAGCCATGAAACAGTGTGTGTGGGGGGGGGGGGTCTGCTACTCATTTTTCTCACAATAAAGCTCATTAAGAAACATTACCAGTAAAAGCATATGCAATGTTCCAAAGGGAAATTATTGACATAAAAAGCACAGGAGTTTATTTGAAGAATCACAAGTATCTGGACTTGAACCAGAGTCTGGTGTTGGCAGATGGAGATGAACAGGAAGACCAGCAACACTGAAATTAATGAATAAATGTGAGATTATAAAGCATCAATCAATGTGAAATATGGCTTTGCAAGATAAAGTGGAGGGGAAAGACTGAACTTTTGTTGAGTTTGTTAAACTTGTGGGTTAAACTGTAAAGCATATATTCCACTTTAAGTCATTAATGTTTATAAGGACACTAAAAGGGAAAAGTAACTGCAAGTAAAACAAGTTTTGTTCTTAATAGTATTTTCTATAGCATATTTCATGACATAAACTACATGTTACATAGTAAAGTAGTTTTGTGTAGTATGTATTCAGGGGTATTTCAAATGTGGGATGGGAATGTCTTTTTAGTGATTGTTATAAGCGATAAAGATATTAAGAAAACAAATGCTTGTAGTTGTAAGACATATAAGCTTTATAATATAACAGGAGAAGAAAGGCTGGACAAAAGTAAATTTAAGTTAATATGCTGTGGTCTTGGTCTGATGGGATGGAGGTTGGGTGTAAAGGTACACTGCCCTGATTATATTATATGTAGAGTTGAGTTGAGATGGTTTCTCTTATTTTTTCAAAGGTAAAGGTTTTGAATAATGTCATTGGCTTCTTCTATAAATAAGTGTTTTTGTAAGTAAGTAGTCTTGAAAAGTAATGCAAAATGATGAAAGCCATGACAATTGCTAAAATCCTTGCATATGCAGTGGTAATTGCATGTTTTCTTTACATTGGAAAATATACAAGTCAAGAAGTTTGCAGCTTACCATAGTTTTACATTCTGTTCTGTGTTGAGTGAAATTATTTCTTCCATGCATCTCCAGAGTTGTTGTTTGTTTTCTTTCTTCTATCATTGCTGATTACATTTCCATAGAGACCATCTGTTTGCAGATGCAAACAATTAATTTAGGGTGTTCTGAGCGTTCTTTCCTGAGGGAAATGTAAAACTTAAAAGTACAAGGGCAAGTAGTTCAGTGAAAGATAAATTTTGAAATTACTGGGAGTGAATAAGAGATGGCAGCTTTCCTAGCAGTCTTAATACTTTAATAGAACAGTGTATAATTACATTTTATTTAAAGATGGTCCACTTTTTTCTTATGGCTAAAAGTTAATGTTTCTTGAAAACATACAAGCTTGGAGGGGAAGAGGGGTACAAAGAGAACAGATACCAAAACAGGCTGTAACATACACTTTATCATGAGTAGCCTTAATTTTAGGTTGGGTAATGCCTGTGGGTACAGTTGTTGATTTCAAGAAATTGTTCATATCTGGACTGTTAAATTTTTTTGAAGATGTACATAGTTTTGTGTGTCTGTTCTAAGTTAATAGGTTATGCGGGTGTTCTGAAGATGGATTTAGTTTTTTGTTTTTTTTTTTCATTTGAGGGTTTTCATTAAAACAATAAGTGTTGAAAAATGTAGTATAGGGTCAAATAGAGATAAGAAACAAAAACATTATCAGCCTGCAATACATTAAGGTATGCATGTAACACAAAAGTTGGAAATGCACATTCAAATAAACTGTTATGTGTAATAGGTGGGGAAAATAACTTCTTCAATTGAAGCCAACTAGCTGGTACGCTGAAGACTGGAACAAAAAGTCACTATATGAAGACACAAATCCACCATCAGGAAGAACAGACTTTAATGCAGCAAAGCTTTCAGTTAAACAACCTTCCTCAATGCTAAAACAGTACATCTCACATTACAATACATTTAAATAAGAGCCAAAAGGTAACATGTGACCACAGCCAACAAATCACACTATACCATCAATTAAAACTTTTCTAAAACATCTTTAAATGTATACATTACACATTTTGCTGTTGTATTTTAACAAGCACAGGTTTAATACTGACTACATTGTTAAAACCAGGTTCTAAATCTGCATGGAACCTGACAATCCACTCATATTCTTTATTCTCTAAAAGATTATTAAAGTCACCAACTCTAGGTCCCTTTTGTACACTATCACTCTGAATTTAAAGATATGGTCCACACCATTATGCATGATGTACTTAAACAGTGCATTATTCTCATTATTTCTGACTTATGCTCTGTTATACGCTCTTTTAATTTCCTTGTGGTCTTTCCTATGTAAAATGAATCGCATTTTTCACAGGTAGCAAGATAGACCGCATTAACACTATTACAGGTAGCAACGCAATTAAATTTAAACTGCTTATTGGACACTGGGTGGACAAATTTGTCACTGTTGTGCTTAACAATGTCTTCACAGCAACTACAGCACATACACCCATATGTACCAGGTTTATTGCCCAACCTTACTTTTGTTATATCCTTAAAATCTTTATAGCATAACCTGCTCTTTAAACTGTTAAGATTTCTATATGAAAAAAGGGTCTAGCCTGTAATATAGTGTGTAGTTCAGGTGCTGTCATGAGTATAAGCCAGTTCTTATGTATACTTTTCTTTATTTGCTCTGTTTTTAAACTATCGGTAGTTACACATCTAGTTTTGTCATTCTTTTCATTTGCATCAGCTGTGGCTCCGTCCCCTTCTTTAAAAATCGGTTTCATAGCATTACTTCCTTTGTTTCACATCATTCACCATTTTTAGTACCTCCTTGTGGCTATAGCCACTACTCACAAACTCCCCGACCATCTCATCCGTTTGCTCACTAAACCGTATATCATCTGTATTCAGCCTTCTAACTCTGCACATTTGCGCTTTAACAATTCCTTGAAAAATATGGGGGGCATGTAAACTCCGCCTTGTACGTATCTATTCACATGTACATTTTTCTTATGTGTACTTGTCTCTATTTTATCCATTTTCTTTTCTAAATGCAGATCTAGAAAAACTATTTCACTATAAGAGTGGTTCATTTTAAATTCAAGGAATTCGGTGGTATTTAAATAAGCAAGGTAGTCCAGTAACTCTTCAGCTGTGCCATTCCACACAAAAAAAACAATCTACAAATCTTAAATGCAGTTCTACTTTCTGACATAATACATCCTCATTATTAAAAACATACTTTTTATCCCACTGATTAAGAACTATATTCGCATAGGTGTTGGCCACAGGTGTGCCCATGGCCACACCGGACAACTGTAGAAATGGCTAACACCTACGCGAATATAGTTCTTAATCAGTGGGAGAAAAAGTATGTTTTTAATAATAAGGATGTATTATGTCAGAAAGTAGAACTGCATTTAAGATTTGTAGATTGTTTTTTTTGTGTGGAATGGCACAGCTGAAGAGTTACTGGACTACCTTGCTTATTTAAATACCACCGAATTCCTTGAATTTAAAATGAACCACTCTTATAGTAAAATAGTTTTTCTAGATCTGCATTTAGAAAAGAAAATGGATAAAATAGAGATAAGTATACATAAGAAAAATGTACATGTGAATAGATACATACAGAGTTACATGCCCCCATATTTTCGGAATTGTTAAAGCAATGTGCAGAGTTAGAAGGCTGAATACAGATGATATACGGTTTAGTGAGCAAACGGATGAGATGGTCGGGAGTTTGTGAGTGGCTATAGCCACAAGGAGGTACTAAAATGGTGAATGATGTGAAACAAAGGAAGTAATGCTATGAAACCGATTTTAAAGAAGGACGGAGCCACAGCTGATGCAAATGAAAAGAATGACAAAACTAGATGTGTAACTACCGATAGTTTAAAACAGAGCAAATAAAGAAAGTATACATAAGAACTGGCTTATACTCACGGCACCTGAACTGCACACTATATTACAGGCTAGACCCTCATATAGAAATCTTAACAGTTTAAAGAGCAGGTTATGCTATAAAGATTTTAAGGATATAACAAAAGTAAGGTTGGGCAATAAACCTGGTACATATGGGTGTGCTGTAGTTGTGAAGACATTGTTAAGCACAACAGTGACAAATTTGTCCACCCAGTGTCCAATAAGCAGTTTAAATTTAATTGCGTTACTGCCTGTAATAGTGTTAATGCGGTCTATCTTGCTACCTGTGAAAAATGTGATTCATTTTACAGAAAGACCACAAGGAAATTAAAAGAACGTATAACAGAGCATAAGTCAAAAATAATGAGAATAATGCACTGTTTAAGCACATCATGCACAGTGGTGTGGACCATATCTTTAAATTCAGAGTGATAGTGTACAAAAGGGACCTAGAGTTGGTGACTTTAATAATCTTTTAGAGAATAAAGAATATGAGTGGATTGTCAGGTTGCATGCAGATTTAGAACTGGTTTAAACAATGTAGTCAGTATTAAACCTGTGCTTGTTAAAATACAACAGCAAAATGTGTAATGTATACATTTAAAGATGTTTTAGAAAAGTTTTAATTGATGGTATAGTGTGATTTGTTGGCTGTGGTCACATGTTACCTTTTGGCTCCTATTTAAATGTATTGTAATGTGAGATGTACTGTTAGCATTGAGGAAGGTTGTTTAACCGAAAGCTTTGCTGCATTAAAGTCTGTTCTTTCTGACGGTAGATTTGTCTTCAAACAATAACTTCTTATCATAATGAATTCACTATACATATATTGGAAAGTAAATGGCCTTACAGGTATAGACAAAAAGGAAAGAGTATTGAATTATATTAAGAAATGCAGATTACAAAGAGAAATGCTGCAGGCTACACATTTAGAAAGAAATGAACATGCAAGTTTGACAAAGACATGATTTCAGGAAGGATATTCAGCAGAATATCAGGGACAAAGGGAAAGGGCAGTAATTATATTAATTGCCAGAGGATCTCCAATAGTGATAACAGAAGAAGAAAGATAAAGGTAATACTCGTAGATTTGTGGTAGTAAGGGGGCTATTGGCAAGGGAGGAGGATTTCAGGATGGATATTCAGCAGAATATCAGGGACTAGGGATAAGGGGAGTGATTTATACTACTACCTAGAGGAGCTCCAATAGTGATCAAAGAAGAAAAAAAAATGGTAGATTTAGGTTCATAGGTTCATACTAGGCCATCTGCCCTAGGGCATTTATAAGCCTAGCCAGAGTTGTGTGGCTTTCACCACCCCTTAGGTTGAAGAATACTATACCCATTAGTTTGCCGTGCCTCTGTCCAGCAGTGATACAGAGATGATCCCCGGGGTAAACCTACGATCTCCCATCCACTGGTCAAGATTCCTCTTGAACAGAGCCAGCGAGGTGCTCTGTCTCACATGGACCGGGATTCTGTTCCACAGCATAGGGAGTCTCTGGGTGATGAATCTGTCCCTCCAGCACGTCCTATTTATATCCGTGTTGAGGTTTAAGTCTCTTGCTCTTGTGGCTCTGGTGGATTTGGATTTTTGAGGTGGAGCATGTCCATTAATTCCGGGTTGGACATGGCCTTGTATGTCAGGCACAGGTCACCTCTGAGCAGGCGGTATGCGACTGAATAGAGCTGGAGTTTCTTCAGTCGGGCAGCATATGGCATATTTTGAGCCCCTTTATCCTTTTGGTGAGGAACTTTTGGGGTCTTTCCAATTGCTGCAGGTGTCTGGTAAGATACATTCCGAATGGGGCATTGTACTCAATCATTGGTCTGATAAGTGAAGAGTACAGGGGAACAATGACCTCCCTTGATCTGGATGTGAATCCCTTCATAATCAGGTGGGCAATGTAGAAGGTCCTTCTAACCACTTTGGCAATGTGAGTGTCAAAAGAAAGGTTACTGTCAACTTGGGTCCCCAGGTCCCTGATAACCTCTTCTGTGCTTAATGGATTGCCACCTATGTGGTAACTTGGGGTTACCTTGTTTTTACCAAAGGGTATGACTATACATTTTTTGGCGTTTAGCTTAAGGCCATGGCTCTGGCACCAGTTATCCGTTTCTATGAGACCTCTCTGAAGGATATCTGTGTCTGATGGATTTTAAACTATGGCACACAGTTTGCAGTCATCTGCAAACTTTGTCAGCCACAATCCTCCTATGTTTGCCTGCACTTCTGAAAAGTAGATGCCGAACAAGAGGGGGCCCAGGACTGAGCCCTGTGGGACACCGCTTGTGACCGGCTTGAGTCTGACATGGCACCAGCAACTCTAACCCTGTGGGTTCTGTCCTTGAGCCAGTTTGCAACCCATCTTGTGACATATGGGTTTACATTTAAGCTGGTGAGCTTTTCTATGATACCCGAGTGGGGTATTGTGTCGAAAGCTTTTGCAAGGTCAAGGTAGGCTGTGTGAACTGCCTTACCCTCATCAATGGCCTTGGTGACTGTTTCAAAAAAGTTGACCAAGTTCAAGAGGCATGATCTGCCCTTGACAAAGCCGAATTGGGTAGGATCCAATGTCTGTAGGTCCCCTATGTCTTTATTTATGAGTTCCATTATGATCCTCTCCATAGCTTTGCAGACCAGGCTTGTTAAGCTTATAGGGCGGTAATTACCAGGGTCCGTAGAAGCACTGCCTTTGTGGAGTGGGACCACAGTTGCCGTACACCACTCTTTGGGTACATATCCTGTGGTAAGGCTAAGATTAAACAGCAGCCTTATGTGTGGGTTTAGTTCCTCATTGAGTTCATGTAGCACACAGCCGGGGACACCATCCAGTCCCATTGATGCTGTGTTTTTAGCTTTAGAGAGAGCAGCTCTCACCTGGGCATTTGAGATGATTGGGAGGCTACACTCTGCTGGGATAGATATTTCTCCTTTTGGGGGAGGGAGGAGAAATTTGCACTGAACCTGTCTGCCAGTATGTTTGCAATGCCTGTGGGTTCAGTGATTTTTGTATCATTTTGGACTAATTCTGAGCATATCTGGGAGTTTCCACCCAGATTTCTAACATAGCTAAAGAAGGCCTTATGATTGTCTATTGAGTCCTTGGCGATTTTTCTCTCAAAGTTGGCCTTGGATGATTTTATGAGTGATCGTAGTTTTTTACTAGTATTGATCAGAGATGTCTTCCCTTTTAGGAATTTTGCTCTATCTTGTAGTAGCTTTCTCCTCTTGTTGTAAAGTGTTTATGGCTGGGGTCCACCAGATCGGGCGCTTGCCTTTGGTGGAAAGGGTCTTGATTTTATTTGGGATTGCTTGATCCATGCAATCCTGGAAGTGCTCATAGAAAGCATTTGTAAGGGATTCAGCAGCGTGGGTTGTGGTTTCCAATGGCTCAGGGGCCTTGAAGGATACCACACCAGTCTTATGAAGTGTGAAGTTGGCTTTTGAGAAGTTCTTCACTGTGGTCTTTTTTGTTGGGGGTGGGGGCAGGATGTGGATCTCCAGTGAGATTAGTTTATGGTCTGATCTCACCAATGAGGGATATACTTCTGGTGTGGAGCATTTTGTCCCCATGTTTGTGATGATCAGGTCTAGTATATTTTCACCTCTTGTGGGAATGGTGACAAGTTGTTCCATAGCATTTGAGTTTATGAACTCCAGGAACCTTTGGGCTAGGGTATTGGGGCTTGAGTAATGTCCCAGTCTATGTTTGGGTAGTTGAAGTCACCCAATATGATGGTGTTTGGAGAGACATTTATACTCTCCAGTGTCTTCAGGAAGGCTGTGTGGGGTTCCTGAGTTTGAGAGGGTGGCCTGTAACATGCTACAAACTGTAGAGCAGTTTTGCCTATGGTTAATTGCACCTGAATGGTCTCTGATGCTTCGTGAGTTGCCACCAGCCAGGAGGTGTGGGTATCCTTGATGAATATGGATACACCCCCTCCTTTTGTGGTACTGTCCGGGTTTTGGGGCTGGAACACATGATATGAGGTAAAACCTGATAGTGCCGGGGTGCTCTCAGGAGCCTTGAACCAGGTTTCAGTCACAGCACAGACATCGATGCTCTCCATACCGAGGAGGGCTTCGAGGGCATGCATCTTGAGATTTAGACTTCTAGCATTGAGCAGCATTACCCTTAGTTTTTTTCCATTATTGTTTTCTAGGGCGGTTGTAGGGTATTTGTGGTAGGAAGAGGCTATTGGCAAGGGAGGAAAATTATGCTGGCATCCATTTATATTCAACAACAACTGTTGTTATGCAGCTTAAGAAAACATCAGCTTTTGGCAGGGAATGCCAGAACTTGATTTACAACAATGATGATGTACCAGAGGGAGCTAGATAGAAAATATAACATATAACCAAAGAGGGTAGATTTCTGAAGAAATATATGAAAATATTTGGTATGGAAGGCATGAATTCAGTAGTAGGAACTCAGAGTGAATTTACATGTTATTCCCGAAGGTATAATAACTGGGCTAGATTAAATAGAAATAATATTTCACAGGAACATGTACATTTGATTGAAAGCTTCAACCAACATCCAATAACTATTTCAGATCACACACCAATAAAAACTAAGATAAGTACGCAGGGTAAGGAAGTAAAAGTGAGGCACTTGTGCTTTCACACCTAGCTGTTAAAAAGAGAGGCATTTAAGGAATGGCTAGTGGAAATAATTCAACAGTTACTAGGAAAATTGGAAATTTCTTCATGCGTTGCAGCTAGGAGTAGGACAAAATGAACGGCTACAAACATCTGCATTACCAGCTGAAGGGAAGTCAAACTTGCAGTAGTGAATTTTAGTATTTTGTTAAGTACAAACTTGCAGTTTTAAAAGTAGTGTATTTTCATTTTTTTCTGTTTCCTAATTGTGTGTTTCTGAACACTGTGCTGTGTGTCTCTCTGCAGTTAGTTTGCCACCCACCCACCCTCCCTGTTCTTGTGTTGGTGGCTCTGGAATTGCCCGCCCCTCCTGTAGGTCTGTATTTGAACACTCCTCCCGAGTCCATCTCATTTGCTCACTTAACTGAGTACAGTGAGATCATATTTTGAGTCTGGTGTTCATTCTACTTAAAACAGAGAGAAGATTTGAGAAGGCCAGCCCACTTAGGTTCTTCCTTCCTCTCTTCTTGCACTTAAAGTGCAAAAACATTTATTTATTTATTTTTTTATTCATTTGCTTTTGCTGTATTTGTGTTTCCTCCTACTCTGTCTTGATTTTCTTAAAAGTACTCAATTTTATTTATTCTGCTGCAATTATTAATGCTTGGTCATAGCCTGATTAAATTGTAACTGTTATTCTAAGTCTTTTGGTTTACGCACTTGGGCTTCATACAGGCTGTTTTACATTAAGAAGGTTTGTGGTCTGCACTGGTGTGGCAGGACAGGTAGCTTACATCCTTCTAAGCTGGGAATTGGTGATTGAAGGCCCAGTGTCTGCTATTCTAAAAGTGTACTAGTTCTAGTTTAAGCACTTGGGCTTCAGGCCAGTTATTCTACATTAAGAAGGTTTGTGGTCTGCACTCTTGTGGGAGGAGAGGCTGGATTCTGCCCTTCTGAGCTGGGAATTTCTGGTCACAGGCTTATTGTGACTGCTTATTTGAACTGTTTCTGAAATTGGTGCTCCTTGTTGTTGTAGCATAGATTGTTCAACAAATCACCAAAGCCTCCACGATAGCAGCAAATATTATTTTATTAGCCCTGTTTTTAATTTATAGTTGTTTCATCCACCATTTTAGTATCCTTTTTTTAAAAATTTCCCCCTTTCCCCACATTTCAGTTTTGCACATCAAAAAACCCTTTGCCCCTTCTTTAAAAATGTTACTTATCTTTTTTATCCTTTTCTAACAAAAAACCATAAAATTTCATTTTAAATTCAAGGAAAATCATTCTTTTCCTTCCTTAAAAAATCAATCAGCTTTTCTGACATATTACATCCTCATTATTACAAACATACTTTTTATCCCACTGATTAAGAACTATATTCGCATAGGTGTGGGCTGCTACAGGTGCCCATGGCCACACCGACAACTGTAGAAATGGCTAACACCTACGCCAATATAGTTCTTAATCAGTGGAGAAAAGTATGTTTTTAATAATAAGGATGTATTATGTCAGAAAGTAGAACTGCATTTAAGATTTGTAGATTGTTTTTTTTGTGTGGAATGGCACAGCTGAAGAGTTACTGGACTACCTTGCTTATTTAAATACCGAATTCCTTGAATTTAAAATGAACCACTCTTATAGTGAAATAGTTTTTCTAGATCTGCATTTAGAAAAGAAAATGGATAAAATAGAGATAAGTATACATAAGAAAAATGTACATGTGAATAGATACGTACAAGGCAGAGTTTACATGTCCCCCATATTTTTCAAGGAATTGTTAAAGCACAAATGTGCAGAGTTAGAAGGCTGAATACAGATGATATACGGTTTAGTGAGCAAACGGATGAGATGGTCGGGAAGTTTGTGAGTAGTGGCTATAGCCACAAGGAGGTACTAAAAATGGTGAATGATGTGAAACAAAGGAAGTAATGCTATGAAACCGATTTTTAAAGAAGGGGACGGAGCCACAGCTGATGCAAATGAAAAGAATGACAAAACTAGATGTGTAACTACCGATAGTTTAAAAACAGAGCAAATAAAGAAAAGTATACATAAGAACTGGCTTATACTCACGGCAGCACCTGAACTACACACTATATTACAGGCTAGACCCTTTTTTCATATAGAAATCTTAACAGTTTAAAGAGCAGGTTATGCTATAAAGATTTTAAGGATATAACAAAAGTAAGGTTGGGCAATAAACCTGGTACATATGGGTGTGTGTGCTGTAGTTGCTGTGAAGACATTGTTAAGCACAACAGTGACAAATTTGTCCACCCAGTGTCCAATAAGCAGTTTAAATTTAATTGCGTTACTACCTGTAATAGTGTTAATGCGGTCTATCTTGCTACCTGTGAAAAATGTGATTCATTTTACATAGGAAAGACCACAAGGAAATTAAAAGAACGTATAACAGAGCATAAGTCAAAAATAATGAGAATAATGCACTGTTTAAGCACATCATGCACAGTGGTGTGGACCATATCTTTAAATTCAGAGTGATAGGGTACAAAAGGGACCTAGAGTTGGTGACTTTAATAATCTTTTAGAGAATAAAGAATATGAGTGGATTGTCAGGTTGCATGCAGATTTAGAACTTGTTTAAACAATGTAGTCAGTATTAAACCTGTGCTTGTTAAAATACAACAGCAAAATGAGTAATGTATACATTTAAAGATGTTTTAGAAAAGTTTTAATTGATGGTATAGTGTGATTTGTTGGCTGTGGTCACATGTTACCTTTTGGCTCCTATTTAAATGTATTGTAATGTGAGATGTACTGTTAGCATTGAGGAAGGTTGTTTAACCAAAAGCTTTGCTGCATTAAAGTCTGTTCTTCCTGACGGTAGATTTGTCTTCAAACAATAACTTCTTATCATAATGAATTCACTATACATATATTGGAAAGTAAATGGCCTTACAGGTATATACAAAAAGGAAAGAGTATTGAATTATATTAAGAAATGCAGATTACAAAGAGAAATGCTGCAGGCTACACATTTAGAAAGAAATGAACATGCAAGTTTGACAAAGACATGATTTCAGGAAGGATATTCAGCAGAATATCAGGGACAAAGGGAAAGGGCAGTAATTATATTAATTGCCAGAGGATCTCCAATAGTGATAACAGAAGAAGAAAGATAAAGGTAATACTCGTAGATTTGTGGTAGTAAGGGGGCTATTGGCAAGGGAGGAGGATTTCAGGATGGATATTCAGCAGAATATCAGGGACTAGGGATAAGGGGAGTGATTTATACTACTACCTAGAGGAGCTCCAATAGTGATCAAAGAAGAAAAAAAAATGGTAGATTTAGGTTCATAGGTTCATACTAGGCCATCTGCCCTAGGGCATTTATAAGCCTAGCCAGAGTTGTGTGGCTTTCACCACCCCTTAGGTTGAAGAATACTATACCCATTAGTTTGCCGTGCCTCTGTCCAGCAGTGATACAGAGATGATCCCGGGTAAACCTACGATCTCCCATCCACTGGTCAAGATTCCTCTTGAACAGAGCCAGCGAGGTGCTCTGTCTCACATGGACCGGGATTCTGTTCCACAGCATAGGAGTCTCTGGGTGATGAATCTGTCCCTCCAGCACGTCCTATTTATATCCGTGTTGAGGTTTAAGTCTCTTGCTCTTGTGGCTCTGGTGGATTTGGATTTTTGAGGTAGAGCATGTCCATTAATTCCGGGTTGGACATGGCCTTGTATGTCAGGCACAGGTCACCTCTGAGCAGGCGGTATGCGACTGAATAGAGCTGGAGTTTCTTCAGTCGGGCAGCATATGGCATATTTTGAGCCCCTTTATCCTTTTGGTGAGGAACTTTTGGGGTCTTTCCAATTGCTGCAGGTGTCTGGTAAGATACATTCCGAATGGGGCATTGTACCGATCATTGGTCTGATAAGTGAAGAGTACAGGGGAACAATGACCTCCTTGCTCTGGATGTGAATCCTTCATAATCAGGTGGGCAATGTAGAAGGTCCTTCTAACCACTTTGGCAATGTGAGTGTCAAAGAAAGGTTACTGTCAACTTGGGTCCCCAGGTCCCTGATAACCTCTTCTGTGCTTAATGGATTGCCACCTATGTGGTAACTTGGGGTTACCTTGTTTTTACCAAAGGGTATGACTATACATTTTTGGCGTTTAGCTTAAGGCCATGGCTCTGGCACCAGTTATCCGTTTCTATGAGACCTCTCTGAAGGATATCTGTGTCTGATGGATTTTAAACTATGGCACACAGTTTGCAGTCATCTGCAAACTTTGTCAGCCACAATCCTCCTATGTTTGCCTGCACTTCTGAAAAGTAGATGCCGAACAAGAGGGGGCCCAGGACTGAGCCCTGTGGGACACCGCTTGTGACCGGCTTGGAGTCTGACATGGCACCAGCAACTCTAACCCTGTGGGTTCTGTCCTTGAGCCAGTTTGCAACCCATCTTGTGACATATGGGTTTACATTTAAGCTGGTGAGCTTTTCTATGATACCCGAGTGGGGTATTGTGTCGAAAGCTTTGCAAGGTCAAGGTAGGCTGTGTGAACTGCCTTACCCTCATCAATGGCCTTGGTGACTGTTTCAAAAAAGTCGACCAAGTTCAAGAGGCATGATCTGCCTTTGACAAAGCCGAATTGGGTAGGATCCAATGTCTGTAGGTCCCCTATGTCTTTATTTATGAGTTCCATTATGATCCTCTCCATAGCTTTGCAGACCAGGCTTGTTAAGCTTATAGGGCGGTAATTACCAGGGTCCGTAGAAGCACTGCCTTTGTGGAGTGGGACCACAGTTGCCGTACACCACTCTTTGGGGTACATATCCTGTGGTAAGGCTAAGATTAAACAGCAGCCTTATGTGTGGGTTTAGTTCCTCATTGAGTTCATGTAGCACACAGCCGGGCACACCATCCAGTCCCATTGATGCTGTGTTTTTAGCTTTAGAGAGAGCAGCTCTCACCTGGGCATTTGAGATGATTGGGAGGCTACACTCTGCTGGGATAGATATTTCTCCTTTGGGGGGGGAGGGAGGGGAGAAATTTTCACTGAACCTGTCTGCCAGTATGTTTGCAATGCCTGTGGGTTCAGTGATTTTTGTATCATTTTGGACTAATTCTGAGCATATCTGGGAGTTTCCACCCAGATTTCTAACATAGCTAAAGAAGGCCTTATGATTGTCTTTTGAGTCCTTGGCGATTTTTCTCTCAAAGTTGGCCTTGGATGATTTTATGAGTGATCGTAGTTTTTTACTAGTATTGATCAGAGATGTCTTCCCTTTTAGGAATTTTGCTCTATCTTGTAGTAGCTTTCTCCTCTTGTTGTAAAGTGTTTATGGCTGGGGTCCACCAGATCGGGCGCTTGCCTTTGGTGGAAAGGGTCTTGATTTTATTTGGGATTGCTTGATCCATGCAATCCTGGAAGTGCTCATAGAAAGCATTTGTAAGGGATTCAGCAGCGTGGGTTGTGGTTTCCAATGGCTCAGGGGCCTTGAAGGATACCACACCAGTCTTATGAAGTGTGAAGTTGGCTTTTGAGAAGTTCTTCACTGTGGTCTTTTGTTGGGGGTGGGGCAGGATGTGGATCTCCAGTGAGATTAGTTTATGGTCTGATCTCACCAATGAGGGATATACTTCTGGTGTGGAGCATTTTGTCCCCATGTTTGTGATGATCAGGTCTAGTATATTTTCACCTCTTGTGGGAATGGTGACAAGTTGTTCCATAGCATTTGAGTTTATGAACTCCAGGAACCTTTGGGCTAGGGTATTGGGGCTTGAGTAATGTCCCAGTCTATGTTTGGGTAGTTGAAGTCACCCAATATGATGGTGTTTGGAGAGACATTTATACTCTCCAGTGTCTTCAGGAAGGCTGTGTGGGGTTCCTGAGTTTGAGAGGGTGGCCTGTAACATGCTACAAACTGTAGAGCAGTTTTGCCTATGGTTAATTGCACCTGAATGGTCTCTGATGCTTCGTGAGTTGCCACCAGCCAGGAGGTGTGGGTATCCTTGATGAATATGGATACACCCCCTCCTTTTGTGGTACTGTCCGGGTTTTGGGGCCGGAACACATGATATGAGGTAAAACCTGATAGTGCCGGGGTGCTCTCAGGAGCCTTGAACCAGGTTTCAGTCACAGCACAGACATCGATGCTCTCCATACCGAGGAGGGCTTCGAGGGCATGCATCTTGAGATTTAGACTTCTGGCATTGAGCAGCATTACCCTTAGTTTTTTTTTCATTATTGTTTTCTAGGGCGGTTGTAGGGTATTTGTGGTAGGAAGAGGCTATCGGCAAGGGAGGAAAATTATGCTGGCATCCATTTATATTCAACAACAACTGCTGTTATGCAGCTTAAGAAAACATCAGCTTTTGGCAGGGAATATTACTTACAGGCAGGGACCAGAACTTGATTTACAACAATGATGATGTACCAGAGGGAGCTAGATAGAAAATATAACATATAACCAAAGAGGGTAGATTTCTGAAGAAATATATGAAAATATTTGGTATGGAAGGCATGAATTCAGTAGTAGGAACTCAGAGTGAATTTACATGTTATTCCCGAAGGTATAATAACTGGGCTAGATTAAATAGAAATAATATTTCACAGGAACATGCACATTTGATTGAAAGCTTCAACCAACATCCAATAACTATTTCAGATCACACACCAATAAAAACTAAGATAAGTACGCAGGGTAAGGAAGTAAAAGTGAAGCACTTGTGCTTTCACACCTAGCTGTTAAAAAGAGAGGCATTTAAGGAATGGCTAGTGGAAATAATTCAACAGTTACTAGGAAAATTGGAAATTTCTTCATGCGTTGCAGCTAGGAGTAGGACAAAATGAACGGCTACAAACATCTGCATTACCAGCTGAAGCGAAGTCAAACTTGCAGTAGTGAATTTTAGTATTTTGTTAAGTACAAACTTGCAGTTTTAAAAGTACTGTATTTTCATTTTTTCTGTTTCCTAATTGTGTGTTTCTGAACAGTGTGCTGTGTGTCTCTCTGCAGTTAGTTTGCCACCCACCCACCCTCCCTGTTCTTGTGTTGGTGGCTCTGGAATTGCCCGCCCCTCCTGTAGGTCTGTATTTGAACACTCCTCCCGAGTCCATCTCATTTGCTCACTTAACTGAGTACAGTGAGATCATATTCTGAGTCTGGTGTTCACTCTACTTAAAACAAAGAGAAGATTTGAGAAGGCCAGCCCACTTAGGTTCTTCCTTCCTCTCTTCTTGCACTTAAAGTGCAAAAACATATTTATTTATTTATTTTTTTATTCATTTGCTTTTGCTGTATTTGTGTTTCCTCCTACTCTGTCTTGATTTTCTTAAAAGTACTCAATTTTATTTATTCTGCTGCAATTATTAATGCTTGGTCATAGCCTGATTAAATTGTAACTGTTATTCTAAGTCTTTTGGTTTACGCACTTGGGCTTCATACAGGCTGTTTTACATTAAGAAGGTTTGTGGTCTGCACTGGTGTGGCAGGACAGGTAGCTTACATCCTTCTAAGCTGGGAATTGGTGATTGAAGGCCCAGTGTCTGCTATTCTAAAAGTGTACTAGTTCTAGTTTAAGCACTTGGGCTTCAGGCCAGTTATTCTACATTAAGAAGGTTTGTGGTCTGCACTCTTGTGGGAGGAGAGGCTGGATTCTGCCCTTCTGAGCTGGGAATTTCTGGTCACAGGCTTATTGTGACTGCTTATTTGAACTGTTTCTGAAATTGGTGCTCCTTGTTGTTGTAGCATAGACCAAATTCAGGCCTGTTGAATCTAGCTTTGTTTGTATAACTTGAGACTAAACAAACAAGCAGTATTCACGACTCCAAACCACCAGCTTAAGTAAATTTAACAGTTTTATTGCACGGACCACAAAGACACTTGTATTCCATAAACGCCATAAACAAACAATCACTTGCGTTTTCGTCATTAAATGACTTCATCAGATGACCAGCATATCCTAAAACCTTTAATTTATATTACAAACAAATTTCATCAACCAATAAAATTCAACCATTCATTAAACCATTAATTAAAACTCCATTGTCATTTTATGTTACCCATATGTTTAAAAGTTTATATGAATAACATTTCTTACTTAATATTTTAAATATAAGCATAAATATAATAAAAACATCATTTATTAAAACACCTTTAAAATTCATATATTTCTGTTTGATTAAATTTTTATATAAATAAATAAATAAATAATTTCATTCACATCTATTCAATGTTAAATGAATATATATGCACAGTGCCCTCTCATGGCCACTCATGTAATTACATTCATAATTTTGCAGATCTCAATTTTAATAGAGATATTATAGAAATACAATCATTCAACCCAGGGGGGGTTTATCAGCCTCTAAAGTGATCTGCCACCATAGCTCCCTAAATTAAATTTTTTCTTCCCATAACCCCCCTCTAACATCACATTTTACCTGTTCCAAGACTAAAAACTTGTATTTATAATTGGGACAAACTTTGGTGTGCTTAAATAAGGCATTACTTTCTTTTCCTACTGAAATCTCATAAACATGCTCATAAATCCTTCTTTTTAATTTCCGTTCAGTCTTTCCTATGTAGAAGGATCCACATTTTTCAGAAAAAGCCAAATATATTAAACCCTTAGATTCACAATTATAATATTCCCTACTATTTACATATCTTTCCCTACTTTCTAGGTATATTCTATCAGTATTTATAATGTACGTACATTGGGTATAATGCCCACATTTGTATGTACCTGTTTTATTTTTCTTTCTGTCTATCTTATACTTGTTATTATTCTCTATTATGGATCTTATATTTTGTGAATTTTTAAAAATTACTTTCTTTGGTATATTGACCAAATTTTCTATATCAGTTAAGGACAAAAATCTTTCCCATTCTTTTAAAAATTTTTTTCTAACTACATTATTCAATCCATTATATTCTAATATCAAAGTTTGCTGAAATTCTTCCCCTTCACCAATTTTATTACTATTCTCAAATCCATTATTCATATTTTTCTTGTTATATATCAGGCAAAATTTGTCCTTTCTCCCATTTTCCACTTCCTGTCTTATTTGTGAAATAAATGCTAAAGGATAATTTCTCTCTCAAAACATTTTTTCTAATAATTCACATTCTATTTTGAAGTCTGTGTCTAAACTAGTCATTCGACTTCCTTGGACAAACTGTCCCTTCACTATATTTCTCTTACAGTGAAACGGATGGGCACTTTCAAAATGTAAATAACAATTACAAAAAGTACTCTTTCTAAATATTTTTGTTCTTAATTTATGCCCATCATACGAAAACGCAAGTGATTGTTTGTTTAAGGCGTTTATGGAATACAAGTGTCTTTGTGGTTTGTGCAATAAAACTGTTAAATTTACTTAAGCTGGTGGTTTGGAGTCGTTCATCGTGAATACTGCTTGTTTGTTTAGTTACAAGTCCTTATGGGCAGTATTTCCATTTTATTTTTTATTCTTGGTATACGTTTGTAGTTTACGATGGATGGTTCCCCACTTCTTGATCCTAAGAGGCAGGATGAGGCAGGGCAAATGAGGAAACTCAATGGCCAACTGACAGCTCTTGTGGAACTTCTTACACCTATCAGCCAGTTGTTTTTGGAGACTAGCAGCGATAATATCCAATCCCGTGTCCCTAGAACCGAAGGGTTGAACGTTAGGAGCGGAAAGAGTATTCGGAAGTAAGGGGAGCTTATTGGCGCAATACCTGAAGCCGGCGACCTTGGTGGATCTAATAAAGAAAATACTGAAGGTACTTTTGACGCTGCTAACACGCCGATGATTTTTAAAAATTTAGAATCTAGATTTGGTTCTAATGGAAATATTAATGCTGTGCGTGAAGAGCGTGGCCTGAATTCAGGTACTGTTATTACTAATGTACATAAAGAGACTTCCGACTGGCTAAAAGGCAAATATGTTTTTAAACGAGACCATAATAATCCACAAGAAGGGCTGAATGACACTTATAGAAACAAAATTGATAAACTTTATAAACTGATGCATAAATTCAAAACATTGGATATAGAGAATGAATATTTAAAAGAGTGTATATCCAGAGATATTGTCCATAAGGGACTACGTGTTTTTAAATTTCCAAATAATGTTGTTATTGGTACAGATTTTTCATAAGGAGCTTTTAGAAGTATTTAATAAATGTGGTATAGATGTTTTGAAGTTAATTATTAAGGACAATATAAAAAGTCAAGAAGCGTTACAGAAAAATATTAATGAACTTGACCAGCACATTAAAGATGATTTATTTTTTTCAATAAAGGAAGAAAAAGAAAAGTATTATAATATTAGGAAAGATATAGATGTGAAATGTGAAGATCTAGTGGGTAGAAAATTCAAAAAATTAGAGAGGGATATTAATGAATATGAAAATCGCACATGTTAAAAGATATGTGAATTATGTTAATGGGTAAAAATACAATAGTAGAGACAATAATTTTAATGTCAATGAAGAAGGAACTTGTTTTTTTGAGGATAGACAGGAATATGACACGGCATTCCCACCCTTAAGGAGGTCTGAGAGACTGAAAAGTAAGCAGGGTCCTCAGCAGCAGAATTTTCCAGAGGGGGGGGATTTATTAAATCCCCACCCCACAATACATCAAGAAAAAGAAATAGTAAGAGATAGGCATAAATATATTTATAATATTTTTTCTATTTATAATTTTAGTGAATTAATTTTAGAAAAAGAACATTTTGAATTATTTTCTAGGGGCCTTAAATACATACCCAACAGTAAAGGAGACCTAACAAGTAGTATATTGGACATAAAGAGCTTTTTAAGGAAGGTGAATTTAAATATTATGTTTCCTAATAATAAAACACAATACAAGACAGAAATGAAATGGAAAAGTATATATAACCTTCCATTACATCCCCAATTAAAAAATGTTGAGAGAATTTTAGAATCGGAAGTGAGGAAACAAGCTAATAAGATATGGTATAGACCAAATTTAAGTAAGAAAGAAAGTGATTTATTACACCAAGTGAAAAACAATAATAAAATTAGAGTGATGAAGCCTGATAAAGGGGGTGGGTTAGTCATTATGGATAGTATTCTATATGAAGGTAAAATGAATACTATCCTATGGGATGAAACTAGATATTCAATAGTATCTGGGAATGGAATGAATATAGCTTACAATAAAATAGATATTATCTTGCAGGACATGTTAAATGAAAAGCTTATAGACTATAATACTTTTAAATATTTGAAAGTTGATAAACCCAGAACCCCTACGATATTTGGTATACCCAAAATTCATAAAAATGAGGAAGATCCACCTTTTAGGCTGATAGTTTCGGCAGAAGGGTCAAAAACATATCCCTTAGCTAAGTTTGTAGATAAAAAACTAAAAAATGTATGGATGAAAAGGAAATATATTTTAAAAGATTCTTGGGACTTATTGAAGGAACTACCGGATAGTCCTGGTAATGAGCAACTATTATTTGCTACAATAGATATTATTGATTTATTTTCCAGTATCCCATATGAAGAAGGAACAAAAATGTTTGAAGAAATAGTGTATGGAGATGGGGTTTTGAACCAAAATGATAAATTAACAAGTACTTGGTTAATGGAACTAGTCCTAAAGAATAATTTTATTTATTTTAATGGGGAATTTTATCAACAAATACAGGGGGTGGCAATGGGGGCGGCCTGCACCCCTACATATGCTAACTTAATCCTTGCTTTTTGGGAATAAAAATATATAATTAATTCAGAGTTTAAATACTGTTGGACGATATACAGGAGGTTTCTGGATGATATACTAATTTTCTGGACAGCTGGAAAGGAAAAGTTTTTAGAGTTTATGGAATATATAGGAAACACCACAAACTTCCTGAAATTTACTTACAATATCTCAGAACATAATGTTAAATACCTGGATTTAGAAGTTTATAAAGATGGGCATGAATTAAGAACAAAAATATTTAGAAAGAGTACTTTTTGTAATTCTTATTTCCATTTTGAAAGTGCCCATCCGTTTCACTGTAAGAGAAATATAGTGAAGGGACAGTTTGTCCGAGGAAGTCGAATGACTAGTTTAGACACAGACTTCAAAATAGAATGTGAATTATTAGAAAAAATGTTTTGAGAGAGAAATTATCCTTTAGCATTTATTTCACAAATAAGACAGGAAGTGGAAAATGGGAGAAAGGACAAATTTTGCCCGATATATAACAAGAAAAATATGAATAATGGATTTGAGAATAGTAATAAAATTGGTGAAGGGGAAGAATTTCAGCAAACTTTGATATTAGAATATAATGGATTGAATAATGTAGTTAGAAACATTTTTTTAAAAGAATGGGAAAGATTTTTGGCCTTAACTGATATAGAAAATTTGGTCAATATACCAAAGAAAGTCATTTTTAAAAATTCACAAAATATAAGATCCATAATAGAGAATAATAACAAGTATAAGATAGACAGAAAGAAAAATAAAACAGGTACATACAAATGTGGGCATTGTACCTAATGTACGTACATTATAAATACTGATAGAATATACCTAGAAAGTAGGGAAAGATATGTAAATAGTAGGGAATATTATAATTGTGAATCTAAGGGTTTAATATATTTGGCTTTTTCTGAAAAATGTGGATCCTTCTACATAGGAAAGACTGAACGGAAATTAAAAAGAAGGATTTATGAACATGTTTATGAGATTTCAGTAGGAAAAGAAAGTAATGCCTTATTTAAGCACACCAAAGTTTGTCCCAATTATAAATACAAGTTTTTAGTCTTGGAACAGGTAAAATGTGATGTTAGAGGGGGGGTTATGGGAAGAAAAAAATTGAATTTAGGGAGCTATGGTGGCAGATCACTTTAGAGGCTGATAAACCCCCTGGGTTGAATGATTGTATTTCTATAATATCTCTATTAAAATTGAGATCTGCAAAATTATGAATGTAATTACATGAGTGGCCATGAGAGGGCACTGTGTATATATATTCATTTAACATTGAATAGATGTGAATGAAATTATTTATTTATTTATATAAAAATTTAATCAAACAGAAATATATTAATTTTAAAGGTGTTTTAATAAATGATGTTTTTATTATATTTATGCTTATATTTAAAATATTGAGTATGAAATGTTATTCATATAAACTTTTAAACATATGGGTAACATAAAATGACAATGGAGTTTTAATTAATGGTTTAATGAATGGTTGAATTTTATTGGTTGATGAAATTTGTTTGTAATATAAATTAAAGGTTTTAGGATATGCTGGTCCTCTGATGAAGTCGTTTAATGACGAAAACGCAAGTGATTGTTTGTTTATGGCGTTTATGGAATACAAGTGTCTTTGTGGTTCGTGCAGTAAAACTGTTAAATTTACTTAAGCTGGTGGTTTGGAGTCGTTCATCATGAATACTGCTTGTTTGTTTAGTTACAAGTCCTTTTGGGCAGTATTTCCATTTTATTTTTTATTCTTTGTATAACTTGAGGCACTGATCCAGGCCATCTTTTTTTGGAGAAGGTTCCCCTGCACCCTAGTAAGCAGGGGTGTGCAGTTAGAACTTCTCTGATTGAAGACTGCTGGAACAGGGCTCAGTTCTGAGCTTTTTTTCTGGTTAATTGGGTAACTTATTTAAATCAGTTTGTTTTCTATTGTTATATATATATATATATATATATAAATTGCACTTTATTCATCTGCTTTTACTGTATTTGTGTTTCTTCTTTCTTTATTACTGGGGGCATTGACTACAACACTGAAGCTAGTATAGTCCAGTTTTCAGGTTAGCGCTGAATCCAGGGCTGTGTTACAAATCTGCTTGCCCATAACTTACTTGGATAGAAGGAAGTTTCTCTGTTCACTATGAGAGGGAGCTTTGAGCAGCCTATCTGTCCCTGGAGGAGTGGTTTCAGACCAGAAATTAGTAGTTTATTGGCCATTTAGGGCTAGTTTCTATCTCTTTCATTTCCCTGCTGTGAAACCCACATTTGCACAGATTTGCTCACTGGGTGGCTAGGGTATAACTATTCCTGGCTCCACAAAGTCTGCTCTTCAATTTTTCCGTTGGAACTAGACAGACTTTCAATTTAAGCACTCAAACCATTCATTTCTCATCCCAGCACTTGCTCAAAACTCATACAAAACACTAATAAACCTTAGCACTAGACCCCCCCTATACTGTAGAGAAGGACAAGGCTCTCTATTCGACCTTACCAGCCAATCAGTAAAACAGTTCACTGTACCTATACAGGCATGTCCAAAGGGCAGTTTCAGGTGTAATCTCTGGTCCAGCTGGTGAATCTGGGCATTTTGAGGCAATGTTACAACCACCTCATGTACACAGACAACCCCCTCCTCCTTCCATCAAACACCAATACATGCGAGAGATGCTATTATACAGCCAAACTGGAGGCTAAGCTCTCTCAACCCAAGACTGGACCAGACAGTCAAGAGGAGAAGGGAATTACTTGCATCACCCCACCAGTCTCACAGACCTATGAAACCAGCACCGGAAAAAAAAACACAAAACTACACAAAATCATACTTGTGAGACTCTAAATAAAATCTGCAAAAGCAACAGAGACCTCCAAAGCAGACATCCAAGCATTTTTTAGGCAAAGCTCAAAAGACAAACCCACCACCGTAAATAGCACAAGTAACAAAAAACTGAGGGTAATGCTACTCAATGCCAGAAGTCTAAACCTCAAAATGCACACACTCGAGGCACACCTCAATATGGAGAAAATAGATACATGTGCAGTAACAGAAACCTGGTTTAAGGCTCCAGAGAATCACCCCAGTACTACCAAGCTACAACTCGTACCATACATTTCAGCCACAAAACCTGGACCGAAATACAAAAGGTGGGGGAGTATCCATATTCATCAAGGATACCCACACCTCCAGGTTAGTGGCACAGCACAATGCTTTAGAGATCATCCACGTGCAACTAACAATGGGCAAAAGTGCTATTCAAATTAGAGTTTGCTACAGATCACCCACCATGTCCCAGGACCCCCACTCCACATTCCTGGAAACACTGGGAAACAAAAGTCCCTGATATTGGGTGATTTCAATTACCCAAACATTAACTGGGAGAACTACTCAAGTGCAAACTCCCTTGCCCAACATTTCCTAGAAGTTATAAACTCAAATGCCCTGGATCAACTGGTCAACACCCCCACCAGAGGTGACAACATATTGGACCTGGTCATCATCAACATGGGCGACTGGTGTTCCACACTGGAGGTCAACCCCTCACTAGTTAGATCTGACCATAGACTAATCACTCTGGATATCCACATCTGCCACCACCCCCAGTCAAAGAAACCACTGTGAAAAACTTTTCAAAAACAAACTTCACGTTACTTAAGACCGAGGTGGGAAGTTTCAAAGTCCACATGCTAAAGGATAACGCTGTCCAAGCTGCAAAATCCTTTATTAATGCACTCTATGGGCACCTACAAGAATACATGGATCGTGCTATCCCAAACAAAACCAAGACTCACTCTTCTAGGAAAAGGAAACCAGTCTGGTGGACCCCTGCCATAAACAAGCTATACAATAGGAGGAAGAAACTAGTACAGAAGAGAGTAAAATCCCAAGAAGGGAAGACATCCCTGATTAGTATCAGCAAGAAACTACATTCCCTCATAAAATCATCCAAGGCTAGCTACGAAAGAAAAATTGCCATGGACTCCAAAGATAACCACAAGGCATTCTTTAGGTATATCAAGAATCTAAGTGGAAATTCTCAGATCTGCTCAGAGTTGGTGCAGAATGGCACAAAATACACTGAACTGACTGATATAGCCAACATCCTGGCAGACAGGTTCAGTGCAAACTTCACCCCCCCCAAAAGGATCCATAACTATACCAGAGGAATGTAGAGCCCCTGAAATTACAGACACTCAGGTTAAAATAGCCCTCTCCAAAGCCAAAAACACAGCATCAATGGGACCGGTGTCCCAGGCTGCATCCTACGTGAGCTCAAAGATGAACTAACCCTTCACCTAAACACACTGTTTAAACTTAGCCTCTCCACAGGCTACATGCCAATAGAGTGGCACACAGCAACGGCTATTCTGCTCCACAAAGGTGAAGCCACAACGGACTCTGGGAACTATTGCCATATAAGCCTGACTAGCTTGGTCTGCAAAGCTATGGAGCGCATCATCATGGATCTCATTAACATAGACATTGGGAACCTCCAAACACTGGACCCTACCCAGTTTGGCTTTGTCAAGGGCAGATCATGCCTCCTAAACCTGGTGGACTTCTTTGAGAGAGTTACCAAGCCTATTGACGATGGAAAGGTTGTCCACACAGGCTACCTAGACCTCGCAAAGGCCTTAGACAACCATTCCCCACTCAGGTATTATAGACAAGCTCACCAGCCTAAACATAAACCCCTACATCATGAGATGGGTTGCCAATTGGCTCATGGACAGAACCCACATGGTAAGAGTTGTGTGAGCTAGGTCTGACTCTAAACCGGTTACAAGTGGCATTCCCCAGGGTTCAGTCCTAGGATCCCTCCTTTCGGCATATACTTCTCAGAGGTACAGACAAGCATAGGTGGACTTATGGCTAACCAAGTTTGCACAAGACTGCAAACTAGGGGCTATAATTGACTCTCTGGCTGACACAGACATCCTCCAAAAGGGTCTCACTGAGACAGATACCTGGTGTCAAAATCATGGCCTCAAGCTAAATGCCAAAAAGTACATAGTCATCCCCTTTGGATAAAAAAAATTACCCACAAAATAGCACATAGGTGGTAGCACCCTAAATACAGAAGATGTAATAAAGGATCTGGGGATCCAAGTAGATAGTAACCTCTCCTTTGATAATCACATTGCAAAAGTGGTTAGAAAATCCTTCTATGTGGCCCACCTAATCACAAAAGGGTTTGCATCCAGATTGAAAGAGGTCATTGGGCCCCTCTACGCATCACTCATTGGACCCATCATAGAGTACAATGCCCCATTTGGGATGTACCTTACAAAACACTTGCAACAACTGGAAAGACCACAGAAGTACCTCACCAAGAGGATCACTTGTCTCAAGCACATGTCCTATGCAGCTCGACTGAAGAAACTCCAGCTGCACTCGGTTGCATACCGCCTACTCAGAGGTGATCTCTACCTGACACAGAAGGCCATGTCCAACCCAGAATTGATGGACATGCTCCACCTACAGAAAACCATATCCCCTCAAGCCACACGCTCCAGGGATCTAAATCTCACCACAACAATAAACAGGACATGCTGGAGGGATAGATTCCTGTCCCAGAGACTTCCCATGCTCTGGAACAAGATTCCAATCTACATCAGGCAGAGTTCCTTGCTAACCATCTTCAAGAGAAACCTTGATGAGTTTATGGGAAACAGAAAGATTACCGCAGGGATCACTTCAATGGCTCTGCTGGACAGAGGCACAGGGAACTAATCTAAGAGGGAGGCAAAAGCTAACACATTCTGGCTAGCTTATAAATGCCTCCAGGCAGATAGCCTAGTACCTACCTATGAACCTATATAGTACACACACAAACAATAGTAGTAACACACACAGACACGCACACATTTAGCAAAATACATGGAATCACATATAAAAACTATATATATATATATATATATTCCCTGATGTTGAACTCCCTAATCCTATTTCCTTAGGAAGTCACTGCCACTGTAGTTTTATTTATACCAGGGCAGAACACAGATTACAAGTGACCAATTTCAGTCTCAGCCCATGAATACAAGGAAAGTCAGGATGGCTTTTAGTAAGATATTAGGTGTATAAAGAAATGCACATCTGTAAAACATCATTATAATCAAAAATATAAAGAATATTTACAATAAATATACATTTACAATAAATCAATACAAATCTCATTTGGAAAGTGAGGTGCCTGCATGATACTTGAGCTGTGTTATCTAAGTGGGAATAACAGGATAACTGAGTATTGTGAAGGATGTAAGATGCACTCACTCGAGGCACTTCTTAAAATGGAGAACATCGACATCTGTGCAGTGACAGAGACCTGGTTCAAAGCTCCAGACAGCACCACTGCATTACCAGGCTATAATTCATACCACACCTTTTGGCCACCTAACCCAGAAGGAAGCACTAAAGGTGGAGGTGTGTCCATATTCATTAAGGATATCCACACCTCCAGGCTAGTTGAACAGCATAATGCATCTGAGATTATCCAAGTGCAACTAACTCTGGGCAAGACCGCAATCCAAATTGTAGCTTGCTACAGACCCCCCACCATGCCCCAGGATTCCCACTCATATCTTGATACACTGGAAGGTATTAGGGTACAACCTAACACCCTAATAATGGGCGATTTCAACTACCCCACCATTAACTGGGAAAACTACTCATGTACCAACTCTTTTGCTCAACGTTTTCTGGAATTCATAAATTCCAACGCCTTGGATCAACTTATTCACACCCTCACCAGGGGCAGTAATATCCTAGACCTGGTCATTACTAACATGGGCAATCATGTGTTCCACACCAGAGGTCAATTCCTCATTGGTCAGATCTGAACACAAGCTAATCACCCTAGACATCCACATCCTGCCCCACCCCCAATTAGGGAAACCACCGTAAAAAACTTCTCCAAAGCCAACTTCACACTTCTTAAGACAGAAGTGGCAAATTTCATGACACCCATGCAGACAGACAATAGAGTTACGACTGCTGAATCCTACACAAATGCACTTTGTAAGCACTTACATGAATGCATGGATCATGCTATCCCCAATAGAAACAAGATGCTATCCTCCACAAAAAGGAAGCCGATCTGGTGGTCCTCTGCCATAAACAAACTCTACAACAGAAGAAAGAAACTGTTGCAAAAAAGAGTAAAATCCCATGACTGGGGGAACGCCCTGGTCAACCTTAGTAAGAAGCTAAGATCCCTCATAAAATCCTCCAAAGCTAGTTACGAAAACAAAATTGCCACTGACTCTAGACACAAACACAAAGCATTCTATAGCTATGTCAAGAATCTCAGTGGCAACACTCACATCTGCTCCGAGTTACAGCACAATGGCACTAAATATACAAAACCAACTGATATTGCCAACATCCTGGAAGATAGGCTCAGTGCTAACTTTACCCCCCCCACCCCCACCCCTAGAGGGCCTATCTTTATACAGGAAGAATGTAAAGTTCCTGTAATCATGGCTGCACAGGTAAAAAAACACACTCTCCAAAGCCAAGAACACAACATCCATGAGACCTGACAATATTCCAGGCTGTGTTCTACACGAACTGCACCCTACCCAAGTACCATGTTCAGTTATTGCCTAACCTCAGGCTTTGTGCCCACTAAATGGTGCACTGCGATGGTTATCCCACTCCACAAAGGGGGAGCCACCGCCCCATTAGCCTGACGAGCCTGGTCTGCAAGGCCATGGAACGTATCATCATGGAACTCATAAACAAGGACATTGGTAATCTCCAAACTCTGGACCCTACCCAGTTCGGATTTGTAAAATGCAGATCATGTCTCCTAACCTGATTGACTTTTTTGAAGCAGTCAGCAAAGTCATAGATGAGGGTAAGGTGGTTCACACAGCTTATCTAGATCTCGCCAAGGCTTTCGACACCATCCCCCACTATGGAATTATAGATAAGCTCATTAAACTAGGTATAAATCCCTATGTCACAAGATGGGTTGCCAATTGGCTCACAGACAGAACCCACACTGTGAAAGTAGCAGACTCCAAATCCAACTTCAGACCAGTGACAAGTGGAGTACCACAGGGTTCCGTCCTGGGTCCTCTCCTGTTTGGTATCTACTTCTCTGAAATACAGGCTAACACAGAAGGTCTTTGGCTAACAAAGTTTGCAGATGACTGCAAACTAGGAGTCATAATTGAAACTCCTAATGATGTGGACATACTACAAAAGGGCCTCACTGAAACAGATGCCTGGTGTCAAAGCCATGGCCTGAAGGTCAATACCAAAAAGTGTATTGTCACCTCCTTTGGTAAAAACTCTGTGCCCATGAACTACCACATAGCTGGTAGTCTACTTAACACTGAAAATGTGATGAGACCTTGGGACACAGGTGGACAGTAGTCTCTCCTTTGATAATCACATCACCACAGTGGTCAAGAAATCCTTCTACGTGGCTCACCTCATCACAAAAGGTTTCTCATCCAGAAAAAGAGGTCATTGTTCCCCTCTACTCATCACTCATTAGACCCATTATAGAGTACAACACTCCTTTTGGTATGTACCTCATAAGACATCTACAACAACTGGAAATGCCACAGAAATACCTCACAAAGAGGATTACCAGTTTCAAACAGATGCCCTACGCAGACCGTCTCAAAAAACTCCAGCTCTACTAAGTCACATATTGCCTACTCAGAGGCAGTCTCTGCCTAACATACAAAGCTATGTCAAACCCAGAGCTGTTGGACATGCTTCACTTAAAGAAATCCCAATCCCTCCGAACTACATGCTCTAGGGACCTAACCCTTATAAACAGAACATGCTGGAGGGATAGATTCCTGTCCCAGAGACTTCCCATACTCTGGAACAAACTACCCATCTATAGCAAACAGAGCTCCTCGTTAGCACTCTTCAAGAAAAATCTTGATGACTGGATGAGAGATGGGAAATTCACCCCGGGGATCACTTCTGTGGCTCTACTCGACAGGGGCATAGGAAAATTATTTTCTTGGGTGGCGAAAGCCAGGGTACATTTTTGGCTAGGATTATATAGGCCCTAGGGCCAATAGCCTAGTACCCTCCTATGAACCGAAGACAGTCTCTAAGGAGAATTTGTGACAAACAAAAGATTATGTGAGTGAGAAGCACTGATTGGTGCAACAGAATGTGTCATATGAGGGACGATAAGAGTTTTACCAGGAGAAAGCTAGAAATATGTAGTTCCAGTTAGGTGATGTGCTTAGATGAGAGGAGGCAGGCCTTTACTTCAATTCTAAATTTAGGGTAAGACGAGGTGTCTTTATTCATGGGGGAGTACTTTCCCAGAGTTGTGGACCTAGTATAGAGAAGCAGTGATCAATTTACTTTTGGCTGTCTGTTTTGTGGATTCAGAGTGGTTGTGATTCCTGAGGCCGTAACATATGTCTAATTAGTTTAGATGCTAGGGTACACAGAAGCTCTGACTGATTAAGAGTTTGAATAAATGGGATCCTAGAAGGTCAACATAGTTATGCAAACAATATCTTGCTTTACGTTTCTGTTCTGTGATGAAAATGATAGTTTTGGTTTTACTGGAGTTGAAAAGGAAGTTTTTGCAGAAGTTCCAGCGGATTAGGGCTAGTGAAACTTCTTTATGTAGGCAGGGTATTCAATTGTTTTTGCAAAATAGTGCCACATCATCTTTATAGTGTAGGCAGGTAAGCCAAGGTAGGTCAATGGGAAGTTTATTTATAAAAGTGGAGAACAGAGGAGCGAGCATGGAGCATTGTGGGGCTCCTTTTTGAAGGATGACTGCCTGACTGGCAACTCAATGTATGAATTTTGATGGCAAATTGCCAATTAATGAGGTAGTTTTTGAACCAAGACACAGAATTAGGACTTGTGCTTATTTGTACTAGGTGTTGGAGAAGGATGTTGTGGTCAGTCATGTTAAGACCTTTGTAGGGTCCATAAAGATGTATTTCAATGGTTAGGGTCCATACAGCCGCAAGTGTGCTCCAACTGGGCCAGAACCCATGTTGCTTATAACACAGAGGAGATTGTAGGTAGGGATGTACATAGATATTTTTTCAAGTAAATTTTCTAGAGAGGCAAAGACAGAGTTTAGTCTGTGTTGAGACATTCTGGTAGGGTTGGATTGTCTTGTTTATAAGTGTGCACCAATAATGATTCCTTATTTAAGAGATTTTTCCTTCATTTATTTTTTGTAATTATGGAGTTAGTATATATAAGTCTGGGAAATTGATGATGCAGGGTACCCCCCAACCCCGACAAAAAGCACTTGCATTTTTTGTTCTTATGTTGTTTCTAATGACTTAAATTGACAAGTTGGAATTTGATTGCTCATAGCAGAAACATTCAAAATCACACAATTGCTTGTGCAGGATTGTTGTGCTCTTCGGATTTCTATATTAAGAAGACACAATCCATATGCTTACATAGCTAGAAGCTTTATATTGCTTTATGTTGGTTATCTACAATAGTGGAAAATGCATGCATTATCATCTGTGTAATAATGTTATCGGTAAGCTTTTCAATGATGGTGGTAACATTCCATCTCTAACCAGGATACATTTCATCTGACCAAAAATCCTCAAACCAGGAAGAATCGGGAGATGGGACTATGAAGTAGAGGGAATCAGGTGCTTGAAGTCAGTGGTAGGGAACATACATACAAAACATTAACTTCACCTTAGGAATGAGGAGTGCTAGTGTCTAAGAAAACTTGGCAATATAATTCTGGTTGGAGCGAGTCTCTTGAACCACTTTGTAACGGTGATACATTCTGCTTTTTATAAGCCTGATAGCAAAAGGAACGGTTTCCTGTTGAGTGGAAACCTGCCTATTATTTCTTAAGTTTGTTTAAACCTGCTATAAAGTGGGGAAAGTTTGTTACCTTCTGAAAGAAAAACTGGTCTGTTTAAGGACTGGTTTCTATGAGCCTATACTACTGGAATGTGTTCTTTTCTGTTAGGATTAAAATGTGTTTTGTGCAAGTGAAAGGAGTCTATAGCATGTTCAGTAAATAAAAAAAAAATCGAAACATAGTGCATTCCTGCAGTCACTGTATTTGGAGTGAAAAAACTCTGCTTTGTTTTGGTGATTTAATCATCAGTAAAATTTATATTTAATGTAAAAAACTTCAAGATTGTTGTTTTATTCCCAAATCCTGTTAGTTTATTCCCCAGTGCTGTGCTAAGAGACCTCAGAATGTGACAAGTGATGGCGGAAGCAGGCAATCTGATCCTGAGTTACTGAGTATTGAAGCCAAAATTGCTGAGGGTTTGAGCTACCTCCATCCACCCCCCAGCTGAGCCTCTGTTGTTAGTTTATAATTGGGTGTAGAAACAGAAAATACCAATGATTCATGAATAGTCTCTCCATTTTTACAAAACTGTTTATGAACTCTGTTATCATCCACCTCAGTATAAGAAAAAAATGAGAATTTTAACAGAGTTCCCAGAAGTTCTAACTCCAGATACCTTACAATTTTGTTTGCATACCACTGGAATCCTGTACCCATACAGGGGAAAACCTTGTACCACTGAAAGGGTTGCTCCTGAGATTGCCATTTGTTTGTCTAGATACAATTAGTGAATCATTTTATACATTGTACCCACAGGACAGAAACACTGTAGCAGTGAGAGGCTTGTTCATCATTTGTATGAGTACTGCATCATATTCAAAGATGGAAAAAGCTACTGAAGCTCTCTGAGAGCTTTTAGTAAACAAATCGCCATCAACAGACTTTACAGCAACATGTAAAAGACCAAATCAGATCTTGTTAAACCACACAACAGATTTTATAACTGAATATAGGAGAGCAATGGCAGACCTTTTTTAGGCAAGGTTCAAAGGACAAAACCACCACTGTAACAAATACAAGCATGAAAAATCTGAAGGTAATGCTACTCAGTACCAGAAGTCTAAACCTCAAAATGCACTCTCTCGAGGCACTCCTAAAAATGGAGAACATCGATATCTGTACAGTAACTGAGATCTGGATCAAGGCTCCAGAGAGCACCCCTGCAATAACGGGCTACAACTCTTACCACACTTTTCAGCCACCAAACTAAGACTGAAACACTAAAGGTGGAGGAGTGTCCATATTTACCAAGGATATTCACACCTCCAGGCTAGTTGCCCAACACAATGCATCTGAAATTCTCCAGGTGCAACTAACACTAGGTAAGACTGCAATCCAAATTGTAGCTTGCTACAGATCCCCCACCATGCCCCAAGATTCTCATTACACCTTTCTAAACATACTGGAAAATATTAAGATACAACCAAACACCCTAATACTGGGTGATTTCAACAACCCTGCCATTAACTGGGAAAACTACTCTGATACCAACACCTTTTTCCAATGGTTCTTGGAATTCATAAATTCCAATGTGCTGGATCAACTAATCCATTGTCCCACCAGGGGCTCCAATATTCTAGACCTGGTCATTACCAACATGGGAGATAGATGCTCCACACCAGTGGTCATACCTCATTGGTCAGGTCTGACCATAAGCAAATCACCCTTGACATCCACATCCCACCCCCACCCCCCAGTAAGGAAACCTCCGTAAAAAAACTTCTCCAAAGCCAACTTCACGCTACTCAAGTCTGAAGTGATAAACTTCATGACACTCATGCAGACAGGAGCTGAAAGTTTGACTGCTAAATCCTACACTAAGGCACTGTACGAGCACATCCACTCGTGCATGAATCGTGCCATCCCAAATAGAACCAAGATGCTATCTTCCAAAAAAAGGAAGCCAATCTGGTGGTCCCCTGCCATAAACAAACTATACAGCAGAAAAAAGAAAATGTTGCAGAAAAGAGGAAAATCCCAGGATGCAAAAAATTCCCTTACCCGCCTCAGTAAGTAGCTGAGATCCCTCATAAAATCTTCCAAAGCTAGTTAAGAAAATAAAATTGCCAAAGATTCCAAAGACAACCACAAGGCATTCTATAGTTATGTCAAGAATCTAAATGGCAAAGCTCAGATATGCTCTGAGCTACAACGGAATGGCATTAAATATACTGATCCCAAGGATATTGCCAATATCCTGGCAGATCGATTTAGTGCCAACTTTACCCTCCTCTCACACCCTAAAGGGCCCATTTCAATACCAAAAGATTGCCAAATTCCGGTAATCATGGCCACACATGGAGAAACCGCACTCTCCAAAGCTAAGAATACAGCATCCATGGGACCAGATGACATCCCGGGCTGTGTACTAGTACTACATGAACTACAAAATGAACAGGCACCTCACCTATGTGTCATTTTTAATCATAGCCTCATCTCAGGCTTCATGCCCACTGAGTGGCACACAGCTACAGTTATCCCACACCACAAGGGGGGATCCACCTTGGATCCCGGGAACTACCGTCCCATCAGTCTAATGAGACTGATCTGCAAGGGCATGGAACTTATAAACACAGACATTGGCAACCTTCAAACACTGGATTCCACCCAGTTTGGGTTCGTGAAGGGCCGATCTTGTCTCCTGAACCTGATTGACTTCTTCAAATCAGTCTCCAAAGCTGTGGACAAGGATAAGGTGGTCCACACAGTCTATCTGGATCTCACCAAGGCCTTCGACACCATCCTGCACTCTGGAATCATAGATAAACTTACTAAGCTTGGCATAAATCCCTACATCACTCGATGGGTTGCCCACTGGCTTACTGACAGAATCCAGACTGTAAAAGTAGCCGACTCCAAATCCAGCTCCAGACAAGTGACAAGTTGAGTACCTCAGGGTCCAATCCTGGGACTGCTCTTGTTTGGCATCTACTTCTCTGAAGTACAGGCCAACACTAAGGGACTC
>NC_056743.1:46285338-46287838 GCF_019279795.1 Protopterus annectens | reverse complement strand
ACCAGTGGAACAGGCCCCACCAACCTACTTATCTCTTGGTCTAAAGTCAGAATCTCCCAGTGCTTACTCATCAGTTCTTTTAAAAAGAACGCGTCCCTAGTGTAAAAAATAGGAGCTCTCACAAAATCAGAAACAATGGATTTCTGGCCATCTAACACAGATATGTAGTCAGAAAAATAAGGTCTAGCTGTAGTAGGCCTAAGTTGATGTACTTCACCTACTACCTTATCAAAAGCTTGTACATCATAACCTCTCTCTAAGAACATAGTTCTTAGCCTGACTACCTCCTCTTCATATCCAACACCACTAGGGTTCAGCCTTGAGGCCCTCATTAGTTGACCCTTCATTACATTGCTAAACACGTGACGGGGGTGCATGCTATGCCTATGCAAAAACGCGTTCCTAAAGCATAGTTTGCGATGGATAGAGGTATTCAAGAGGCCAGATGGAAGTCTAACTATGTTGACATCTAAAAAAGAAATGTGTTCCTTAGAAAAGGTGTAAGTAAATTTCAAAAACTCAGTGGATGCATTCATTTCATCAATAAAAGACCTCAAACCCTCAATACTACCATGCCAAATTAAAAAGAGGTCGTCTACAAATCTCTTATAAAAACCAACACCCTCAGTAAAAAGCGTAGATTTGAACAAAAATGAGTCCTCCCACTGTGCCATAACCACATTAGCGTAGCTATTGGCACAGGGTGTCCCCATTGCCACTCCATCTTTCTGGGAGAAAACTGAATCCCCAAACATAAATACATTGTTATATAAGATCGTCTCCATAAACAAAGAGATCAACTCCACCTTCTTATCAGTCAAAGCTGATCTGGAGTGTAAAAATTGCTGAAAAAGTGACACCCCTAAGTCATTGGGTATAATCGTAAAAAGACTAACTACATCTAGAGTAACCAACATATAATCAGCATGATCATCTAACCTCTTTGTATACTCATATAACTCAAGTAAGAACTGTTTACTGTCCTTTAGAATGTGAGAGGTCCCATCCACCAATGGTCTGGTGTAATATTCTACAAAAATGGACATAGGTTCAGTTAGCCAGCCTTGGCCAGCAACAATGGGTCTCATCGGTGGTGTCGATGCAGACTTATGAACCTTGGGAAGTCCTTGTATAATTGGTATTCGTGGATTACTAACCTTCAAATAGGTGTACAACTCAAAAGTTATATCCTCAGATACTAACAAATCATCCAACATGTCATAAACTTGAAACACCTTCTCTGTGACAATATCCATGTCGATCTTCTCATAGAACATATCTTCACTAAGTAACCTCACCATACTATCTTTATACCAAGCTAAATCCATCACAACAATGGGACCTCCCTTGTCTGCAGGCCTGATCATAATGGTGGAATCTGACTTCAAGGAAGATAACGCGTTCCTTTGATTAACATTCAAGTTACCAGTCTTCCTCTTATGAACACTTCTATTCATATCAGAATGGGCATATATACCCTTCTCTACTAACTGTGAAAAAGTTTCTAAGAGTGGATGTAGTTGGGGTATGTATGTACTATTACATCGAAACACTGAGCTGGATCTGTCTTCCCCACATTTACCAAACTCTAATTTCAGCTGTACATTCCTAACGAACATGCGAACATCCAAAATGGAGTCCACTAAATCACTATTTGATGTGGGAATGAAACTCAATCCCTTATTTAGCACTTGCTTTTCGAAAGTAGTCAACTCTCTGCTCGAGATATTAATAATCAACGAGTCCCCACCCTCTCCCACATTTTCTTCAGCGTGGGGCCTCGTTGCTCGCTGTCTGACACTTTCCTCTTGTATCGGCCCCTGCTCTGTGACCGAGACCTCCCTGCACGTTGTTGTGCTATGGGAAAAGGATTAAACAGAGTAGCACTATTAGCATTCTGCAACACCCCGGTTCCTGTACCTGTTAATGGAATCTTTCTTCTAACAGAAGTATCCAGGTTCAAGGGTTCTGTATTATTGTTAATCGGAGCTGAGTTACTATCCAATATACCAACAGCATTCAAATTTACCAACGGTAGCTGTACATTCTGCTCAAGCAATATCTCAGTATTACGTGAATCATTAGCGGCATGTACCTCACCCACCATACCAACAGTTAACCCATTAGTCTGGTTGTTAGGTGTTCTAGCCACATTGTTAAAATTCCTACGAGAACTAGCATGATCGTCCTTATTAGTGCCTTTACTGATACTGGTGTTGCCAGCAACCACAGATTTAGCACCCCTTACATTACTACCATTCACATTTACATTATTAGCATCATTCACATTGCTAAAAGGCCTAGGCCAGGTAAAAACATGATTATTTCTAAAATCCCTCGTGTCTCTTAAAATTTTACTTTTCTTTTGCTCTAATAGCCTCTTTTCAAATAATGAGACATTGTCTATTACCTTATCCAATCTAACGTTCACCAACTCTTCAGAATATTTAGTTTTAATATCAGTATATAACTGATTCACAGACACTCTAAGATCATCTTC
>NC_056743.1:46267838-46272838 GCF_019279795.1 Protopterus annectens | reverse complement strand
CTTCCTCCATCACTTGTCACATTCTGAGGTCTTTTAGCACAGCACTGGGGAATAAACTAACAGGATTTGGGAATAAAACAACAATCTTGAAGTTTTTTACATTAAATATAAATTTTACTGATGACTAAATCACCAAACAAAGTAAAGTTTTTTCACTCCAAATACAGTGACTGCAGGAATGCACTATGTTTCAATTTTTTTTTATTTACTGAACATGCTATAGACTCCTTTCACTTGCACAAAACACATTTTATTCCTAACAGAAAAGAACACATCCAGTAGTATAGGCTCATAGAAACCAGTCCTTTAAACAAACCAGTTTTTCTTCAGAAGGTAAACAAACTTTCCCACTTTTATAGCAGGCCAACAAACTTTAGAAATGGCCAGGCAGGTTTCCACCAATGAAACCGCTCCTTTGCTATCAGGCTTATAAAAAAGGAGAATGTATCACCAAGCATAAAGTGGTTCAAGAGACTCACCCAACCAGAATTATATTGCCAAGTTTTCTTAGACACTAGCACTCCTCATTCCTAAGGTGAGCATGTTTTGTATGTATGTTCTCTACCACTGACTCTTCAAGCACCTGATTCCCCTACTTCATAGTCCCATCTCCATTCTCTTCCTGGTTTGAGGGGATTTTGGCTCAGATGAAATGCACTCTGGTTAGAGATGGAATGTTACCGCACCACTATTGAAAGTTTACCGATAGCATTATTACACAGATGATAATGCATGCATTTTCCACTCATTATTGTAGATAACCAGCATAAGCAATACAAAGCTTCTTAGCTATGTAAGCATATGGATTGTGTCTTCTTTAATGCAGAAAACTAAGAGCACAACAATCCTGCACAAGCAATTGTGTGATATTGAATGTTTTGCTATGAGTAACCAAAATTTCAACTTGTCAAGGTTACCAGGAAACAACATAAGAACAAAAAAAAAAAACAGAATGAAGTGCTTTTGTCGGGTTGGGGTAAATTCTGCATCATCAATAATTCCCAGACTTATATATACTTAACCCATAGTCACAAAAATAAAATGAAGGAAAAAATTCAAAATAAGGAATCATTAATGCACACTTCTATAAACAAGACAATCCAACCCTACCAGAACAAGCCCCAACACAGACTAAACTCTGTCTTTGCCTCTAGAAAATTTACTTGAAAAAATATCTATGTACATCCCTACCTACAATCTCCTCTGTGTTATAAGCAACATGGGTTCTGGCCCAGTTGGAGCAATACCTCACGCTGTATGGACCCTAACCATTGAAATACACCTTTATGGACCCTACAAAGAAAGCCTACATGACTGACCACAACATCCTTCTCCAACACCTAGTACAAATAAGCACAAGTCCTAATTCTGTGTCTTGGTTCAAAACTATTCTATTAATTGGCAATTTTACATCAAATTCATACATTGAGTTGCCAGTCAGGCATTCATCCTTCAAAAAGGAGCCCCACAATGCCCATGTCAGCCCCTCTATTCTCCACTTTTATAAATAAACTTTCCATTGACCTACCTTGGCTTACCTGCCTACACTATAAAGATGATGTGGCACTATTTTGCAAAAACAATTGAATACCCTGCCTACATAAAGAAGTTTCACTAGCCCTAATCCGCTGGAACTTCTGCAAAAACATCCTTTTCAACTCCAGTAAAACCAACTCCAGTAAAACCAAAACTATCATTTTCATCATAGAACAGAAACTTAAAGCAAGATATTGTTTGCATAACTATGTTGACCTTCTAGGATCCCATTTATTCAAACTCTTAATCAGTCAGAGCTTATTTGTACTCTAGCATCTAAACTAATTAGACATCTGTTATGGCCTCAGAAATCACAACCACTCTGAACCCACCAAACAGACAGCCAATAGTAAATTGATCACTGCTTCTCTATACTAGGTCCACAACTCTGGGAAAGTACTCCCCCATGAATAAAGATACCTCGTCTTACCCTAAATTTAGAATTGAACTAAAAGCCTGCCTCCTCTCATCTAAGCACATCACCTAACTGGAACTACATATTTCTAGCTTTCTCCTGGTAAAACTCTTATCGTCCCTCATATGACACATTCTGTTGCACCAATCAGTGCTTCTCACTCCCACATAATCTTTTTGTTTGTCACAAATTCTCCTTAGAGACTGTCTTCGGTTTCATAGGAGGGTGCCTAGGCTATTGGCCCTAGGGCCTATGCATAATCCCTAGAAGAAAATGTACTTACAAACTTTGGTTTTGCCACCCAAGAAAATAATTTTCCTATGCCCCCTGCATCTAGGTAGAGCCACAGAAGTGATCCCCGGGGTGAATTTCCCACCTCTCATCCAGTCATCAAGATTTTTCTTAAAGAGTGCTAATGAGGAGCTCTTTTTGCTATAGATGGGCAGTCTGTTCTAGAGTATGGGAAGTCTCTGGGACAGGAATCTATCCCTCCAGCATGTTCTGTTTATAAGGGTTAGGTCCCTAGAGCATGTAGCACAGAGGGATTGGGATTTCTTTAAGTAAAGCATGTCCAACAGCTCTGGGTTTGACATAGCTTTGTATGTTAGGCAGAGATTGTCTTGCCTCTGAGTAGGCAATATGTGACTTAGTAGAGCTGGAGTTTTTTGAGACTGTCTGCATAGTGCTTCTGTTTGAGACTGGTAATCCTCTTTGTGAGGTATTTCTGTGGCATTTCCATTTGTTGATGTCTTATGAGGTACATACCTAAAGGAGCATTGTACTCTATAATGGGTCTAATGAGTGATGAGTAGAGGAGAACAATAACCTCTTTTTTTCTGGATGAGAAACCTTTTGTGATGAGGTGAGCTAATGAGAAGGATTTCTTGACCAGTGTGGTGATGTGATTATCAAAGGAGAGACTACTGTCCTCCTGTGTCCCAAGGTCTCTTACCACATTTTCGGTGTTAAGTAGACTACCAGCTATGTCGTAGTTCATGGGTATAGAGTTTTTACCATAGTGGGTTGCAATACACTTTTTGGCATTGAGCTTCAGGCCATGGCTTTGACACCAGGCATCTGTCTCAGTGAGGCCCTTTTTGTAGTATGCCCGCATCGTTAGGAGTTTCAATTATGGCTCCTAGTTTGCAGTCATCTGCAAACTTTGTTAGCCAAAGACCATCTGTGTTAGCCTGTACTTCAGAGAAGTAGATACCAAACAGGAGAGGACCCAGGACTAAACCCTGTGGTACTCCACTTGTCACTGGTCTGAAGCCATATTTGGAGTCTGCTACTTTCACAGTGTGGGTTCTGTCTGTGAGCCAATTGGCAACCCATCTTGTGACATAGGGATTTATACCTAGTTTAATGAGCTTATCTATAATTCCAGAGTGGGGGATGGTGTCGAAGTCTTGGCGTGATCTAGATAAGCTGTAGTGGAACCACCTTTACTCTCATCTATGACTTTGGTGATCGCTTCCAAAGCAGAAGTCAATCAGGCTTAGAGACATGATCTGCCTTTACAAATCCGAATCCGTAGGGTCCAGCTCTTGGAGATTACCAATGTGTTCCTTTGTTTATGAGTTCCATGATGATACGTTCCATGGCCTTGCAGACCAGGCTCGTCAGGCTAATGGGGCGGTGGCTCCCCCTTTGTGGAGTGGGATAATCGTCGCAGTGCACCATTCAGTGGGCACAAAGCCTGAGGTTAGGCTATAACTGAACATGTTACTTGGGTAGGGTGCCAGTTCATTCTGTAGTTCGTGTAGAACACAGCCTGGGATATTGTCAGGTCCCATGGATGTTGTGTTCTTGACTTTGGAGAGTGTGTTTTTTACCTGTGCAGCCATGATTACAGGAACTCTGGTGGTATCTTCCGGTATAGAGATGGGCCCTCTAGGGGTAAGAAGGGGGTAAAGTTAGCACTGAACCTATCTGCCAGGATGTTGGAAATATCAGTTGGTTTTGTATATTTAGTGCCATTGTGCTGCAACTCAGAGCAGATGTGAGTGTTGCCACTGAGATTCTTGACATAGCTATAGACTGCTTTGTGGTTGTGTCTAGAGTCAGTGGAAATTTCGGTTTTCGTGAACTAGCTTTGGAGGATTTTATGAGGGATCTCAGCTTCTTACTGAGGCTGACCAGGGCGCCTCCAGTCAGCGGATTTTACCTTTTTGCAACAGTTTCTTTCTTCTGTTGTAGTTTGTTTTATGGCATATAACGTTCTCACATCGGTTCTTTTTTGAGTGATAGCATCTTGTTTCTATTGGGGATAGTATGATCCATGCACTCATGTAAGTGCTATAAAGCGCATTTGTGTAGGATTCAGCAGTCGAACTCTATTGAACTGGCCTCATGGGTAATATGAAATTTGCCACTTCCTGTCTTAAAAAGTGTGAAGTTGGCTTTGAGAAGTTTCACGGTGGTTTCTAATTGGGGGTGGGGGCAGGATGGGATGTCTAGGGTGATTAGCTTTGTGTATCGGATATGGTCAATGAGGAATTGACTTGGTGGGAAATCACGCTGGTTGCCCATAAGTTGGTAATGACCAGGTCTAGGATATTACGTTCTGGTGAGGGTAAGGAATAAGTTGATCCAAGGCATTGGAATTTATGAATTCCAGAAAACGCTGAGCAAAAAGAGTTGGTACATGAGTAGTTTTCCCAGTTAATGGTGGGTAGTCGAATCACTTCCATTATTAGGGTGTTCTATGTTGTACCCTAATACTTTCCAGTGTATCAAGAAATGAGTGGGAATCCTGGGCATGGGTCTGTAGTAAAGTTACAATTTGATTATGGTCTGCTCCAGAGTTAGTTGCACTTGATAATCTCTCAGATGCATTATGCTGTTCAACTAGCCTGGAGGTGTGGATATCCTTAATGAATATGGAAAACCTCCACCTTTAGTCTTCCTTCTGGGTTAGGTGGCCAAAAGGTGTGGTATGAATTATAGCCTGGTAATGCAGTGGTGCTGTCTGGAGCTTTGAACCAGGTCTCTGTCACTGGGGATGTTCTCCATTTTAGAAGTGCCTCAGGGGGGCATCTTACATCCT
>NC_056743.1:46145796-46253652 GCF_019279795.1 Protopterus annectens | reverse complement strand
TTTTCTTTTTTTAAAAAATTTTCTTTTTGAACATTTTAATTGTAAGTAAGAGAAAGCTTTCAGTAAAGCACTGTTGCACTTTAATAATTTAAATAATTTAAAGTGTTTAATTTAAATTGTTTGATTGCAATTAATTAGAGTATTTGGCCTATTAAACTGAATATAAAAGCAGGAAGGCCACACATCTAATTAACCTTGAAAAAGCCTGAGACTACTCAGGCGAAAGCGCTTGGATTTTACTTGGATCTTCGGTCTGTTTGTTTGATTTACAATAAAAAAACTATTGTTCCAGCTTTGACCATCTGTGGTTTTTACCATTTGACTTGCTTGGATCACCACTGCATTTGATTTTTACTTGTATTTCCAACAGTAGCCCTGTTTGTGGTCACATTACTGGAGTGCAGGGCTTGCTTTGCTGTCTGAGTCGGGTGGGACTCCCTTTCGTGTTATTTGGTTTTGCTCGCTTAAACTGATAATCTCAGATGCATTATGCTGTTCAACTAGCCTGGAGGTGTGGATATCCTTAATGAATATGGCCACACCTCCACCTTTAGTGGTTCCTTCTGGGTTAGGTGGCCAAAAGGTGTGGTATGAATTATAGCCTGGTAATGCATTGGTGCTGTCTGGAGCTTTGAACCAGGTCTCTGTCACTGCACAGATGTCGATGTTCTCCATTTTAAGAAGTGCCTCGAGTGAGTGCATCTTACATCCTTCACAATATTCAGGTATCCTGTTATTCCCACTTAGATAACACAGCTCAAGTATCATGCAGGCACCTCACTTTCCAAATGAGATTTGTATTGATTTATTGTAAATGTTTATTTATTGTAAATATTCTTTATATTTTTGATTATAATGGTGTTTTACAGATGTGCATTTCTTTATACACCTGATATCTTACTAAAAGCCATCCTGACTTTCCTTGTATTCATGGGCTGAGACTGAAATTGGTCACTTGTAATCTGTGTTCTGCCCTGGTATAAATAAAACTACAGTGGCAGTGACTTCCTAAGGAAATAGGATTAGGGAGTTCAACATCAGGGAATATATATATATATATATAGTTTTTATATGTGATTCCATGTATTTAGCTAAATGTGTGCGTGTCTGTGTGTGTTACTACTATTGTTTGTGTGTGTACTATATAGGTTCATAGGTAGGTACTAGGCTATCTGCCTGAAGGCATTTATAAGCCTAGCCAGAATGTGTTGGCTTTTGCCTCCCCCTTAGATTAGTTCCCTGTGCCTCTGTCCAGCAGAGCCATTGAAGTGATCCCTGGGGTAAACTTTCTGTTTCCCATCAGCTCGTCAAGGTTTCTCTTGAAGATGGTTAGCAAGGAGCTCTGCCTGATGTAGATTGGAATCTTGTTCCAGAGCATGGGAAGTCTCTGGGACAGGAATCTATCCCTCCAGCACGTCCTATTTATTGTTGTGGTGAGGTTTAGATACCCAGAGCATGTGGCTCGAGGGGATATAGTTTTCTGTAGGTGGAGCATGTCCATCAATTCTGGGTTGGACATGGCCTTCTGTGTCAGGCAGAGATCACCTCTGAGTAGGCGGTATGCAATTGAGTGCAGCTGGAGTTTCTTCAGTTGAGATGCATAGGACATGTGCTTGAGGCCAGTGATCCTCTTGGTGAGGTACTTCTGTGGTCTTTCCAGTTGTTGCAAGTGTCTTGTAAGGTACATGCCAAATGGGGCATTGTACTCTATGATGGGTCCAATGAGTGACGTGTAGAGGGGCCCAATGACCTCTTTCAGTCTGGATGCAAACCCTTTTGTGATTAGGTGGGCCACATAGAAGGATTTTCTAACCACTTTTGCAATGTGATTATCAAAGGAGAGGTTACTATCTACTTGGATCCCCAGATCCCTTATTACATCTTCTGTATTTAGGGGACTACCACCTATGTGCTATTTTGTGGGTAATTTTTTTTTTCCAAAGGGGATGACTATGTACTTTTTGGCATTTAGCTTGAGGCCATGATTTTGACACCAGGTATCTGTCTCAGTGAGACCCTTTTGGAGGATGTCTGTGTCAGCCGGAGAGTCAATTATAGCCCCTAGTTTGCAGTCTTGTGCAAACTTGGTCAGCCATAGGTCCCACTTGTACTTGTCTGTACCTCTGAGAAGTATATGCCGAAAGGAGGGATCCTAGGACTGAACCCTGGGGAATGCCACTTGTAACCGGTTTAGAGTCAGACCTAGCTCCCACAACTCTTACCATGTGGGTTCTGTCCATGAGCCAGTTGGCAACCCATCTCATGATGTAGGGGTTTATGTTTAGGCTGGTGAGCTTGTCTATAATACCTGAGTGGGGAATGGTTGTCTAAGGCCTTTGCGAGGTCTAGGTAGGCTGTGTGGACCACCTTTTCATCGTCAGTAGGCTTGGTAACTGTCTCAAAGAAGTCCACCAGGTTTAGGAGGCATGATCTGCCCTTGACAAAGCCAAACTGGGTAGGGTCCAGTGTTTGGAGGTTCTGTGCCACTAACCTGGAGGTGTGGGTATCTTGATGAATATGGATACTCCCCCACCTTTTGTATTTCGGTCCAGGTTTTGTGGCTGAAATGTATGGTATGAGTTGTAATCTGTTAATGAGATCCATGATGATGCGCTCCATAGCTTTGCAGGCAAAGCTAGTCAGGCTTATAGGGCAATAGTTCCCGGAGTCCGTTGTGGCTTCACCTTTGTGGAGCGGAATAACCGTTGCTGTGTGCCACTCAGTTGGCATGTAGCCTGTGGAGAGGCTGAGTTTAAACAGTGTGTTTAGGTGAGGGGTTAGTTCATCTTTGAGCTCATGTAGGATGCAGCCTGGGACACCGGTCCCATTGATGCTGTGTTTTTGGCTTTGGAGAGGGCTATTTTAACCTGAGTGTCTGTAATTTCAGGGGCTCTACATTCTTCTGGTATAGTTATGGATCCTTTTGGGATGGGTGAGAGGGGGTGAAGTTTGCACTGAACCTGTCTGCCAGCTTGTTGGCTATATCGGTCGGTTCAGTGTATTTTGTGCCATTCTGCACCAACTCTGAGCAGATCTGAGAATTGCCACTTAGATTCTTGACATACCTAAAGAATGCCTTGTGGTTATCTTTGGAGTCCATGGCAATTTTTCTTTCAAAGCTAGCCTTGGATGATTTTATATGGGAATGTAGTTTCTTGCTGATACTAATCAGGGATGTCTTCCCTTCTTGGGATTTTATTCTCTTCTGTACTAGTTTCTTCCTCCTATTGTATAGCTTGTTTATGGCAGGGGTCCACCAGACTGGTTTCCTTTTCCTGGAAGAGTGAGTCTTGGTTTTGTTTGGGATAGCACGATCCATGTATTCTTGTAGGTGCCCACAGAGTGCATTAATAAAGGATTTTGCAGCTCGGACAGCATTATCCTTAGGTTCATAGGTTCATAGGTTCACACTAGGCTATCTGCCTGAGGGCATTTACAAGCCTAGCCCATAGTTTTGTGGCTTACGCCACCCCTTTAGTATGGGGAACTATACCCATTATTTTGCTGTGCCTCTGTTGAGCAGTGACACTGAGGTAATCCCTGGAGTATATCTGCGATCTCCCATCCATTGGTCAAGATTTCTCTTGAACAAGGCCAGCGAGGTGCTCTGCCTCACATATACCGGGATTTTATTCCACAGCATAGGGAGTCTTTGGGTGATGAATCTATCCCTCCAGCACGTCCTATTAATAGCCGTGTCAAGGTTTAAGTCTCCCCTTGTGGCTCTGACGGATCTAGATTTTTGAGGTGAAGCATATTCATCAAATCTGGGTTTGACATGGCCTTGTATGTTAGGCAAAGGTCACCTCTGAGCCGTGTGACTGAATAGAGCTGGAGTTCTTTCAGTCGGGCAGCATAGGACAGATGTTTGAGACCCTTTATCCTTTTGGTGAGGAACTTTTGTGGCCTCTCCAGCTGCTGCAAGTGTCAGGTCAGATACATTACGAATGGGGCATTGTACTCAATCATTGGTCTGATGAGTGATGAGTATAGGGAGACTATGACCTCCCTTGATCTAGATGAGAATCCCTTCATGATAAGGTGGGCAATGTAGAAGGTCTTCCTAACTACTTTAGCTACATGGGTGTCGAATGACAGACTACTATCAACCTGGGTCCCCAGGTCCTGATAACTTCTTCTGTGCTCAGTGGATTGCCACCTATTTGGTAGCTAGGGGTAACCTTGTTTTTCCCGAAGGGTATGACTATGCATTTTTTGGCATTTAACTTTAGGCCATGGCTCTGGCACCAGTTATCCGTTTCTGTGAGACCCTTCTGAAGGATATCTGTGTCAGATGTGTTTTCTACTATGGCCCAGTTTGCAGTCATCTGCAAACTTTGTCAGCCATAACCCTCCTGTGTTTGCTTGTACTTGGAAAAGTAGATGCCAAACAAGAGTGGGCCCAGGACTGAGCCCTGTGGTACACCACTTGTGACAGGCTTTGAGTCTGACATGGCGCCAGCAACTCTGACCCTGTGGGATCTGTCACTCAGCCAGTTTGCAACCCATCTTGTGATGTATGGGTTAACTTTTAAGCTGATGAGTTTTTCAATGATACCCGAGTGGGGTATTGTATCGAAGGCCTTCACCAGATTGAGGTAGGCTGTATGGACTGCCTTTCCTCATCAATGGCTTTGGTGACTGTTTCAAAAAGTCAACCAAGTTTAGAAGGCATGATCTGCCTTTGACAAAGCCAAACTGGGATGGATCCAAAGTCTGCAAATTCCTATGTCTTTATTTATGAGGTCCATTATGATCCTCTCCATGGCTTTGCAGATAAGGCTTGTCAAGCTAATGGGCGGTAATTTCAGGGTCGGTGGAGGCACCGCCTTTGTGAAGTGGGACCACAGTTGCAGTGCCACTCCCTGGTGCGTAATGTATCCAGAGGTAAGACTATGATTAAACAGCTGTCCTAGCTGTGGGTTTAATTCCTCGTTGAGTTCGTGGAGCACACAGCCGGGGACACCATCAGGTCCCATGGATGCTGTGTTTTTTGCTTTGGAGAGAGCAGTTCTCACTTTGGCGTTGGAGATGTTTGGGGGGCTGCAATCGCTTGGTATAGATATCTCTCCTTTTGGGGGGGCTCCTTTAGCATGGGGGCTTTGAAACTTCCCACCTCTGTCTTAAGTAATGTGAATTTTGTTTTTGAAAAGTTTTTCACGGTGGTTTCTTTGACTGGGGGTGGTGGCGGATGTGGATATCCAGAGTGATTAGTCTATGGTCAGATCTAACTAGTGAGGGGTTGACCTCCGATGTGGAACACCGGTCGCCCATGTTGATGATGACCAGGTCCAATATGTTGTCACCTCTGGTGGGGGTGTTGACCAGTTGATCCAGGGCGTTTGAGTTTATAACTTCTAGGAAATGTTGGGCAAGGGAGTTTGCACTTGAGTAGTTCTCCCAGTTAATGTTTGGATAATTGAAATCACCCAATATCAGGGACTTTTATGTTTCCCAGTGTTTCCAGGAATGTGGAGTGGGGCTCCTGGGACATGGTGGGTGATCTGTAGCAAACTATAATTTGAATAGCAGTTTTGCCCATTGTTAGTTGCACGTGGATGATCTCTAAAGCATTGTGCTGTGCCACTAACCTGGAGGTGTGGGTATCTTGATGAATATGGATACTCCCCACCTTTTGTATTTCGGTCCAGGTTTTGTGGCTGAAATGTATGGTATGAGTTGTAGCCTGGTAGTGCTGGGGTGATCTCTGGAGCCTTAAACCAGGTTTCTGTTACTGCACATATATCTATTTTCTCCATACTGAGGTGTGCCTCGAGTGCGTGCATTTTGAGGTTTAGACTTCTGGCATTGAGTAGCATTACCCTCAGTTTTTTGTTACTTGTGCTATTTACGGTGGTGGGTTTGTCTTTTGAGCTTTGTCTAAAAAATGCTTGGATGTCTGCTTTGGGGGTCTCTGTTGCTTTTGCAGATTTTATTTAGAGCCTCCCAAGTATGATTTCGTGTATTTTTGTGTTTTTTTTTTTCTGGTGCTGGTTTTATAGGTCTACGAGACTGGTGGGGTGATGCAAGTAATTCCCTTCTCCTCTTGACTGCCTGGTCCAGTCTTGGGATGAGAGAGCTTAGCCTCCAGTTTGGCTGTATAATAGCATCTCATGCATGTATTGGTGTTTGGTGGAAGGAGGAGGGGGTTGTCTGTGTACATGAGGCAGTTGTAACATTGCCTCAAAATGCCCAGATTCACCAGATGGACCAGAGATTACACCTGAAACTGCCCTTTGGACATGCCTGGATAGGTACAGTGAACTGTTTTACTGATTGGCTGGTAAGGTCGAATAGAGAGTCTTGTCCTTCTCTACAGTATAGGGGGGTCTAGGGCTAAGGTTTATTAGTACTTGCTATGAGATTTGAGCAAGTGCTGGGATGAGAAGTGAATGGTTTGAGTGCTTAAATTGAAAGTTTGTCTAGTTCCAAGGGAAAAATTGAAGAGAAGACTTTGTGGAGGCAGGAATAGTTATACCCTAACCACCCGGCGAGCAAATCTGTGCAAATGTGGGTTTCACAGCAGGGAAATGAAAGAGATAGAAATTAGCCCTAAATGGCCAATAAACTACTAATTTCTGGGCTGAAACCATTCCTCCAGGGACAGATAGACTGCTTCAAAGCTCCCTCTCACAGTGAACAGAGAAACTTCCTTCTATCCAAGTAAGGTATGGGCAAACACAGAAACTTGTAACACAGCCCTGAATTCAGCACTAACCTAAAAACTGGAGTATACTAGCTTAGAAAGGCGGGAAAACAAGTATGTATATATATATATATATATATATATTTTTTTTTTTCAGAAAATAAAACGGATACAATAAAAAAACACTTTAAATGCACAGAAATGGCTATCACACTTGAATGTGTAGCCTACAACAGTTAAAAAGGTAATTTAAACACCAAAATGACTTTGTTAAAGTGAAGGCAGTAAAATAAGTACAATATGTAGCTGAAACAATCTTTAAATCACAGAAACTCTAGAAAATTGGTGTGTTAGGCAGTATTAGCTAAAGGCAGCAAGAAAATGCAGAAAAATTATACTTAATCACTCCAAAGTCTCTCTTGTATGTATGCATGTATATATATATATATATATATATATATATATATATATATATATATATATCCCATCCCAACGTGCATATATATATATATATATATATATATATATATATATATATACGCGCACTTAAATATATGTGTTTGTGTGTGTATGTATATATATATATATATATAGCTATGTATATATATGTATGTATATATGTATATATATATGTATATATATATATATATATATATATATATATATATATATATATATATATATATATATATATATATATATATATATATATATATATGTATACGGGTCCATCCCAGCTTACTGAAAAGCAATACACACACACAAATATTTATGTATATGGGCCTATCCCATCCCAGCTTACTGAAAAGCAGGTCACTGAAAGTCAAAATACTGAATGTACAGTGCGCAATTGTTAAAAATGCTGAAATGTTGAAATTAAAATACCTCTTCCTTACATTTATTTTATTTATTTTACATTTGTTTACCGGGATAGTCCAACTGGTTACATGTCCATTTTAAGTGGAGGCCTGGGGAGAAAAGCTCCAAAAAACACATTCAACAAACTGTTACATTTTTACAGTTTAAAACACAAAATAAACACAAATAAAAATATTTGTACACAGATGTAAACAAACACAACAAATCAATATACCCTAAAGGGCCCATATCTATACAGGAAGAATGCAGATTCCCTGTAATCACAACTACGCAGGTAAACGCTGCACTCTCTAAAGTCAAAAACACAGCATCCATGGGACCGGACAACATCCCAGGCTACGTTTTACATGAACTTTAGAACGAACTGCCTCCCCACTTAAGCACCATGTTCAATAATAGCCTCACATCAGGCTTTGTGCCCACTGAATTGCGCACAGCAACAGTTATCCCACTCCACAAAGGGGGAGCCACCACTGATCCTGGAAACTATCGACCTACTAGCCTGATGAGCCTGGTCTGCAAGGCCATGGAACGTATCATCATGGACCTCATAAACAAAGACATTGGTAATCTCCAAACTCTGGGTCCCACCCAGTTCGGATTTGTGAAAGGCAGATCATGCCTCCTGATCCTGATCGACTTCTTTGAGGCAGTCACCAAAGCCGTAGATGAGGGTAAGGTGGTTCACACTGCCTATCTTGACCTCGCCAAGGCTTTCGACACCATCCCCATTCTGGAATTTTAACTAAACTCACTAAACTTGGTATAAATCCCTATGTTACAAGATGGGTTGCCAACTGGCTCACTGACAGAACCCACACTGTAAAAGTTGCAGACTTCAGATCTTACCTCAAAGCAGTGACAAGCGGAGTACCACAGGGTTCCATCCTGGGACCTCTCCTGTTTGGCATCTACTTCTCTGAAGTACAGGCTAACACAGAAGGCCTCTGGCTAATGACGTTCACAGATGACTGCAAACTAGGAGCCATAGTCAAGTCCCCAAATGATGTGGACATCCTATAGAAGGGCCTCGCTGAGACAGATGCCTGGATTCAGAGCCATGGCCTCAAGCTCAATGCCAAAAAGTGCAGTGTCATCCCCTTTGGTAAAAACTCAGTACCCATGAACTCTCACACAGGCCGCAATCAACTTAACACTGAATGTGTGATGTGACCTTGGGACCGAGGTGGACAGTAGTCTCTCCTTTTGATAGTCACATCGCCACAGTAGCCAGGAAGTCCTTCTATGTGGCACACCTCATCATAAAAGGGTTCTTATCCAGGAAAAAAGAGGCCATTGTTCCCCTCTACTCGACACTCAGACCCATTATAGAGTACAGTGCCCCTTTTGGAATGTACTTCACAAGACAACTGCAGCAGCTGGAAAGGCCACAGAAGTACCTCACAAAGAGGATTACTGGCCTCAAACAAATGCCCTACACTGCCCACCTCAAAAAACTCCAGCTTTACTCCGTAGCATATCGCCTACTCTGAGGTGATCTCTGCCTAACATATAAAGCTATGTCAAACCCAGAGCTGTTGGACATGCTACTCCTGAAGAAATCCCAATCCCTCCAAGTTACACGCTCTGGGGACCTAAACCTTGTTACCACAATAAACAGGACATGCTGGAGGGATAGATTCCTGTCCCAGAGACTTCCCATACTCTGGAACAGGCTACCCATCTATGTCAAGCAAAGTTCTTCATTAGCACTCTTCAAGAAAAATCTTGATGAGTGGATGGAAAATAGGAAGTACATCCCGGGGATCACTTCTGTGTCTCTGCTCGACAGTGCGCAGGAAAATAAATTTCTTGGGTGGCGTAAGCCAGGGAAACTTGTTGGCTAAGCTTACATAGGCCCTTGGGCTGATAGCCTAGTACCTACCTATGCATTATTAAATTTTTACTCAGATGGAAAATTCTAGACAGTCTTTAAGAATGATAGGGTATTGAATGCTAACCTGGTAGTAGATCCATGGAGATCATAGGATATATAAGTTAAGAAACAAAGTGTAGGCAGAAGTCCTCCATGTGCACACGAGTGATGGTTAGAGTTGGCCTGGATTTGGACAAGGACATAGCCATCGTTTTTTAAAGTACTCAATCAGACTTTTATTGAACTGAGGTAGAGAGAGTTTAGATGTAAGATTAGCAGGAAGAGAATTCCAAGTTTTGCCAACAGAGTTAGCCAATAGAGATCCTCCAGCTGTGTTGTTGGATTTGAGAGTTTGAACTAGTAGTCTTTCAGATGAACGAAGTGCGCTAAGGTTACTGTAGGGGGCGATGAGGTTTTTAAGTACGGGTGCATTCTCTGGTTAGTAGAGGATCTTGTGTGCAACTATTAGTTGGCTAAGTTGAAGTTTGTTAGGCAGTTCAAGACATCCTAGTAGATTTACGTTATGAAAGTGATGAGTTGTTTAGGCTGCATCAGTAGCCAATCTAGCAATGTGATTGTAGCTGCTAGAAAGTTTATTAAGGTCAGTTTTGCTGAGGTTTGTAAATAGAGGGGAAGCATAGAGGAGGGTGGAGAGTGGATGTGTACGAGCAATTACAGTTCTGGCTAATGGTTTTAGGAAGGGCTTGATTCTGTATATTGAGCCAAGTTTTTTTATTAACTGTTTTAATAGTTTTATTGATATGCAGATCAAACTTAAGGTTATTATCTATTATAACTCTTAAGAGTTGGGTTGAGGAATCTGTGGACATAATGGTGCCGTTGTTGGATTTTAATGTAAAGATTATAGGGGCAGACCTGCGAGTGGGGGAGAAAAGCAGCAGTTTGGTTTTATTAGGATTTAACATGAGACGATGGTTAAGGAGCCAGTTTTCAACTGTTAAAAGTATTTTGAGATAGAATCTACAACTCTCTAGATGAAGTGTCGGAGCATACTAAAGTGGAGTCATCCACATATTGAATGCATGTTGCATTTAGGATGACCTTATATAAATCATTGATGAAAATGGAAAATAATAGCGGACCTAGTATGGAGCCTTGGGGTACTATGAAGGTGATGGGTAAAAGGGTGGATAGTTTGCTCTACCATAGTTCAGCCTGCTGTCTACCACTGAGATAGGATTGAAACCAATGGATGGCCTGGTCCTCTAGGGAGATGGATTTCAAAGTGTTTGAGGTTTTGGTGGTTTACCATATCAAAGGCTTTGGAAAGATCGAGAGATAGCAGAACTGAACTAGACCATGGGGTAGTAAAGGTCTGCGTATACTGCGTGAGTGCACTGGAGATAAAAGGAGGTTTTTTTGTAATTGTATTAGGTGGTTCTACTTTTTATAACAATTTGGTCTACAGAGTCGCTTTTTTTGCATTTTATAGTTTTATGGCTATGAGAGTAAATTTCACTTTTGTGCACTAAGACACTTAAGAGCCCACACAAAGCATTAAGCTTTCTTGAGCAGTTTTCCACTGAGGTACTCTTTAATGGGTAGTAAGGGACTTAGTAAGCCAAATAAGCTAATAAAGTTTTTTAAGATATTGATTGGAAGGGAGCTATTAGTGCTAGTCCAGCTATGTAAAATCTAAAATGGTGCCTGCCACAGGTAATATTTATTAACTTTGGGATTGGCTTAAAGTAATAAACAGGGAAGGGGGAGGGGGAAACAAGAGTGTGGGATGGCAGTTCTTTTGTACTGCTGCTAATGAACCAAGATCCAAGCAAAGACAAGTTTGTGTTTAAGAAAAAGAATCCGAATTGACCAAAAACTGCTGTGAAGCTGTAAGTCATTTTTTAACCATTTATCAGATGGGAAAACAGCATAACATTGTATCTGTAGGCTACTGTGCTCTCAATTAAATTAAAAAACACACACAGTATTTGATCAGTTATGGATACTATTTGATAAAAGAAGGGAATAAAAGAGAAATGGAACAAGAGTGTGTGTGTGTGTGTGTGTGTGTGTGTGTGTGTGTGTGTGTGTGTGTGTGTGTGTGTGTGTGTGTGTGTGTGGTGTGTGTTGCTTACAAGCAAAAGCAGAGTGCTCTCCAGGGTATAATGAATATTAGCTCAAACAGGTAGAGACATACACAAAGTTAACTTTAGCTGTTTGTGTTTGCAGTCAGTTCAGACCCGGACTGCACTGGTGTTAGGTCTAGAAAGGAAAAGTACAGACATGATTGGGCACTTTTGAGATGGCAAAGCTACATTATAAAGACTGCAAAACAAACTGCACAGGAAAATATGTCTTCAATCAACTACTAGTATATGCATATACTGAGCCAACTGGATAACACATTAGTAAGAAGGGACCTCAGCTGACAGATATGCAGTCACAGATAAAAATATAGCAAGCAACACTGTCCTGGATCTGTAATGTGATTCTATGCACCACTTACACCACAATTATATAGAAGTAATTAGACACCAGTATGAGCTGTCTACACACAACACATATACATGAATAACATTAGTTAACAAGGTGCAGCTATGCAAATAACACATACTAATATACTAAACAATTTGGTGAAGACAAACACATGCTAGCATGCCATAGTAAGCTCCAGTAATACAGCACAAGTCATATTAGATCTCTGTGAAACACAATTCAGCATAAATAAGCAGACCGTTGTAAAACACTTACTATGCAGAGAGGTGGACCTCACCCTGCAGGATCCATGTTAGTGCTTGTTTCTGAGTTTCAGTAACACTTGAGTGATATTGTTTGTTGATTGGGTGTGTTTGACACTGTATATATGCTATTGGCAGGTATTTTGATTTCAACATTTTGCCATATACCCAAGTATTTATGTGTGTGTGTGTGTGTGTGTGTGTGTGTGTACATATATATTTATAGAGAGTAAGAGAAAAGACAAAACTACCTGCTCAGCAAGTTAAATCCAATAAAATCATTTGACAATATTCCAATCCATACATGAACTATGCTCAATAGTCCTAAGAAAACTTCATGTAAAACATCCTAAATATTAATACAATGCTAAAACTATACATAAGTAGACATAATGGTGGATGGCACAGTGGTAGCATTGTCAAATCACAGGAAGAGGTTCTCCGTTTCAATTCTCGACTGGAGTGCCTTCTGTGAGGAGTCTGCATGTCCTCCCTGCATTTGTGTGGGTTTTCTCCGGGTACTCTGGTTTCCTCCCATGTTACAAAGGCATATGTCTGGAGTGTTTCTCCCCGGGCCTCTGCTGAAAATTGGCTTAGTTCCAAGTTGGACTTTCCCGGTAAACAAATAAGTAAATAATAAAAATGTAGATGCTAAAAATATTCATCAGTATAAATGAAAAATGTAGAAAAAACATATATTTCAGTAAGTTTTTTCTTAACATTTTATTACTCATTTCTGGCTTAATACTCGCTACTACATTTAATCCTGGAGAAATATATGACCTGTGATGTAATTGCCGTGACATTTCTTCCTGGCTTCAAAATGAATCTGTAGGAAAGTTCAGAACATGCAAACTTTTCCGATTCTGCCTATGGATCCTGAGGTATTCCGACACATTCTATAAGTTGTTTAATTGTTAATTGATGTATTATTTCAATGTGAAATGCAGACACACTCTGGTAGTATGATGCTGTTGTCTTTGGACCTCTCTTATTTGTAAAACACTGTAATTAACAACATACAGCTTTTGTATCTTGTGCTCTTTTTCTGTTGTCTGAAATAAAAAAAAATAAATAAAAAATGTATTGCCCAAATAACAATGACATACATTTCTCAACACAATTTGCAGACTCTTTTTTTTCTGAATGTAGTATTCGGGCTGGTAATGTGGTTGTTGTACTGTAGGGGCACTGTGGGGAATTCAGCATGTACTGTTGGTTCTATATTCTCTGGTAACTTGTTGGTTCTGTGTAGTAGATGACTTGCAGAAGTTGTGTGAAGAAGCATGGGTGCGCACCTGGAGGCTCTTAATAAAGAAAAGCCTTACAACTCCATAAACCGTGTGGTCTCCTTCCTTACCACGATATAACATATTGGCGACGAGAGTGGGATGCCTCCGAGTCGCCGCGAAAGTAACCTGGTGAGCTGTAGTTCATGTCGGATGACGAAGAGACGGGCCTACTGGAGTGATGTCGGGTTCCATGTTGGGGTCATTAGTTGCATACGACTGTCAGACACAGACCTGGGAGGAGTATTGTGAAGTGTTGGAACATTTTTTGAGGCAAACCAGATAATGGAAGCGGGTCGGAAGCGAGCCATATTGCTAAGCTCGGTGGGCAGTAAACGCAGCCTGATGAGGAACTTATTGAGTCCGGATAAACCGGGGACAAATCGTTCACAGAGTTGACGAGTTTACTTCAGTCACATTATAACCCGCCGAGCAATAGTCCAGAGGTTCAAGTTAAATTCAAGGACTAGAATGGCTAATGAAACGGTAATGGAGTATGTCGCAGTGTTGAGGGAACTGGCACAACATTGTGATTATGGGGACAGACTGACCGAATGCTACGAGATAGGCTCGTATGTGATTGCATTGCAGACGACCGCATACAACGCAGATTGTTAGCGGAGCCTGACTTGTCGTTTGAAAAGGCCTTGAAGTTGGCACAGGCCATAGAGACAGCGACTAAAGACATCCGTGATTTACAACAGAAAACCACGGAAGGGGTTGGAAGCAGGAGTGCGACCCACTGCCGGTGCATAAAGTGGTTATGGAGCATAATTCACAAGGGAAGTCTGGTCAGTATGCTTGTTACAGGTGTGGAGGTGAACATTTGTCACGGAACTGTCGTTTTTTAACTGTAAAATGTCATGCTTGCGAAAAGGGCCATGTAAAGAAAATGTGCGCTCAATACCCTCTCGGATCAGCTGAAAAGGGGAGGAAAAAAGCAGTATGATGGAAAGGAAGGGAAACCGAAAAATAAACGGCAGTATGCACACCACATGCGTGAAGTTACAGATCAACCAACCAGGGAAGCCGAAGAAGTGTTCACAATGTTTAACGTGACAGAGGCTAAGTGGAAAGAGTTGATCCCATTAAAACCCAGTTGGACTTAAATGGTAAAATGGTGCAGTTTGAAGTGGACACGGGTGTAGTGTCACAGTTCTGTCAAAGGCTGAGTATGGGAAGTTATGGCCCAGAGAAGCTCGTAGCTGCAGGACTGTTCAGTGACTTTGAAAACCTACACGGGTGAAATAGTTCCCACGTTGGGAATGGTGAAAATGAAGGTAAAATATAAAGACCAAGTCAAAGAGTTGCCAGTCATGGTGGTAGCAGGTAAGGGACCAAACCTGCTAGGCGGGTGTGGTTAAAGGAGCTAAACATGGACTGCCTACAGCTCCATAAGGTAGAACAGCCGGGCCTGACCTTGCAAGAGGTGCTAGCGAATAATGAAGAAGTATTCAAAGAGGAACTGGGGACCTGGAGGTCCACCAGCAAAGATACACGTGAAAGAAAACGTAACGCCAAGATTTTACAAACCCGTCCTGTACCATATGCGATGAAGAAGAAAGTTCAGTTTGAGTTAGTGAGACTCACTAAGCAAGGTATAATTGAACCAGTAAAGTTTGGAATGGGCCGCACCAATTGTTCCAGTGTTAAAGCCAGATGGTACTGTACGCATTTGTGGTGACTACAAGTTAACAGTGAACCAAGTCTCGAAGCTAGAGCAGTATCCCTTGCCAAAGGTGGAAGATGTGTTTGAAAAGTTGTCGGGAGGTGAAAGGTTTAGTAAACTGGACCTCAGTCAGGCATATCAACAAGTAGTGCTGGAAGAAGGGTCAAAGACGTATGTTACCCTGAACACACACAAAGGTTTGGTCCAAGTCAATCGTTTACCTTTTGGGGTTTCCTCGAGTCCAGCTATTTTCCAGAGAATAATGGAGGGACTAGTGGCAGGAATTCCAAAGGTGGCTGTGTATTTAGACGATATCCTGTTGACGGGTAGGAACATTCGAGAGCATCTGGAGACGCTGAATGAGGTGCTGAGTCGACTGCGAGAGGCAGGTTTACGGGTGAAACGGAGTAAATGTGCTTTCATGGCAACGGAAGCAGAATTCCTGGGCTACAAGGTGGATGCATCAGGCCTACACCCCCTGCCAAATAAAGTGGAAGCCATTCAACAGGCACCAGCACCCACAAATGTTACAGAACTGAAAGCCTATTTAGGCTTACTCAACTATTATAACAGGTTCCTGCCAAATCTGTCAACACTGTTAGCTCCTTTACATAAGTTGTTAAGGAAGGAGGCTCAGTGGTCGTGGAAAAAGGAACAGGACAGAGCATTTGAACAGTCAAAGGAACTAATGCAATCTTCAGAGGTTTTGGTGCATTACGATAGTCACAAGGACTTAATTTTGTCATGTGATGCCTCACCCTATGGATTAGGGGCTGTATTGGCACATGCCAGATGGACAAGAGAGACCCATTGGGTTCATGTCACGAACTTTGACACAAGCAGAGTCAAACTATTCTCAGTTAGATAAAGAGGGTTTAGCTGTCATGTTTGGAATCAAGCGATTTCACAAATACCTCTATGGGAGGAAGTTTACTATTTGCACGGATCATAAGCCTTTGTTGTCATTGTTCAACGAGATGAAGGCAGTGCCGCAGATTGTTTCTCCTCGCATTCAGAGATGGGCTGTAACGTTGAGAGCTTATGAATACGAGATTGTTTATAAGCCTGGAAAACACCATGGTAATGCAGATGCATTAAGTCGTTTGCCGATGCCAGGGCATATCCAAGAAGAGGAAGCGGAGGACCGAGTTTTGATGATGGAAGACATAACGTTGGTGTCTGCTAAGGAACTGAGAGTTTGGACACACAAAGACCCGGTGCTTGCTAGAGTGTTTCAGTGGGTTCAGCAAGGCTGGCCAGTTCAACAAACGGATCCAGTTTTTCGACCTTATGAAGTGAGAAAACAGAGAGTGTGCAAGATGGATGCGTATTGGGGGCACAGTGATAATTCCGTCCCCAGGAAGAAGGGCACTTTACAGCAGTTGCACCAAGGTCATGTGGGCATTACCGAATGAAAGCTTTAGCTCGGTTATTTTTGGTGGCCAAAGTTGGACCATGAGATTGAAGTCGTTGTGAATGAGTGTAAAACATGTCAACAACATCGCAACTTGCCGGCGCCACTACATCCATGGAGGCCGAGTGGCAGAGACTTCATATAGATTATGCAGGACCATTCATGGGGCCATGTTTTTGATAATCATGGATGCTCATTCAAAATGGATGGATGCCTATCAAGTCAAGACACCCACTTCTCTCGTTACCATTGAATGCTTGAGGAGGAGTTTCAGTAGTCAAGGACTGCCTGAGACTATTGTATCCGATAATGCTTCATGTTTCACGAGTGAAGAGTTCAAGGGTTTTCTGAGAAAAAATGGAATCGTACATATCACATCAGCACCCTACCATGCAGCTACAAATGGTTGTGCTGAAAGAGCTGTTCAGACTTTTAAAGCAATGATGAAGAAGTCTGGAGAAGGAAGTATAGCAGCAAAAGTATCAAGGGTGTTATTCAACTACCGTATTACACCACAATCTACCACGGGTTTGTCACCTGCCGAGATGTTGCAAGGCGTGAGATTGAGATCCACGTTGGATCTAGTGTATCCAAATGTCCGAGCTAAGGGGGAGGGACCCAGTGGAAGCAAAAGAATGTCATGATAGACGCACGACGGAGAGAGCGAAGTTTTCTGGAAGGAGATGCAGTGATGACGAAAATTTCAGTTATGGACCTAAGTGGATTCCAGGGTTCATTGTCAAGAGTACAGGACCATTGTCGTACCAGGTGAGATTGAATGGAGATTTCGTAGTAAGGAGACATGTAGACCAAATTCTACGGAGCGAACAGAAGAAGGATGCCATGGAACTGCTAGCCTCAGAACTACCGTTAAGTTCGGAACCAGGGCTCGCAGTGGCAGGAGGATCGCAAATTGAGGGAGACCGCCAGAACGTGGAAGGAGAGGTTTCTGAGGATCCAACCGTTCCAGGGAAGGACACACCGATACCTGAAGTGGTAAAAGTGACACCAGAGTCACCTAAGGTGGTACCACTGCGCCGTTCTAAGCGTGTGCTGGTTAAACCTAGTTACTTGAAGGACTATCAATGTTAACAAAAGTGCATGTATAGATTACCAGCCTTAAAAAAATAGTAGATGGTATGGTAACCAGTTAATAACTAGCTTGTTATTTACAAGTAAATGATTAAATGCATTGTGGAACTTGTTCCCTAGTTTTGCTTATGTAAGACAGTATGTCTTAGCTTAAAAGGGGAGGAATGTAGTATTCGGGCTGGTAATGTGGTTGTTGTACTGTAGGGGGCTGTGGGGAATTCAGCATGTACTGTTGGTTCTATATTCTCTGGTAACTTGTTGGTTCTGTGTAGTAGATGACTTGCAGAAGTTGTGTGAAGAAGCATGGGTGCGCACCTGGAGGCTCTTAATAAAGAAAAGCCTTACAACTCCATAAACCGTGTGGTCTCCTTCCTTACCACGATATAACACTGAAGAACATTAGATGAGCACAATACTCAATTAACATTTTTACTTCAGATGTTAACATCTTTGACCACAGATTGGAAGACAACAGATTCAAACCTGCAACTGCAATCTACATCCAAACTTTGAGATCCACCTGCTTACCTAACGCATCTTAACTGTAACAATCTGTTTTCCAAGGAGTGAAAACAATTAATGTTATGACATCATCTTGAGGGGGATGGTCTACTAAGAATGATCTTGGCTTAGGATTACAAAGTATGAACACGTGCTGCTTATGTAGCTAAATCGTTTGAAAATGACCATGTCACCACCATGTTCAGAAACATTAACAGGAATGGAGAGCATCCATTCCTCAGACAATGTGACAGTGTCACATAACGTCCAGCTTCTGTGAACAGAACCATGCATGTTGTTGTACATTATGGGCACAGAAACGTATGTGTGAGGACCGTTATTCCTTGTTAAATTGCACATCACTAGTTAAATACATACATCTTCCCTGGTCGTCTTTTCAGTTTTTAGTGTGGATATCACAGTTCCTCAACTTTACATGTTGATTTTGTTCTACTATTGCCTTCAGTATGTCATAACCAAACAGACCTCCGTAGCATTTTTTAAAAGTATACAATATTAGCCTAAAAATTTAGGAATGGTATTCTGAAAACTTGAATTTTAATTAACCTCATAATTATGTGTGGAGCAAATGGTACTCAAAGCTGGATGCACACAACTTTAATTCTGCGAGTCTTGAGTGAGAGTACATGGGCAGTTGGAAGAGGTTCTGTAGTAGTAATTAATAAATCTGTTAAAGATAATCATTTCAAAAGGTACATTTACTCAAGATATTAATTTTAACAGAAGTTGTTAAAGTTCCTGGAGTTATGTTGTCTGGAAATTTATGGATACTGGTGTTGTTGTTCTTCTAGATATTTTGGCTCATTCCCATATGCAGTTGTATAGACAGACTTCCATTACAAATGATAGCAATATATGGAGGAGGATTTTTGGATCATCCATAATTCTTACTGGTAATTTCTGGCACTTAGTGGTCTAACTACAGAAACCTACAGATTACGACAGTATCCATAGCTAGTATGTGATGTCGATATTACGGATAGTTCTTAACTCATGTTTCTTAAAACAGTGTTAAAACGTGCTGTTACTCTTACAGATATTTCTTCAATAATGCTTTTTAATAAAGGTGTTATCACTACCGTCTCAAATTACACCATGGATCTGTACTGCCTATGGATCCTGGGGTATTCCGACACATTCTGTAACTTGATTAATTGTTAATTGAGGTATTATTTCAATGTGAAATGCAGGCACACTCTGGTGGCATGATGCTGATGTCTTTGGACCTCCCTTTAACATATATGTAGTATCAGCAGTTTTAATCCCAAGCATGAATTGTACAAATATTACAAGTTATGTTGATTTCACAGATGCTGTTTGAAGACATTGTTGATAATTTTTACGTCATGGTAGTAGTTATCACAGACAGTGTTATACAGATCTTTGCATAGCAAAGGAATGCATAGTGTTTATTTTGACATATGTTCCCAGAATCAAATGCATACATTTGCTCAACCGTTATTATTATCATGTATGTGTCAATGTTTTTCAGATGGCCAACCGTCCTAGGGGTGACATTCCCCCCAGGAAAATGACATCATAATTAATGCTCTTCACCAACATGGAAGGAGACTTCTAGGTCATTCAGGGGATACTGTTTGGAGAAATGATATCTGGATGGACTTCCTCAACATGATCAATGCATTTGGAGGACACAACCAAGCCCATGAGGCCTGTAGGTGATGCTACTCGGACATGATTCTTTGTGCACCGAACAGAGTGGCACATTATGACAGACAGAGGGATGCCATTGGTGGTGGACCACCACTGACACCACTGGCCTCACAGCATACAGTGAGAGGGGAGCAATGAATCCCTGCTGGTGAGATTGAAGCTGGAGTTCCAGGATAGACATGTATGTATTTATGTCCATTACAGGGATGAGTATTGTGACACTCGCTGCATATTGCTTCAGCATGCATATTCACATATTGCTGTTTATGATTTACAGCAGCAGAACTGAGCCATGAACACAGGTCCACTCAGGGTGAGGATAATGAAAGTAAGTATAATTACATGTATTGGTACATCTGAGTTACAGACAGTGCAGCACAAACAACATTTGTAATGTTTATTGCATTAATATTCACAGGTCCAGCTTCTCTGGGCCTACACCAGGGAGCAGCAGGTGATTGTATCCTGTTACTGTGCAGACCACCTTGTTGCTGCCCCCACCTCATTTAATAGCACTGCTGTTTACTGTAATATTGTTTCCCCAACATTGAACACTACAGGTACATCCAGTGGAGGGACAAGCTATGCATTATCAAGTGCAGAAAGAACAGGTATGTTACAGTGACATTGTCTGAGCTTTCAACAATGTGCAGCACAAGTGATGCCTGACATTTTTGCCAATATTTGTCAATACAGGCCTTTCTGGTGCACAGTTGCAATGTCTGTCACATGAGTATTTGCAGCCCATATTATATGTAGATGTGATGTCAGTATCAGTCATATTATATATATATATGTGATGTTGTCAGTATCAGTCCTATTATATGCATATGTGATGTTGTCACTATCAGTCATATATGTGATGTTGTCAGTATCAGTCATATTATATGTATATGTGATGTCAGTATCAGTCATATATGTATATGTGCTGTTGTCAGTATCAGTCTTGCTGTCAGTATTAGTCATACGTATATGTGATCTCAGTATCAATCATATTACACATATATGTGATGTCAGTATCATATTATACGTATATGTGATGTTATCAGTATCAGTCATATTATATGTATATGTGATGTTGTCAGTATCAGTTTTGATAATTACATGGCAGAGCTGTCTTTCTCTTTACTTCCCAATGCAGAATCCACAGTACAACCCACAGCTTCTACACAGCAGGACTTCTCAAGTGCAGATATGAGTGGTATGTGTATGTTTTAACTGTGTTCACTTGGTTAATGGTGTGAATGATGTGATCTGTAATGTTTCTTTTCCTACACTAGTTGAAGTTCATCTCAATGGAACATCAGCATCATCCTAAGAGTGTTTGCCGGGTATGTTTTTATTTTTTTTATGCATCACATATGTCATGTTTGTTGGCCATGTTAATAGATTATATAGTTACGGTATGTACTTTCCATGAAACCTACATACAGTAGACTGCATATGAAGTAATTATTTGTAACTTTGCATGAAATATATATGCCAAGTGTCTTTGAAATTCATCATGTTCCGTAGACACATTGTCCTGATCTGTGTCTTTGTATCTTGTAGCACATCAACTGTCTTTATCATCCAGCAGCACATCCAGTGACCATAATGTTGTTTATGATGTGTCACAGCCTGGTAGTATGGCCCCTGGCACAGAGAAGCTTGGTTGTTTGGAGAGTCCATCCATGAAATTGACACTAATGTTGCACCAAATATATTCTCAGATGTGGAGGTCCACTTGTCAATACATTCAGAGGATGTTAGCAAATTGGATGTTGATTAGAGTGAGGCCATTGATCAACACACCACAGTTGGGAGCATTGCTGCTGGCAGATCCATACAAAAACCAGACACAGGGCATCACCATAGACGTAGGTGAGCATATGTTATACATGGCTAGGTGTCAGAGGGTGTCCTCCTGTTGATGCAAGCAAATGAATAGTCACAGCAATGGCATTGTTCCAATGTCTGTGCACATACATGTGCCACGGATCATGTGGCACACCAGCTATGCATCTTGCACGAAGGACGAGCAGATACAATGAGATTACGGTTGCCTTGGCCACTCAGAATGAGAGTCTGCTAGCTGTGGTATGCTCAGTGGAAACCCTGTCCTCTGCTGTGCATAGTCATGGAATGCAAATCCTGCTTGTAGTATGACACTCCTACAGTGCTGCAGAGTGCAACCTGTGAGAGGCAGGCCACCATTGGACATCAACAATTCCTGTCTGTGGTCTAGCCTGCACAGATTTCAACTGCTGGCCCATCTGCTGAGGTCACATCAGGGACAAGGCCTTCAACTTGCAGTCATGCACCTTTATCTCAATGTGGTTTTGTACCCCCATCCATCTCCTCTGTGGAGCAGCCAGGGTAGGATGTGTCTGTACATGGTCAGGGCAGAGTGGACCATGGTGTGAGACATCAGCAAGGTTGACCATGACTGCGTTAGTGTGTCCAACAGTGTAGTACAAATAACTGCCTCATATTATTTCAGTACCACTGTACTGTGATATGCATTTCTGAAATAAAAAGTCTGCATGTCTACATTGTGTTGTGCGCGATTTCTCTTTTTTCATGTTAGAATTTTGCACAGATATGTAAGTGTAGCACTGATGTATGTCCCTTATTGTTTTCCATACAATGATACAACAATCTGATTGTGTATGCATACCTGTATGCATACCTGTGTCAGTTTTGCCCTTAGGTGATGATCCCTGTTGTGACAGATTTGCATATGTTCATGGTGGAATATGTTTTGAATATAATGGTATGTCTGATGCTCAGTGTATAATTGCCATTCGATGTAATCTGTGCAGCTGTGGTGGGGCAACACTTGACCATCAATGTTCAGTCTGTGTACTCATGTACATGAGGCTTGTCATGACTCTGATGTCTGGGTGAGATGCTGGTGTGTTGCCTGGGCCTGCACTTGTGGTCATATCCTGTGTTGCCTACACCTGTGACCTCTGTCCCCTGTTTTCTCCTGTACCTCATCCAATAACTAGGGGGTTCTCTTCAGACATTTGTTGTTCTTATGGTAGTTCAACATCTGCAGCTGAAAGCCCACCATGTGCTCAGGTTAACATGTTGTGCAGCATGACACAAAAGGTTATCTGTGTTGCCTTCTCAGGTGTGTATTGCATTGCACCCCTGGATATGTCCAGGCATCTGAACCTAGCTTTAAATACACTGAACGCATGGTCTATGATGTTCCTGGTTGTTGCATGTGCTCTATTGTAGGCTGCATGTGCTCTATTGTAGGCCTCATGTGCAGGGTTTGATGGCTTACAGTACAGTGTCATTAGCCACGGCACAAGTGGATAACCACAGTCACCTGTTGTAGGCAATAAAAACAATTTTGTTCCTGTACTTACGTAGTAGCAATCCCTCAGGTATTTCACCATGCTGGAATGCAACCTCAGTCCACTTTTCCTTTATATAGCAGGTGGACTTCTTTGAGAAGGTATGCAAATCAATGGATGAGGGAAAAATGATTCACACTGTCTACCTTGACCTGGCCAAGACATTTGACACAATATCCCACTCAGGCATTGTTTACAAACACATTAGGTTAGGTACAAAGAAGAGAACAGACCTGCAAAGAATTAATGGTGCAGAACAGCAAAAAATCCAGTAAAGAATGTGTATGTACCTGCACTGAAACCTGGCACTTTACTGGACTTGAGAATGACACAGCAGGGAGCATAAATATAAATAAAATCCAGGCATTTATTCACTAATGTATAATCCGAGTGTAAGTAACAGATAAGTGATTTCACTAGTTATGCTAACTTCATCAGACCACAGTAAAATCAAGTTTCAAACAGTGATTAATGCAGTAATGACATCACTCTAAAAATTCAAACTCTCCAATTACATCCCATGCAAAAATTGTAACATAGCAACCATAATTAGTTAAAGCACTTCTTAAAAGCACACAGAGACATCACCTATATATATTTTTATACACACACACACACACACACACACACACATATATATATATATATATATATATATATATATATATATATATATATATATATATGGATTCACTTCATAACACTGAAAACACATATCATACATAAACTGAGTTTAAACAACATAAATCATAGCACTTTCCACCAAGTGTAAATATATCAACTCCAAGATTACACTTAGTGTAGTGAAGTGCAATCTTGGAGTTGATATATATAAGTAGCAGGGGGGGCTTGCTGCCCTTTTACACTTGGTGGAAAGTGCTATGATTTATGTTTAAACTCTGTATAAACTCAGTATATGTATGATATGTGTTTTCAGTGTTTTGAGTTTTCAAGTTTCTGAAGTTTGTGTTTTGAGCTTTCAGTGTTTTATTTATATATATATATATATATATATATATATATATACATATATATATATATATATAGTTACACTTCATAATCTCGAATTACTGAAATCCCGAATTTCAGTAACCCGAGATGATGAAGGCGAAAACCATAATGCTGAAAGTACATAAGAACGAATTTGAATATCTCAAATCTGCGCTTATGCATTTCTGCCTGGAATTGAAGGTGAGTGAGTGTATGTGTGTGTTTTTGTACGTTGTGTGTGTGGGTAAGTGTAGGGAGGTGTAAGTATGAGTGTGAGTGCTGGATTTGTTGGTGTTCGTATGTGTGTGTTGTATATTTGTGTGCGAGCGAGTGGAGGATGGTGTGGTGTTTTTTTTTTTATGTTATGTGCGACCTCTGAGTTGGTATACATAAGTAGGGGGGTGTGGTGGGCGCAGTGGGGCTTGCTCCCCCTGCTTATATGTAGTGTTAGGGTTGTGTGGTTTGTGTGGTGTGGGTGGCATGGTGTGTGTGTTATGTGGTGTATGTTTGTGATTGTGGATTTCGGTATTGTGAATGGTTTGACTTTATAGTCTCGGGTTACTGAAATTTGGGATTTCAGTAATTCGAGATTATGAAGTGAAATCACACACAGATGCACACACACACAGACGCACACCATGGCAGGTGTTGCCAGATAAGAGTAGAAGTGATCCTACATTTGTTATCCAACAATGTGTAAAAGGAGGTGCTGATTTCTTTAAATTCTGCTCATAATTCCATGTCCCCACTCAGCCGTCCTAAAGTTTAATCAAAATCTCTAGAGGGCAGCCAGCTGTGCAATTTCCCGAAGCTGTCACTGTTCAACAGTTAGCACACATCTTTGGCAGTGGAGTGTCCAAAGCCTATGGTTCTGTTCCCATACCAGGTGCTTGGACTATTACAGAAAGTAGACCAGTTAATAATTGAAATAATAAAGAGAAGTAGACCAGTTACTAATTGAAATAATAAAGAGAAAGTAGACCAGTTACTAATTGAAATAATAAAGAGAAGTAGACCAGTTACTAATTGAAATAATAAAGAGAAAGTAGACCAGTTATTAACTGAAATAATAAAGAGAAGTAGACCAGTTACTAATTGAAACAATAAAGAGAAAGTAGACCAGTTACTAATTGAAACAATAAAGAGAAGTAGACCAGTTACTAATTGAAATAATAAAGAGAAGTAGACCAGTCACTAATTGAAACAATAAAGAGAAGTAGACCAGTTACTAATTGAAACAATAAAGAGAAAGTAGACCAGTTACTAATTGAAACAACAAAGAGAAGTAGACCAGTTACTAATTGAAATAAAAGTAGACCAGTTACTAATTGAAATAATAAAGAGAAGTAGACCAGTTACTAATTGAAACAATAAAGAGAAGTAGACCAGTTACTAATTGAAACAATAAAGAGAAGTAGACCAGTTACTAATTGAAACAATAAAGAGAAGTAGACCAGTTACTAATTGAAACAATAAAGAGAAAGTAGACCAGTTACTAATTGAAATAATAAAGAGAAGTAGACCAGTTACTAATTGAAACAATAAAGAGAAGTAGACCAGCTACTAATTGAAATAATAATGAGAAGTAGACCAGTTACTAATTGAAACAATAAAGAGAAGTAGACCAGTTACTAATTGAAACAATAAAGAGAAGTAGACCAGTTACTAATTGAAACAATAAAGAGAAGTAGACCAGTTACTAATTGAAATAATAAAGTAGACCAGTTACTAATTGAAACAATAAAGAGAAATAGACCAGTTACTAATTGAAACAATAAAGAGAAGTAGACCAGTTACTAATTGAAACAATTTGCTGGAAGTTTTGGGGGCAGAGATTGTGTCAGACTAATTATTGTGAAGGTTAGGGTGGTGTGGAGAAAATAAGATGAATAGGGAAGGCAGAATAGAGGAGTTAGATAGCAAGAGGGGAGGTCGCAAGAAGGCACTCGTAAGTTATCCAGGACTGGTGCATAAGCATAGCTTTGTATTCAGCAAATGGGATTTGAGTCTTTTTAAACTGCAGAGTATTTGTAGTTGTCCATATAACTTAAGCAATGAGTTCCAGATTTTGGCTATGCATGTAGAATAGAGGGCATCTCCAGCAGCATTGTCGGATTTTAAGAAGTATTTATTATTTGAGCATAAAGACCGGCTACTAGTATAGGGAAGTGGAAGGCCTTGCAGTAAAGGGCCCCCCCCCATCAGGTTGATTTATAAGTTTATGGGCCAAAGTAAGTTGGTTATAAGTAAAGATGTGAGGTAGTTCTAGCCAGTTAAGTTATTTGAGTCCAAGGCAGTGGTGTGTTCTAAAGCTGGAGTATGTTGCACACTTTGCAGTTTTATTGTAGTAGGTATCTAATTTTACTAGGCCTGATTTTTTTAGGTTTCTCAGAATGGGTGAGGCATATAGTAGTGTAGAGATCAGGTGTCTTCTTGCAATGGTAGCCTTTGTGCTATTGGTTAGGCATGGTTTATTTCTGTAAAGCATACCAAGTTTTTTATTTACTTTCTTGACTGCTTAGGCTATGTGTAGGTCAAATTTCATAGTGGTGTCAATAACAACACCCAGAAGTTTATTCTTTGAAACAGGAGAGATGGTGGTATTGTTTGTAGATGTGATCTTAAATGGAGAGAAGGGATCTATAGCTCTAGTGGTTTGGAATATCATGAGTTTGGTCTTGTTGGGGTTTAGAATAAGCTGAGCTTGAGAAAGCCACATTTCAACTGCATACAAGGAATGCAGTGTTAGTTGTTGTAACTGTTAAAGTGATGGTGCAGAGCATATTAATATAGACTCATTTGCATATTGGACTAGGGAGGCATGCAGGATAGCAGTGTACAAATTGTAACTCAATTATCACCCCCTTTAATATTCTAGCCAAAGACAATACCGTCATCTCCCCAACAGAACACACCAAACTACTTGGTGTTGAGACTGATGATAATCTCACATTTGACACTCGCATTTCTCTTACCATAAAAAAGGTTTGCAAAAACTAGGTTCATTGTACAGAAACAAACAATTCCTCACCAAGACAGTGAGAATTTCTGCTGCCAATTCCCACCTAATCTCCACTTTACTCTACGCCTCTCCTATACTTGCCTACCTTAGACAAACAGACAAGCCCAAGTTTTGCTACAATAAAATTGCTAAGTTTGTCACTGGTACATCTTATTGCAGCCACCACTGTATCTCACTTAGAGAACTTGTCTGGCTTGAACTACCTCAACCTCTTCACCTGAATCAACTCTCTCTCTGTCTCTCTCTCTCTCCTACAAGTTAGTAAACCATCCTCTTGAAGTCCCATCCCTTCAAAACCTTCTCCAGCCTACTGCTTCACTAGACCACTATGCTCCAGCAATAAAAGTCTACTTCTAGTGACCAACCCCAAGAACTCAGCGGGAGAAGCACTATTCTCCTGCATAATATCCAGATTATGGAACAACCCCCCCCCTATAACCACACTACCTTCTTGTAATCACCTCAAGACTGCACTAAAAGCTCATTTAAAAAGTCTCTGGTTATGCCCATGCACCAGTCCCGACTAGTAACTCTCCTTTTACCTCCCCTTCCTCTCCCCTCCCCTAGCCACCATGCCTCACACCGTCTGATCATTGCATTCTTCCTCTGCAGGCTCTGGCTCACCCTTTACCCTCCCCTTCCCTCCTCACTCAATCTCTCAGACCTGTTATAACATGCTTAACTACCTCACGTCATCTCAACTCCAAATACGTATCCACCAGACTTACACCTAGCTTCCTCTCACTACCACGTATACTACTCACTCAGTCTCCTCTCTTACTCTATCTTCCCCTTCCATCCCGTTAGCCCTTCTAGCTTGTTCCACCTTTATGTGGAGCTTCTGCTTTATATCTGCTTGAGTTTAGTTCAATATTTGTATACAAGATTTAGGTATATGAGTTTAGAACAGTATCCGTTTGAGCTTAGTACTATCTGTATATACACCCTACCTTTATTCCAAGACTTTAGCTAAATATTAGTATATCTGTTCATTACTATGTTTCATATTGTATGTATAGCTAATGTTTGCTGCAGTTTCTATTATTTGCTATTAGTATCTTTGTTCATTACTATGTTTCATAGGTTCATATGTTCATACTAGGCTATCTGCCCTAGGGCATTTACAAGCCTAGCCAGAGTGTGTTTGGCTTACGCCACCCATTTTAAATGAATTTTGCTATGCCCATTTTCGAGGTTAATATACTGTGCCTCCATCTAACAGTGACACAGAAGTGATACCCAGAGTAAATCTACGATCTTCCATCCACTCATCAAGATTCCTCTTGAAGAGAGTCAATGAGGGACTCTGCCTAACCTGGACTGCGATTTTATTCCAGAGTGAAGGGAGCCTCTGGGTTATGAATCTGTCCCTCCAGCATGTCCTATTTATTTCAGTGCTGAGGTACAAGTCTCTCGAGCGCGTAGCTCGATGGGATTTGGATTTTCTGAGGTGCAGCATGTCCATTAATTCCGGGTTGGACATGGCTTTATACGTCAGGTACAGATCACCTCTGAGCAGGCGGTATGCCACTGAGTAGAGCTGGAATTTCTTTAACCAGGCAGCATATGGCATCTGTTTGAGCTCTTTGATCCTCTTGGTGAGGTACTTTTGGGGTCTTTTCAGTTGCTGCAGGTGTCTGGTAAGGTACATCCCAAAAGGGGCAGTGTACTCCATTATGGGCCTGATGAGGGATGAGTAAAAAGGCACGATGACCTCCCCTGATCTAGATGTGAATCCCTTCATGATTAGGTGGGCTATATAAAATGTTTTTCTAACCACTTTGGCCACATGGTTGTCGAATGAGAGATTGCTATCAACTTGGGTCCCCAGGTCCCTAATTACTTCTTCCATACTTAATGGATTACCATCTATGTGGTAATTTGTGGGCACTTTGTTTTTGCCAAAGGGGATGACTATACACTTTTTGGCATTTAGCTTGAGGCCATGGCTCTGGCACCAGTTGTCTGTTTCTATGAGGCCCTTTTGTAGGATGCTTGTGTCGGCTGGAGAGTCGACTATGGCACCCAGTTTGCAGTCATCTGCGAACCTGGTCAGCCACAGTCCTTCCATGTTGGCCTGTACCTCCGAGAAATATATACCAAACAAAAGGTCCCAGGACTGAGCTTTGTAGGGCGCCACTTGTAACTGGTTTGGAGTCTGACATGGCTCCAGCAATTCTAGCCATGTGGGTTCTGTCCTTGAGCCAGTTTGCAACCCATCTAGTGACATAGGAGTTTATATTTAAGCTGGTGAGCTTATCTATAATGCCCGAGTGGGGTATTGTATCGAAGGCTTTTGCGAGGTCCAGATAGGCTGTGTGGACCACCTTCCCCTCGTCAATGGCCTTGATGACTGTTTCAAAGAAATTGACCAGGTTTAAGAGGCAGGATCTGCCCTTAACAAAGCTGAACTGGGTAGGATCCAGTGTCTGTAGGTCCAGTGTCTGTAGGTCCCCAATATCTTTATTTATGAGGTCCATGATGATCCTTTCCATATGGCGATAGTTTCCAGGATCTGTTGAGGCACTACCTTTGTGGAGAGGGACCACTGTTGCTGTATGCCACTCTTTGGGTACATATCCTGTAGTAAGGCTGAGATTGAACAGTAGTTTTATGTTTGGGTTTAGTTCTTCTTGGAGTTCATGTAGGACGCAGCCCAGGACACTGTCTGGTCTCATTGATGCTGTGTTTTTTGCTTTGGAGAGGGCGGCTCTTACCTGAGCATCTGAAATGTCAGGGGGGCAGCACTCTGCTGGGATAGATATTTGCCCTTTTGGTGGGGAAGGGGGGGGAGTTTGCGCTGAACCTGTCAGCTAGGATGTTGGCAATGTCTGTGGGTTCGGTGTATTTTCTGTCATTTTGGACTAATTCTGAGCATATCTGGGAATTCCCACCCAGGTTCCTAACATAACTAAAGAAAGCCTTGTGATTATCCTTAGTGTCCTGTGCACTTTTTCTCTCGAAGCTGGCCTTAGACGATTTTATGAGTGACCGTAGTTTTTTGCTAATACTGATCAGAGATGTTTTCCCTTTTTGGGATTTTGCTCTATCATGTAGTAGCTTCCTCCTTCTATTGTATAGTTTGTATATGGCTGGGGTCCACCAGACAAGATGCCTGCCTTTGGAGGATTGGGTTTTGGTTTTGTTTGGGATTGCATGATCCATGCATTCCTGAAGGTGTTCATAGAATGCGTTTATAAAGGGTTCTGCGGTCTGGGCCGTATTTTCCACAGGCCTGGGGGCTTTGAAGGATTCCACCTCGGTTTTGAGGATCAGGAAGGTGGTGTGGGGTTCCTGGGTTTGGGAGGGTGGTCTGTAACAGGCTATAAACTGGAAGGCAGTTTTACCCTCTGTTAGTTGCACATGGATAGTCTCTGATGCTTCGTGCTGTGCCACCAACCTGGAGGTGTGGGTATCTTTGACGAATATTGATACTCCCCCTCCTTTTGTGGTTCAGTACAAGTTTTGGGGCTGAAAAACATGGTATGAGGTATACCCTGGTAGTGCTGGGGTGCTCTCGGGAGCCTTGAACCAGGTTTCTGTTACTGCACAGATATCGATGTTCTCCATGCTAAGGAGAGTTTAGAGTGCATGCATCTTGAGGTTTAGACTTCTGGCATTGAGTAGCATTACTCTTAGTTACTTATCCCTTGTGATGCCTATGGAGGTGGGTTTGTCTTTTGAGCCTTGCCTAAAAATGGTACTATGGGGGTGGCAAGAGCCTTTGCCAATATCCGAAAGCCCAGGGGTGACCGGTGCAAGCCGTCCCTAGCGAAGCATTGTGGCTTGTCGAGCATGTCATCCCAGGCTGACAGGCATTGGATCCCCTTTGAATGACACCAATACTTAAGCCAATTATTGAAATTGATCATCTTGTCTTCATATTGTGGCATCATTCTTGGTGAGGGTAAGATGCTACTCAAGGTTATGGTCATACCGGCCTGGGCTACATGCTCAGAGAGCTCCTCTGTCTCTTTTCATGTAGTCCAGTGAGGTACGTCTCAGGTCATTCACACCAGCATGGACAATGACTGAGTCATATTTGTACTTGCCTTGGAGTGACCTGAGTGCTTGTGTTATGTGGCGGATCCTAGCGCCCGACAGGCAGTTCATTGTGACCTTCTCCTTGTTCAGCCTGTTGAGCGGGACGTCAGTGTGCCTGACGATAGTCACCTATTACAAGTGTATCAGGTGTGTTGTTTAGCCTTAAGGGCTGTGACTGTTCGGCACACTGGCTTTGTGAGCTATGTATTGCATGTGTTTTGTTTTGGAGTAGCGGTTGCTTGTGTGTTTGCTTTGGAGGTCTCTGTTGCTTAGGTGGATTTTTATTTAGAGCCTCCGAGTATGTTTTTGTGTGTTTGTGTTTGGTTTGCTGTCGTAGTAGGTCTATGTGAGACTGGAATTGTAGTGAGTGTGGTTTCCTTCTCCTCCTGACTGGTTACGCCAGTACTGAGTTGAGAGAGCTTAGCCTCCAGTTTGGCTATATGGTTGCATCTCTCACATGTGTTGGAATTTGTTGGGAGGAGGAGAGGGTTGTCTGTGTACATGAGGCAGTTGTAACATTGCCTCATGATTCCCAGATTCACCAGCTTGACCGGAGAGAAGATTGACAACTGACCTTTGAACATGCTAGAATAGTATTGGGAATTCCTTTATAATCGAAAAAAGAGCCAATGGGGAACAAGGTACTCAAGGGGAGTTTGTGAGGGTGTAGTGCTTTTAATGTTTTAGTGCCGACATATATAATTGCTTTAGTGAGCAAGTGCCAGGCTTTAGAGTAGGAATAGGGTGCTTATTATGAGAACTAGATCAGTTCTAAGGGAAAAAGTGAAGAGCAGACTTTGTGGCGCCGAGAATGGTTTAAACCCAATTAAGTGGTGCTGCGCTATGCGCAAAATCACACAAAGCTGCGCTAAAGCAGGTTTTATACAGGAGGGACTTGAAAGAGCTAGAAATTGGCCCAAAATGGCCAATAGACTACCAGATTCTTGTGCTGGGAACACTCCTCCAGGGATAGATAGGCTGCTCTAAGCTCCCCACTGCCACTGGTGAACAAAGAAGTCTCCCTTTATCCAAGAAAGGAAATGGGCGACACAGGAACTTTCCAAAAGTCCAGAATACAGCAAAGCCTGTATTTGGACTACTCTAGGTCAGGAAAGACGGGAAACAAGGATAATTTTTTTTCTTTTTTTGCAACAAACAGCAGGAAAATGCAATAAATATGTAACACAGGCTAGTGCACTTGAGTGTGTAGCCTCAACAGGTAAATGCAACAAACAGGGCAAACTTTAAAAGTGCAGGTGCAAAAACAACTTTAAACAGTTTAAAACAGTTCAAGAAGAAGAAATACTTGCAGTTTAGCTAGATCGGACAGTCACCCAGGTAGTAGCAGCAAAAAAAAAACAGTTTTATCAGGTTAGCAGTCACTCTTTTAGCCTCTCTGCTGCTAGTACCACTCTGCAGGACCACGAGGAGCTTGGCTAAGTAGTAACGAGCGCAAAAACCATGCCAAAGCGGGTTTTATACAGGGGGACTTGAAAGAGCTAGAAATTGGCCCAAAACGGCCAATAGACTACCAGATTCTTGTGCTGGGAACACTCCTCCAGGGATAGATAGGCTGCTCTAAGCTCCCCACTGCCACTGGTGAACAAAGAAGTCTCCCATTATCCAAGAAAGGAAATGGGCAACACAGGAACTTTCCAAAAGTCCAGAATACAGCAAAGCCTGTATTTGGACTACACTAGGTCAGGAAAGACGGGAATCAAGGATAATTTTTTTCTTTTTTTTCTTTTTTGCAACAAACAGCAGGAAAATGCAATAAATATGTAACACAGGCTAGCGCACTTAAGTGTGTAGCCTCAACAGGTAAATGCAATAAACAGGACAAACTTTAAATTTGAAGTGCTAAAGCTGGCTTTAAAGCAGGGAGTTAGAAGAGATAGGAAATGGCCCAAAATGGCCAATAAGCTACAGGTCACTGGGGCTGGAATCACTCCTCAAGGGACAGATAGGCTGCTCAGAGCTCCCCACTCTCACTGGTGAACAAAGAAGCTTCCCCTGTCCAAATAAGGATATGGGTAACACAGGAACTATGACACAGTCCAGAGATCAGCAATACCTGAAGACTGGACTATTCTAGTTCAGTAAAGGCGGGAAACAGAGTAACAGAAATTGGGTACAGAAACACAGTAAATGCTTTAATTTGGCTAGCACACTTGAGTGTGCAGCCTACCAGTTAAATTAAGCAAAAACAAACTTTAAAAGTGCAAAAAAACTCAGAAATACAGGCAGGAATGCAATAAAACAACTTTGCAGAGCTTATTTAGTTAAAGAAACAGAGAAGTCTATATATACAGAAAAGCAGCTAAAACACACAAACACTTCAGATGCAGTGCAACCTAGAGCACTTGAGCTGTAGCAAAATTAAGGCAATTACAGTTATAATAAATACTTTGAAATATACTCTATATATATTTTTTTCTTTTTTCCCTTTTTTTTGAAAGGGAAAAAGGAGAAACAGAAGGCTTTACCAAATGTTCTCTCTGTATTAGGTAGAATGAACTAATGACACTAAACTTGTAGGAGTATCACAGATCAGATTTACAGTAGGGGCGGGCAACTGCAAAGCCACCAAGTATAAGAGCGAGACACCAACTGGGAGGGAGGCAGGGGACAGACAGTAAGCACTACAGAAAACAAAAGTTTTTAAACATATAAAGATTTGTAAAGATACAGAATGCTTTTAACTGCAGACAAATCAGTTACTTGTGCAGATTTGTTAATAGCAATAAAATACACTTGAACACTAAACAGCAGACAATAAAAATGCTATATATTAATTGTTAGAAACAATAATCTGTATAAATAATCGAAAAAAAAGCAGGATACTTGTATATCTCAGCTAACTGTTGCGGTCAACAACTCTCATCCACTCTGCTCAGTGTGTATGTATAGCTATTGTTTGCTGCAATTTCTATTATTTGCTATTGGTATATTTGTTTATTACTATGTTTCATATTGTATGTATAGCTAATGTTTGCTGCAGTTTCTATTTGCTATTGGTATATCTGTTCATTACTATGTTTCATATTGTATGTATAGCTAATGTTTGCTGCAGTTTCTATTATTTGCTATTGGTATATCTGTTCATTACTATGCTTCATATTGTATGTATAGCTAATGTTTGCTGCAGTTTCTATTATTTGCTGTTGGTATATCTGTTCATTACTATGTTTCATGTATGTATAGCTAATGTTTGGTGCAGTTTCTATTATTTGCTATTGGTATATCTGTTCATTACTATGTTTCATATTGTATGTATAGCTAATGTTTGCTGCAGTTTGTATTTGCCTATTGGTATATCTGTTCATTACTATGTTTCATATTGTATGTATAGCTAATGTTTGCTGCAGTTTGTATTATTTGCTATTGGTATATCTGTTCATTACTATGTTTCATATTGTATGTATAGCTAATGTTTCCTGCAGTCTGTATTATTTGCTATTGGTATATCTGTTCATTACTATGTTTCATATTGTATGTATAGCTAATGTTTGCTGCAGTTTGTATTATTTGCTATTGGTATATCTGTTCATTACTATGTTTCATATTGTATGTATAGCTAATGTTTCCTGCAGTCTGTATTATTTGCTATTGGTATATCTGTTCATTACTATGTTTCATATACTGTATGTATAGCTAATGTTTGCTGCAGTCTGTATTATTTGCTATTGGTATATCTGTTCATTACTATGTTTCATATTGTATGTGTATGTAATGTTTATTGCATTATGTATTATTTGCTATTGCATGTACATTCAATTGTTCTTCATGTGCTCTGCTGCTCATTTATTGTTCTGTGGAGATTTTCTCCTCGAGCCTCCACTGAAAAAGGACCTGTGTCCAGTTGGAATTTCCCACTAAACAAATATAAATAAATAAATTGTTACTGAAAAGTATGAAAAGGGGGGCGTGGAATGGAACCTTGTGGTGCACCTAGCGTAACAGGCAGTAGAGGAGATGTACTTTGTTGACATTTTATTTATTCTTATTTTTATTTTTACATTTGTTAACCAGGTTAGTCTCTGTGTTCTTAGAAGCCATTTTTCAGCAGAGACCCAAGGAGAAAATCTCCCACCTCAAAAAAGTTTTAAGTAAACAGAACAAAGATAAACACAGATCACATTTTAAGTATACATACTTCTGAAGTAATTGCATAACATACAATAAAAGAATAATTAGAATGGATAGAAATACAATACATATAGAAATTTTCACGTAGTATGGCAAGAAACTAAGCAGAAATATGGTAAGACTAAGGTCAGTACATTGCTGAACCAAGGTACTAGGCATGAAGTAAATATACCGATAAAGGTGTGCGAACTTTGGAAGTTAATAAATAAATTAAAGAACGGTAATAGGGTATTATGGGAAATGAGTGTAACATGAGCTAACTAGTATGGAATATGATGGAAAAAATGTGTAGGTAGTAGTAAGAGAGAGCTAGAAGTGATAGTTAAGTTAGGTTATCCCTGAATGTTTCTTGGGTATTAGTTTAGAGCATGAACATATCCAATTTGATAGGAAAAAAGATTTAAGCTGTTTCTTGAAGGCATTTTTGTCTTTAGGTAGTCTAAGGGCTAAAGGGAGTGTGTTCCAATTTTTTGCAACTGAGTGACAGAGTATTTTCCTTAAGTAGTCTTTGAACTGAGTAATTGTGGTTTGTCTAAGGTTTAGTTCTGAGAGAACTTGTGTAGGTTTGTTACGACAGATGGTATTGAATGGTTTGACTAAGGTTTAGTTCTGAGAGTACTTGTGTAGGTTTGTTATGACAGATGGTATTGAATGGTTTGACTAAGGTTTAGTTCTGAGAGTACTTGTGTAGGTTTGTTATGACAGATGGTATTGAATGGTTTGACTAAGGTTTAGTTCTGAGAGTACTTGTGTAGGTTTGTCATGACAGATGGTATTGAATGGTTTGACTAAGGTTTAGTTCTGAGGGTGCTTGTGTAGGTTTCTTATGACAGATGGCATTGAATTGTTTGACTAAGGTTTAGTTCTGAGAGTACTTGTGTAGGTTTCTTATGACAGATGGTATTGAATGGTTTGACTAAGGTTTAGTTCTGAGAGTACTTGTGTAGGTTTGTCATGACAGATGGTATTGAATGGTTTGACTAAGGTTTAGTTCTGAGAGTACTTCTGTAGGTTTCTTATGACAGATGGTATTGAATGGTTTGACTAAGGTTTAGTTCTGAGAGTACTTGTGTAGGTTTCTTATGACAGATGGTATTGAATGGTTTGACTAAGGTTTAGTTCTGAGAGTACTTGTGTAGGTTTATGACAGATGGTATTGAATGGTTTGACTAAGGTTTAGTTCTGAGAGTACTTGTGTAGGTTTATGACAGATGGTATTGAATGGTTTAACTAAGGTTTAGTTCTGAGAGTACTTGTGTAGGTTTGTTATGACAGATGGTATTGAATGGTTTGACTAAGGTTTAGTTCTGAGAGTACTTCTGTAGGTTTCTTATGACAGATGGTATTGAATGGTTTGACTAAGGTTTAGTTCTGAGAGTACTTGTGTAGGTTTGTTATGACAGATGGTATTGAATGGTTTGACTAAGGTTTAGTTCTGAGAGTACTTGTGTAGGTTTATGACAGATACTATGGAATGGTTTGACTAAGGTTTAGTTCTGAGAGTACTTGTGTAGGTTTGTCATGACAGATGGTATTGAATGGTTTGACTAAGGTTTAGTTCTGAGAGTACTTGTGTAGGTTTGTTATGACAGATGGTATTGAATGGTTTGACTAAGGTTTAGTTCTGAGAGTACTTGTGTAGGTTTGTCATGACAGATGGTATTGAATGGTTTGACTAAGGTTTAGTTCTGAGAGTACTTGTGTAGGTTTCTTATGACAGATGGTATTGAATGGTTTGACTAAGGTTTAGTTCTGAGAGTACTTGTGTAGGTTTCTTATGACAGATGGTATTGAATGGTTTGACTAAGGTTTAGTTCTGAGAGTACTTGTGTAGGTTTGTTATGACAGATGGTATTGAATGGTTTGACTAAGGTTTAGTTCTGAGAGTACTTGTGTAGGTTTCTTATGACAGATGGTATTGAATGGTTTGACTAAGGTTTAGTTCTGAGAGTACTTGTGTAGGTTTGTTATGACAGATGGTATTGAATGGTTTGACTAAGGTTTAGTTCTGAGAGTACTTGTGTAGGTTTCTTATGACAGATGGTATTGAATGGTTTGACTAAGGTTTAGTTCTGAGAGTACTTGTGTAGTTTTATGACAGATGGTATTGAATGATTTGACTAAGGTTTAGTTTGAATGTCTTGGTAGTGATTAATTTTGTTCGGTTTGATTTGTTTTTTAGACTTTTTCTGAGTTCTTGATGTGCCTGTTTAGTCACTTGTGTTTTGCTTTTTTGCCATAGATTCCAAGCTTTCTCCCTTTCTCTTAATAGTCATCTGGCTTCTTTTGTTAACCATGGGGCATACCTGATTTCAAACTCTATTATAGTATAATTACTGCCTACAGACTAATACAGATAATAAGCCATGACCCGTATGTAAATACCTGGACATCCCAATGGACCAAAATCTGGTCTGAACAACTGAAATCCCTTGGGTATAACAGCTAATCTCTACCATTTTTAAACCTAAATCAAAATGGCTTATTCCTGAAGAATATACACCCATTAAATACATGATTCTTACTACACAGAAATTATTTAAATCATTGCAATTATTAGATGCTCTTGCTTTTATACAACCACTCCACCTAAATCCCAACCTAGTAATAAACAATAAACCCTTAAATCTAACAAATTACCCTGTGATAAAAGATCTCACAGTATGGGAAATATACCAATGGAGAGAATCCAATATACACCAAATAAGACTAGAACTAAATCTTACTAAGAAATATACTGTTATTCTTACCCAAATCCATTATCTCATAAATGCTAAATTCTTACAAACACAAGACGACTTGCAGGATATTAACTTAGTAAAACTAATACTAGAAAACCTCAAGATGAAAGGGAAAACAATTTCTAGGACATATAAACTTGTAATGAATATAAAACACCGGAATTCTCTATTATTTTCAAACTGTTGGTAAGAAAAAAACAATCTCTGACAGATGAAAATAAAAGACTGGCCATTGAGAATATGATAAAATGTATTCCTTTTAAGAAGCTGCTATACAGAAATTATGATAAATAACAATTTATACTATAACCCATCAAAACTAAATAAGTTCAATTCCAACTTCTTGCCCATATGTCCTCACTGCTCAAACCAAAGTGCAGATATTCTCATTGTCATGCGGAAATGTAACAAGGTACACAACCTATAGTGCTCTTTAAGAGCTAGGTTAAAGCAGGTGGGATATGAAAAATCAACCCTGTCATGGGAGACAGCTATATTGCACATTAACACAACTCCACTTCCAAAAATAAAAAAAAATGTCCTTATCATGATGTGTGCCCTTATTAAATTTTATATCACTAAAACTTGGAATGTCACATCTCCAATTGCATGGGAAGGCTTTAGCAATCTTGCTATTAAATATATCTCATCTCACAAACTAGTTTATACAAAAACAAAAACGAAACACTATTATCAGAAATACTGCGGTTACTTACTAGATATAATTCTTAACAAAGAAAGATGGTCTGTACACTGCATTATAACCATTTTTTTCCTCTTTATATATCTAATTGTATTCTCTAATTACATTAAGTATAATAAGTGGTTGAATTTCTATATTTATCTTCTTCATAAAACATGTCCCTTATACTGTCCCTCACTTAAGTGATGTTAAAAACCTTTTATACTCCATTTGATGATGTAGGTAGTGACTTCTATTGTATATAGTGTATATATATTTCTTGTGTTATTAGTTTTTTGAATGTTTCCTTTTTGTATGTGCTGTTTGTTTTGTGTGTTTGTTTGGATGTATCAGTGTTAATATCTGAAAATTTAAAGAGATTTTGAAAAAAAAACATGGGGCATAGTTGGCTTATTTTTGGGAAACTAGTCCCTTCAGAATGTTCAGGAAAGTTAAGTTGAAACATTCTATAGATTCCTCTATGGGGTAGATGTTTCAGTTGTTCCCAATTAGAGTTTAAATGTGGATATGAAATTATGAGTCTTAAAGTTTTTTTTTTTTTGTTCCTACTTTTGTGATAGCTGGTGAGTTTTGCTGGATTTATTTGCTGCTTAAGTAAAAAAGTTGGAAGATGATCACTGAGACTGTCTGGAAGACAACCACCATGTAAAGACAGAAAAGGTCTGTTAGGCAATCCATCCTTGATTGCATATTAACAATTTGTTGTTTTATCAATTCTAGTGGGGGATTTCATGATTTGGCTGAAGCCATGGAGGTTTATGTGATTTGAAGGATTTTGAGAGTTACAATTATTGCAATCTATGTTGACGTCCCTATTAATTGTTTCTTGGGAATATAGTTTGAGGACCAGTAGAGGATGTGTTCTAGGGTGGAGATGTTACCTGGAAGTATATAGGTTCCAACTATGTTTATGTATTTTTTGGAGATGATCTTAAGTTTTGTAAAGATTACTTCTGCATTATTGAAATCAGGAGTATTTTCTTGTAAGATCTCTAGAATAAGGTTACTTCTAAATAGAATGGCTAGTCTCTCTCCTTTTTTGCCCTTTCTATCTACCCTATACATACAGTAACCTGGAGGCAGAATTTCATTATCATTAATTTCAGATTTTAACCAGGTTTCAGTAATCAGAGAGATGTTAGGAGAGTAGTGGGTGAGAGTAGTGTGAAGTTGTTGAGTTTTGTTAGTGATACTTATGTTCAAATTTAATAATAGGAAGTCAGATCCTTTCTTAGAGAGGTGTAGTAAACTATGGCTGCCACATCAGGGTATTTGCTGGAATGGGTTGGTGTTTGGATGGATATCTCTGCTAAGGGTTAGCTGTGAGGTGATGTGTGATATAATCTTGAGGAGTTTTACTATGATTGTGTTATATTTCACTGAGACATTGGGACTGTTTTGTTGTGGTATTTTAGTATAGGTAATCTGATCAATATAAGTAATTCTATAGATTGAGGGTGGTATTTTAATATTTAAAGGTTTTATCTGTGGTGTATAGGGAAATCACTTATTATTGGGGTTGCTGACCCATTGAGACTAATGCGGTATTAGGTGAGGTTTGCTACTGTTAGGAGTATTATTGCAGTAACATGGATGGGTATCATATTGATTTATTTGAATGTTAGTGAATGTAATAATTTTTTGTAAATTTATTGCTATATTGTAATAGTTGAGAGAGTTACATTAGTTATAAGTATTGCTATGTTATAGGAGGAGAGACAAGTACTAGGTAAAAGTGATGTAATTTAGTTTGTTAGTTGGGTTGGGTAATAGGATTTGTGGGTGTGGCTAGTTTAAAATAAATGTAGGCATAGTGGGGGGGTGGGAAATGGGGGTGGGGGAGGGGACCGCAGTGAGCACAAGCATAGCGGGGACAAATGGAGCAGGTAGAGCCAGACCACGGCATGTATTAAAGAAAAAATTATCAGTTATCCAGGTTTGTTTCAACTCATTTAACTTTTCTAATTTAGAAGCATTGCATTTAAAAAGTAAGGACTGTTTCATTTGCTGGTAATTTGAGCTTTTTATTAACAAAAGTTAGAGTAATTGGGCACTCTAAATTGGCCCTAGGCATGAGTGCGTGTGTGCCTTCTGTGGAAGGTTGGGCGCCGGGCTGGCAATTCGACATCATAAAACACCACTGCCAATCATGAGCGGACAGGTGATCTGCTGTGGCGACCCCTAACTGGGAAAAGCCGAAAGAAGAAGAAGCCAGCATTTATTAGAGTACATTCAGTTACTATATCCTTTTTCAGCAGTTGGATTATATGAGTGTGATATTTTCTATGTGCTGCATGGATTTACTGCTAAATGTAGGTTCACTAGGTTAGGTTGTGGCCAGGAAAAGTTGCTTGAGCTGCCGACCCAGGCAATGTGCTCACTAGATACACTTTAAGCCTTTTAGAGATTTCTCTAGTTTAATTAAAATAAAAATCCCTTAAGAGCTGACCAACACTTTTTTTTCAGGTGGTTCACCTTCTTGGTTGAGTATCTGTGAGGTCCCAGATGCTTTTTTGGAGTATATGGCAGCAATTAATGTATGTCAGGGTGGCTTAAGGGATTCAGAGGTGACTGAAATAAAAATGTTGAAAGCAATAACAGAATTAGAGAGATACCAGGTGAAAGGTTATTTAAAGTATACAGCACACATTATGCAGTTCTTGCCTCTATTCTATATTTACATTCCTTTAAAGAAGCGAAAGGTACAGCCTTGCATTGTTGAGTCAGTGTAATCCTTAAAGAATCTGGAAAATATTCCTGTAGAAGGAATCCAGAGAAAGCTACCATCACAGATGTTTCTCAGCAATGTATGCATGAACTATAAGCACTAACTGTGCATTTTACTTAAAGCTACAATACTTTAATTTGTTTGGAACAACCTGCATTATTTGCACTGTGTTTGTAAAGACTGCTGAGGTAAGCTGCATTAACTTTCCACAATATATAGCTACATATATTATTAGATTATAGACTTAAATAAGGAGGCACACATTTTTGGCTCTCAAATTGTTGTACACTATTTAACATCCTGAGCCAGTGACGCCCCCTACAAGGGGACAAGCCTGTCTTCCTCATGCTAGGCCACAATGAATCAAATTTCAGTGACTGGTGTGCAGTGAATTGAGACCCAACTAAAAGTGGCTCAACTAAATAAACAGCACATATATAAAATGCACAATATTGAACTGCGAAGTAAAGCTTTTTATTTTTTCCATCTACTACTATACTTCTTAATACAATTTCTTTAGGATGTATCTTGTTTAAAAATTCTTTTATATTTTTATTGTGTTAATATGTAGTCTAAACATGTAGCTAGTTCTGAGAGCAAGTTAACTGTTGCACGTGGTGAGTGAAAGGCCATTAGTGTGAACGCTGCTGTGGGCAACTACTGCTATTCAAAGTGGAAAGGGCTGGGAGTTTCTGTTTTCTTTAGGATTAATGAATAGATTTAGTGTGTGTCTGAGTATTTTAGGCTTAGGGTAAGGGTTAGACATGGGGACAGATTTAGTGTGCATATGTGTGTGTGTGTGTGTGTGTGTGTGTGTGTGTGTGTGTGTGTGTGTGTGTGTGTGTGTGTGTGTGTGTGGTGAGTCTCTGTGCCGTCTTGTGCAGTGGTTCCGTTATGGAAAGGGCTTCTGTAGGGTAAGCTGCACATTAGGAACAGAGTTAGGGTTAGTAGGCATTACTAAGGTGGAGGGGTGGTGAAGCACTGGCTCTGTCATCTATAACTAACATACTGACATGAGTATCGTATCTTCCACTTACTGCAACTAAAGTTTCTTATTTCTGTATTATCAAATGAGTAATCAAAAACAATTTTTCTAGTGTTCACTTCCAATTTTTCTTTGTTAAATTCTTTCCTATGTCTGTTATTAGTTTATATCTATCACCTCTGTTCTCTTTAAATTCCTTTATTTTCACGTCTTTAACATCCCTTAAACAATCCTCTATTCAGGCCCATAGCTCCATATTTCCCCTTTACCAAGTCATATTCCTCACTCTTGGTGGTTAGCTTAGGTGCCATAACTGCCAGCAGTAACTATGCTATAACACAGGCCAAGCTGCTATGGTCATATGATCCAAAGAACATGTGAAATAGAGGCAGGGTATCTAACATCATGTATGTTTAGAAGGTCAGCAAAGTGTCTCAGATGCAGAATGCACACTGTCTGCAGTCCCCAGAAGACAGCCCAGTGTCTCAAAGGTTCATTATATCCATGGGGAGGAAAGCCGGAGGGAGTACAGTCAGAAATGAAGCACAGCAAGCAGCAGAACACGCAAAAGAATAACAGCAGAGTGACACAGGTGGGGGTGAAGGGGATATATTTTCTCCGGACAGGAACACATTTTGTTTTTTTTCTGAAGAAGGGAAGAGAGAATGGTAATACGATTCAAAGGAATGGAGGAGGAGGGTAAAAGGAAGGTCACAGGCACACAAACAAGAACAAATACATGCAGAAATCAACAGACAAGGGTTGGACAACAAGGGAGTGACACAGACAGACAAAGGGTGGACATCTGGTAATGGGAAGGATTGGAAGATGAACACTGGATGGGAAGGGGAGATGTACGTAATGGGAGTACAGTGGTGTGGGATAAGGAGTGGCATAATGTCACTATGGTCCGAAGGCAAGCCTGCTCATACGTTAGTCACCTCCATTGCTGACATCAGGAGTGCGAGCAGCTGGGTCAGCTGGACATATGATTTTGCAAGTAGTGTGAAGAGATGGTCCAGAGGGCTAATCCAAGCATGCAGCTGTCAGTCCATCTTTACCTGCCCCATCCAGTTTACTTCCCACTGAGTGACTCTAGTGGGTCTCTTACTAGCCTCACCCAAAAGAGGAGTATTTGTTCTCCACTGGAGTAGTGGCAGCAAAAGCCACTAATGAACCCTCCAGGTCACCTTTTATAGGGTGACCTTCATCACCCTGCAGTGGGGGACACAGGGAATGTGTGTAGGTGACTACAGGGCATGATGGTTGCTGCCTCATCTGTTCTTGTGTCACAGCTGAAAATGAAAATAAATCAGGAGAAAAAGAAAACAAAAATAAATAACAGCACATAAGCATGTCCGTTACAAGGCAATGCCATATCTCACAACTCACAGCAGTATCCATCATTTACCTCAATGCCTGGAGAGCACAGCCCATCTCTGCTGGCAGGCTAGCAATTTTGCCTCATTGTCCTATGATGTTGCAAATGGAAAAATAATAGAAACACTTCAGCATATCAATAGTAAAGAAGTAAAAGATAGGTGAATCTACAAGCCTGTATAACAGAGTCAGTGAAAGACAAAGCAGCTTAGAAAAACCAGGTGACTCCTGCTCCCTAAACTCTTTTTCCCCACCAAAGGAGAATGTCAGGGTTGCGTATTGGCAGTTTACTGTCCTTGTGGTGTTACTGTTCACAAGAGAGGGGGATGCCAAGTGGTGCCAATTAGTGCTGCAGCATGTTACTGCCACAAATCCAACTAACAAAGTGTGCCGTAATACCAACATACAGTATCATGGCATCCATACAGTGTAGCATGATGCCATAGGCTACTCACTCAGCAGGACCGCGCTGTGCAGTGGTAGGCATGGGCTTTGTAGCACAGGGTGGGGCTGATCATACATTATTTTATAAGAATGGCTCAGAAATATTGTCACTATATCACATCATTTGCATAACAACTGTACTAGGTGGTTTGTGTTAGTCTGATAAAAAGTACAATCACCATTGTGCATGTAACCACCTTACAGAGAAAAACTATAATTTACAGAATTCTGGAACAGAGCAACAATGCTCTGAACAATAGGCAACACAACTGCAGAAAGGAGTTGTGTTAAGGGACGGGAGCACAGGAATACAGCAACAATGTACGAGCCAGACCCAGAACAGGCCAGTGTACTGCTTTGGGGTTGGGGTTATTGCTACATTAGATGGGACAACTGGAGATTGAAAGGTGCTGCTAGAGGAAATTTGATGGTACATTGTTCAGGACATGGTTGTCCTCAGCCCAACTGTATAGGTTGTGAGGGCTAGCACCACAGAATGGGGAAGGAGGGTAAGAAGCCAGAGACTATACTGCAGAAGGCAGGCTACCAGCCACACAGAAGGGAAGAAGGTGTTCAGGCTGGGTTAATATTGCATGTTAGAGGTATGCAGGTGCTGATGGTCTGATGTGGAGTCCAATAGGTTACAGTCTACAATATCCACCTCACAGCCTATGTGACCTACAGCCTGCATGTTACATGGTGCCACTTCCCGCTGTGCTGGTGCATCCTGGCTTGGGCTAACACTGTATATGTCAGTCATGTCATGTCATCAGCACTCTTGCAGCATAGCCCAGTGGTTGTTGATTGGGCACAGGTGTTATATCTGCCATCTGGCTCTGATAATAACTGCACCCATAGGTGCACAAGTTCTGATACAGTACCAAAGGAGCATCACAAAGTGGAGTAGTTCATCTCTGCAGAAGTGGAGGTGGTTTTCAAGGCATTATGCACTCATGACAAGCTGATGCTGGATAAGGGTGACATAGCCTTCTGGGATATCTGGTGCATGATGTCAATGCCATGGGTGGCCATAACAGGAAGGCACAGCAAAGCCAACGTAAAGTGCCTGTTATAAAATAATGTAGGCATTGAATAAGTCACATGCCTTTGCCAGGGACAAATTACCCCAGGGGAGGATTAGCTGTTCAAAGCACACTTAGAGGTGAATGCCACATATATCTGTTTGGTGACAGTGACTGCACACATATCAGCAGGAGCTTCGGATATGGGGGCTTTGACTGGTGACAACACCACATGTGTTAGAGATGGACCAGGTTAGTATGCCAATGTGCCAGTATCCTAGCCAATAGCTTGCCACTGTCAGTCCTACACTTATGGTAAGCATACAGATATCTGTTCTCTAGGTATATACAAGGATGCAACAGCCATGACCTGCCCCAAAGGGGTATGTATGTGTCCTTTGACTTTGTATACTCTTACCATGTATTGGTCTGTGTGCCACAGATTGGTGGGGGTGGTGGGGTGTTACCTATGTTTCACAGCAGCCACAGAATTTTCCACCTCTGCCTTCACATATGGCACTAATGTGAGGTTAAGTTTAACAGGATAGGACATGTCTGTCATCAGTGCATCACTGGTGCCTAATGATGATGGCAGCCTGCCCATAGCACAAATGGATGACACAGTGACACCATCAGCAAAATAAACCATAAATGATCTACAATCACCTTGTTAAGGTTTAAATAAATACTTCAGTCTAGTGGCAGATTAAAGTATAATTTTTTATTAGAGTACTATACACACGTGTAGGAGACAGTACTCAAATTTATCCTCGAACAAAGGAATTCATGGATACTTAATAAGAAAACCTTATCAAAGTAATAAAACCTATCTCTGAGACCACTGTTACTTTCCTGTAATAATTAACAGTACACTTCATCCATCGGACCACTACTACATAGCAACAGGAAAATGACAAGATTAACAAAAAGACATTCTGTACTTGTTATCTACATTTTACCCTAACGAGGAGTACGTTTTCTTTCTAACATGTGATTTACAAGAAATGCTGCCTCAGGCTCAGGAAACGAAACTCAGATTACAACACTTTTTCATAGCTTAAGGACACATCTGCATTCATGAACAATAGCCTTCTGAAACACATGCATTTTTATTTTTTTAACCTCTTACAATCCCTCCATCTGATGCTTAGAAAGCATCACATTTATAAAAAATGCCTTTTATAGTCCAACAATTTTATTGTACATTTTACCAAACCCTTTAAACACTGACTTTTTTATTTTTTATATGACTTTTATTGGCATGAATGGTAAATGGCACATTTTTTTTAAGATTATTTACATGCATATTTTGTAATGCAATGTTGGATTGAGATGTAATAAGTTTAGTTAATAAAGTATTACATAGAATAAAGCAAAAATAGAATTATAATAATAATAAAAGCAATATGACTGCGGTGGTGGTGCTGCGGTAGCGTTGTTGCCTCACAGTAAAAGCTGTCCGGTTTGATTCTCAGCTAGAGTGTCTTCTGCGTGGAGACATGCGTGAATGGGCATACCTTCGTTGAAGGTTGTTCATCAGAGCTGGCAACTTGGCACGTAAAAATCTACTGCCAATCATTAGCAGACCGGAGTTCTGCTGTGGCGACCCCTAACCGGGAAAAACCGAAAGACACAACAACACTAATAATAGCAATAAGCATAAACTTTAAAACACTGCCTTCCCATTTGGCAAACAGATTAGTCAGCCAAACCCACTATGAGCTATTTGCTTTTTTAGTATTTAATAGTTTGGCCACTTTTTGGATGATTTTTAAATGACTGCATATTGTGTGCTTGTTGTCAGGAATAAAAGCACAACACTTTTCTAGTGCACGAGCGCACATGTACCCCCCTTTGATGCAAGCATGAAATCAGTTGCATTTGGTTTTGCAGCACAACAGTATGCATAGCACTCCGTTTTATAATGATTAGATTCATTAATTTAAATGTGGCATTACTTAACACTTTTAATAGTTTAGAGAGCTTTTTTTTAACTTTTAGATTGATTTTGGAACCCCATAAGCAGGTGGGTCCTTATTATTTTAGCGAACGTAATGAATTGCAAACACTGTTTAGTCGAACGTCATTACGCAAAGTGGCAAAATACCAAAAGCCTGGAACAGTGATTTTTTTTTTTCCTAGGGAAAAGAATCACTGGGCCATTCTTGGGACTTTGCCATTTCTTCCACTGTGGTGCGATCTTGGAGTTGGTATTTATTTGTGTTTTGATTTTTTTTTTTTTTTTTTTTAAAAGGATAAGCGATCTTTTTCCCTTGGAAAAAATCACTGATCTGTGTGTTCTACATTTTGGGTTTTTGGGGATTATGGGTTGATTATATAGTGTTCAAAATTCATTGCATTTGCTTATATAATATAGACCCAAGCAGGTAATACCATCTCTAGAAATAACGTCATCAGCAAGGTCTATGTGAGAAAGTTTTTTGAAGGCTGCCTCTTTCAAATTATGATAACTTCATGAAGCATTAATTTTGACAACTGGATTTTTTTGCAGTCTGAGTTTTTTGGGCATTGCAAATCCTTTTGTGGGGTAGACGAGTGGTATGTTGAATACCAGAAACTATGCAACCAATAGCTTTGGCTTCAGTTTTTTATTAACCACTTATATGCCCTTTTATTTGTATAAAAAAAAAAACCTTTAACTAACTCTGCTATAGATTCATTTAAATTATTATTGGTTACTGGTTGAAGAAACACACATGTCCCTAAATCTTCACTGATGTGTTTGATATTTTTGGTATTTGGACCATTTAAAAATATCAGTTTGTCTTAAAATGTGGTGTCAGTCTTAGTATTACTGGTTAATTATACTAATCCGTATGGTACAAAAAGTGCCATTGACTCTTCCATGTGTTTGATTTTTTATAGCAATTAAAAGGTCTGTGAGATTTACTATTTTGCATACTCTTACTGTTGTGGCACTGCAAACACTATGTCTCACCCTTTTTGTTTTATTTTGTTGAAGGCATATAACACCTGTTTGAGTATATGATAGAGAGAGAGAGAGATACAGGTTTGTTTATAATGGTTACCATGCTCTCAGTCTCATTTGATAAAACGTTGAGTGTTACAACTGTTTAAAGGAACTACTCTAGATAGCAATCCACTACGTGCTGTCAGGATCACTGCACACCCCCACCAATTACTGATAAAAGTCATTGCATAGGTTTGAAAGGCAGCATTAAAAGTATTAAAGGGGGCATGTCAGTTTATTATTTTTTGTTTAGATTTGGCTGCTATCAGTTTCTGCATTTTTTATTAAAAGGCTAAACAGTACTTCTAGTTTTTGCAGGAATCAAGAAGTGCAGCAGTAGAACAAAATATACCAATTGCAGTTAAGGCAACAATTAGGCATGAAGGGCACACTGGGTGGGGTCGGAGTGGATCCTCACAGATGTCCAAGCACAGATGTGGTTTGCAGTGAATAGCTAGCTGTTATACTCCAAACACATTTTTAAAGACTGCAGTTGTTGTGTGACTCCTATGAGTGCCGCTTGGTTGCCTGACAAATGACACTAGCTGTTAAGGTTTAAATAAATACTTCAGTCTAGTGGCAGATTAGAGTACAGTTTTTTTATTAGAATACTCTTAGCATGTATTGGTGTATGCCACAGGTTGGTGAGGTGTTACCTCTGTTTCACAGCAGCCACCGAATTTTCTACATCTGCCTTCACATGTGGCACTAGTGTGGGGTTAAGTTTAACAGGATAGGACACACCTGACATTACACATAAATGCTGAGGGCAGTAGATGGCCACTTCATGTCTATTGTGACCTTTGTGATGTACCTGACCTTCTTCCTACATTAGCACCGCTGTTCCCTGCAAATATACCCCTCGCCTGTCCAGATGATGACTGCCCTACTAACCCCTCAGACTTTTGCATTAGTTATCATCTGATGCACAGCATGGCAGATGATGCACTCTGCTGCACAGACCAGATAAGCTATTGCATACATCAGTATTCTATGTTGTATCTGTCATTGCCCATAGCTGTGGACCAGATGCCACCTCCTTGCTATTGCTGGAGTGTACTGCATGCTCTTCAGGCTTGTATGGGGTCCAAGTACAGGCTTCTCCATTAACTCCTTCCCCAGCTCCTCCTCTGCTGAAGTCTCTAGTTTGTCTGGCACACAGGTGGTGCAGCCTAGCTATAGATGTTTCTCTAGAACCATGTTGTGCAGCTTGGCACAGACAACAAATATCACTGCAGGTCTGTAGAGTGTAATTCACAGCATCAGCAGGGATATTTAGGCAATGGATGCAGGCATTCAGAACTTCAGACACATGCTGAGTGATATTACAAGTCTGTGACATTGCGGGGTTATATGTCAGCTCCCATCTAGGCCATAATCTGTGGGCTGAGGATAAGTGTCATGACCACAACTCCAAGGTGTATCCTACATTACCTGTAACAGACAACAATGGACAGCATGAGTGGACTGCAGCCTACATACATGTGCGCATCTTTCTCAATCAAGGTTGTTTGGGGACATGTTCACTTACCAGTTAGATACCCTGTGAAAAACACTCTGGACAGATTGCTGCTATAGGTTGCACATGTGACAGATGTAGAAATTGTGGGAACTGCATGTTTGTGCAGCAACACATTATAAATTATACCGTGTGAATTGCACAGCACCTGTCAGTTGGAGTGGAAGCCCTTCTGGTAGATATATTGGACATTGTGTGCATATGAAATGGTTCTGTTTTCTATAATCTCTCTAATTTGCAAACCATTATACCGACATATACATACAATTCACATTGAACTATTTCCTTGGTAGCAAAATCTGTCTGCTTTCATTTCTGAATCAAGCTGTCCCTGTGCATCCATACCTAGCACACAGTTTCACATAATGCACTGTGCTACTTGTTTTGCATATCTCCTTCCTCTAATTAGGAGTCCATAAGAGTAACCAGCTTATTTATATTTATAACATGCTACCACTCCCTGGTAATACCCAAAATGTTGCTGGCATTTGTGTAGAGCTAGTTATAGCAATAACCCACGCCTGGGTGTGGGTAATGCTAAATTTACCCATGGTTGGCGTGGTTTGGTCCCAAGGGCGAAGCCCAAGGGACCAAACAAAGCCAACCGTGGGTAAATTTAGCATTACCCACACCCAGAAGTGGGTTATTGCTATTATACCATGACATTATTTAAGAAAAGAAACTATCACTTTTCTTAAATAATGGCATAGTATAATGCCTGTTTACTGCCCTTCCGCAGATGTCTGGCATCAGCGGCAGTTCTGATGTACTGCGCCTGCGCAGTACATCAGAGTTGTGAGCAAAAACGGAGAAAGCAAGATCTCCGTTGCTTTTTTTTAGTGTTTCGCTATGTTAAATGAGTTTAACATAGCGAGACAGTTTTAAAATAAGCAACGGATATCTCCGTTGCTTATTTTAAAACTGTCTCGCTATGTTAAACTCATTTAACATAGCTACTAAAAAAGCAACGGAGATCTTGCTTTCTCCATTGCTTTTTAAAACACTGCCTCGCTATGTTAAATGGGTTTAACATAGCGAGACAGCTTTAAAATAAGCAACGGAGATCTCCGTTGCTTATTTTAAAGCTGTCTCGCTATGTTAAACCCATTTAACATAGCGAGACAGTGTTTTAAAAAAACGAGTTATACTAATGGAAAAAAGTCCGGGCAACCGGACCTTTTTCCATTAGTATAACTCAATTTACAACGGGCACGCTGGCCAATCAGCGTGCACATTTTGGGGGGATCATGGTATAATAGGTTTTAATCTCTATAGTTCTAGAACCATCTCACAATCTTCAAAAAGGATTCTCTGAAAATATGTAGAACGCTTCAGTGAGAGAGCTATTATATTGCTAACTTAAGCATTTATTTGGATTCCCTCTGGGGCATTCTTTTTGAATTTGTGTAGAAACCGAGTCCATCTGTCTATGATGGCATTTTTAGGGCTGCCTGTTGAAATGTTGACAGTTGCAATCTCGAATGCCACTCTTTTCCTTTAAACTTCCTTTTTGAAGGGAGCAAGCCCCTCCTCCCTCAAACTTGTATATTTACCCTCTGAGATTGCCATAACTTGGACGAAATGGAATAGTCTGGGAAATGCCCATTTGAACTTGGTATATATAAGCCTGTTTTTCCTGTATTAAGTCTCCATGATTGCAGACTTGCTATAGCTGGTCCTGACATTTAAAATGGTTACTGCTTCTCAGCTTTTGATTAAGTTTACCTGTCTCGCTCTTTATATGGTTGTTTCCAGTGCTCTGGGTAACAAGCTAGATATTTAAACTGCCACCTCATGTCTCCTTCCTGTTTCAAGAAGAGATGCATAAACATCCTTCTCCAAAATTGCCCCTACAAATGTAACTATTGTCATTTCATAACAAATAGAACTTGCGTATCTAGTAGCATGTCTAATTCTGTAATGTCGATATTCTCAGTTTCACTGTCTACATCCCTTGTTCGTGTTTAAGTACCACTGCAGATCTTTTCTCTCTTACTTTTTATTCTTCTTTTTGTCATCTATCCAGACATCCACAACCCCCATTTCCCATTTCCCACATGGGGCTGGGGTTTCACTTCAACTTTGGCAACAAAATTCATATCCTTCACAAAATGCATGCTAGTACAAAACCTGCGATTCTAGCAACTTTCTAAGCTTGTAAAACAACAATATTTAACCTCTGTCCCTGGTTTTGCCCCTTTGTCTCCCCCTTTTTTGGCATTGTCCATAATTCATTCTCTAAGAGGTTGAGGGGCATTAGACATGTTATTCCCATCATCAGAACTTACAGTTTGCAGGCCCAGCCTTTTGCCCCAATTGTAACCACGTTGTCTGCTTTCTCATTTGCCTCTTCCCTTGTCCACAACCTTGAGCACTATGTCCCTGACCCATTCCCATAGCCCTAAGTGCTCCATTATGAGAATATCTAGAAGTTTTATTGCACATGATTTTATTGTAAAATGATAGGTTGTCAGCATCTCGCATCCCTGAGATTAATACCAGAGTTCAAGAGTCTAATCATTTGAGGGAAGAAACAGTTCTTGAACCTGGTCATTTTGCAGCATACACTGCGGTATCTTCTGCCAGATGACAGGCATGTGAACAGTTTAAAAGCAGGGTGTGTAGGATCACTTGTTGTTTATGTTGCTCTGTCATAACAACGTGTCATATATAGATGTGCAGCTAAACAGCTCCTGTACCACATGATGAAGTTGCATGTTAGGATACTTTCTATGGTACTCCTGTAGAAGATGGTGAGGACAAAGGGAGACAGGCTTGCTTTCTTCAGTCTCCTCAGGAAGTGCAGACATTGATGGGCCTCCTTTACTATGTTGACCAAGAAAGACCCTCTGCTATGTAGACCCCCAGAATTTTGTGTTCTTTACTCTTTCCACTACCTCCCCATTTATCATGAGAGGTGAAGGAGCTGGTTGTACTCTCCTGACATTTATGATGATCTCCTTGGAGTTACTGACATTGAGGTCAAGATTATAACTAGCAACCCAGTCAATCAGAGAACTCACTTCTTCCCTGTAAGCTTTTTCTTCTCCTTTGCTAATGAGGCCCACAACTGTAGTGTCATCCACAAACTTAATGATGTAGTCGGTGTTAAATCTGGCTTTACAGTCATGGTTCAAGATAGTAAACAGTAACTGGCTTGGCACACAGCCCTGAAGTTACTCCTGGAAGGGGCAAATTCCCAAGCCTGTTGTACCCTGATCTCACGCAAAGTAATACTGACACATTGTGATCATCTGAGTATTGGATTGCTTGTGTTGTGGAGCTGAGATGTTAGTAGTTGAGAAACGGTAAAGCTAGATGATGTGAAGTCCTTGGGTGATGTGGTCTGTAACAGTTGGGAACTATTTTAACGCAAACTACATCCTTTTAAAGCACCAGCTTGTCAAAATTCAGTGCCCCCTGAACCCCAACTTCACAGCAAACTATGTAGAACATATTCACAAACCTTGTACAACCATACGAATGGTTACATACAGGCTGCTGTACCTACCGGAAGTAAACCCAAAACAATCCTTGAAAACAAGCCACTCTGGTAGGTTCCTAACCTTAATAGGGTATATAACAAAAGGACAAAGGTCATGGACAAAGTCAGGAAGAGCATCTCTCATAATGACAAGAGCTCACTAAGTAAACTAACGAGGAAATTAATAGGACTAATTAAATGCAACAAGACTAATTACAGGGTCACGATACCCTCACAAGCTGAAGACAACCACAACGCCTTCTACAGCTACGTTCAAAACCTTAAAGATAACACACAGCAGTGTGATGAACTCATGGTAAATGGTACCACCTTCACCGAGCAGAGTGATGTAGTGAATCTTCTGACAGACAAATTCAGATCTAACTTCACCTTCCATTCTCACTCTGCCTCCGCTGTGAAATCCCTACTAGCATAAACCCCCAACTGTTACCAGGGAGCAGATCATGGCAGCTCCCACAAAGGCCAAAAACGCAGTCTTAATGGGCCCAGAAAATATCTGGGGTTGCCTCCTAAATGGCTTCAAATATGATAAATTAGGACCATGTAAGTCACTTTTGAACTACAGCTTCAAAACTGATTGATTTGTAAGAGGTAACTTTGAGGTAACTTTGTTATTAAAGGAGGACACTCTCTACGAATGATGATTTTGAACAGTGTTGAACTGAAAAGCATAGCAGCTCTGCTTTGTAAGTTTGAGAAGGGTACAATGTGTGGTCAGAAAAGACAAGTGGGGCATACTAGGATTACATATCTTATGTCTTGCCATTTAGTCTGTGGGTACTTGCTCCACATTGTTGACCAAGGAGTGGCAAGCTATGTTTTAGTTTGGGAATAAGAACTTTTTAAGCTAATACCCACCTAGCAATTGGGGAGAGGCAGTGGGGTATTTTACAGCAACATTTCAATTGACTGACTTTTAGATTTTAAATTTTAGAATTAAATAAAAGAATCAAGAACCAAATTTCTGTGTAGGGATTCACTTTTATTATGTGCTTTTGGTATGTACAAACAGCAATCTAGCTATACAAAAATCATTTATTTCTGTATTTTAATCTAATGTAATGAGTTAGAAAGTAACTTATTGGCACAAACGTCTTCAAACTGGTTGAATTCTTTAGTGTGTAGAAGGGATTCATTACACAAATGTCCCTCAGCTCAGTGGGGTCAGAATCTGCTGAGTGTTTTGTATGTTTATTCCCTTACAGATTCATAAACTTGTGTACAGAAGCCCCCCACCTCCCACCCGCTTCTCTTCACATCATTGCCTGTAGTGCTACTCAGTAAAATCTAATAAGTACACAAAAAGGGTTGCTTAAGAAATAAAAGCAAATAAAGAATTACTTAAACTAGAAACAGTTGTTGTGTACCACTTACATGCATTAGGTCTTTGCCATGTAATTGCTTGGTTTTGAGTTATGTTCCACTGGATTTCATAACAAGCAGGTACCCAGCCCCTCTGACAGTGAAATAGCAAAGGCTATTGCCTAGAGATAACAGCTCATCAGTGGTGGGGGTTGTTCAAGGCAGTTAACTGCGGGAGTGAACATAACAAAACAAGATTTTCAGGAATTTGGTATGGAAGGTAGAAAATCCATTTAAACACCTTTGCTGTTTAATCTCATCATTCAGTACCCCTGGGTGGATTTCTGTCAGTAGCTCCCGTTCAACAAGTTTAGTGATCATTTCAAGTTTGACATGAGAAATTTGCCCTCTTAATGATTGTTGGGTGCTTTCAGCATTCCTTTCCCTCAGGGAAAAGTTGACATAGAAAAAAAGCATTTCTTTCTCAAGTGCATACTTAAGTCTATTAATGTAAGACTGTGAGAACTAAAAGTATGTTTCTGTGGCCAGATAAAAATATTAATAATAATATAAATACACACACACACACACACACACACACACGCACATGCACATGCACACGCACACGCACACGCACACACACACACACACACACACACACACACACACACACACACACACACCTCGTTTAGTTTATGGAATTGAGATCATGTCAAAGAAAGCAAGCCAGCACCGCTGATTGAAAATCATCTGATCGAACATGCTGGCTTGTTTTTCTGTACAAGGTCGCCAACAGTGGTATTAGTTTCTCTCTTCCTCCCTGTACTGTGATCTTGCAGTCTGTTTGTTTAATTAGCAGAGGGCATTTTTATTTTTATATTCAATGTTCTAACCACCCCGCAGTGTATACCTTGGCTGTAGATGATTGTCACTGTTGAAGTAGCATCTTGACCCCATGTGCAAAACTGAGAAAAAGGGGGTGTGACTGGATGAATGGTTGGATTGTTTGGATTGACCACTTTTTCCCAGTCTTGTTCATTGTAATTATGAGTATATGACTAAGTGTCTCACACACACACACACACACACACACACACACACACACATATATATATATATATATATATATATAGATAGATATTGGATCTATCCAAAGCTTTCGATACATTATTACACCATAAACTACTACTACAACTCGCGTCCTTAAATTGCTTCACAAGTTCTCCAACTATCTTTCTGACAGGAAACAATTTGTCAAATGGCAGAACAAGCAATCCGAATATCTCCTAAACAAAACAGGAGTTACCCAGGGATCCATTCTTGGGCCACTACTGTTTAACATTTTCATCAATAACCTCGACAAAGCTTCCCATCTTAGTACTGTCATCCAATACGGGGATGATTCTTCGATAATCTCGTCTGCCGACAACCTGTCAGATCTTCATATCTAACACAAAAATCCTTCACTTCTATTGAATCCTGGCTAAATGATGCCCAATTTCTACTCAACCCCCCAAAAATCTAAACTCTTAATATTTTCATCCAGACCCTTAAATCAAGACTTCCAAATGTTCTCACAAAACAATACTGAAGCAGTAAAATCATCAACACTTCTGGGTGTCACATTTGATGACAAACTCTCCTTCTATAATCACATTCATAATGCAATCAAGAAAATCCATTTCAAACTTGGTAAGCTATACAGGCATAAACATTTTATGAACACTCGCACCAAGTTAAAACTGGCCAACTCTATTCTCCTCCCCACCCTTATTTATGGTAGCCCCATTTTTACTAACATACATACAACTCTCAAAAATAAATCACAGTCCTGCTACTATAAAATAGTAAAGTTTGCCTGCAACATGCCAACTCGGACCGATCATTGCCTTGCCTTAAAAAGTATAAACTGGCTTGACTTCTTCCACTATCTACAGTACACCCAACTAACACTCACCCACAAACTACTATATAAGCCCAACTTTTGTCCCTCTCCTCAGACCATCTTACATACATTCACTCCTGCATGTAATCTTAGGTCCTCAAGTAAACAGCGCCTAAGCATATCCAAGCCCAACAAATGTGCAACACAAAGCCTCTATTCCTTCATCATTGCCAAAGCTTGGAATGCACTGCCCTCTTCCATTACTCAAATAAACTCCTTAAATGCATTCAAAATTGCACTAAAATCCCATTACCTCAATAATGTAACATGTTCCTGTATCAACACACCTAAACCACCATAAATAGGTAGCTGTCTCTCACTAGTCACTATCAAATAATGTCCCTTAGTTCACACATCTTTGTTTTTGTCTCCGGATTTTTCCTTATCCTGTAGCTCTAGACTTTATTATTCTACATGTAACATGAATCTGGTCTTATAGCAGCTTTATGGACCAAAGTTTTTACCAAAAAAAAAAGAGAGAGAGAGAGATATGAATGTTGTTTATACATGCCTGTACATGCTTATAATTTCTATACTGTAACTACCTTCAACTTCTGCAAATACTAGATACGTATGATGTTTACTTGAACTTGCAACTGATGTTTGATGCATAATCATAACTGATGTTCCCTGGATACACTATGATGTATAATTGTTACTGTTACTGATGTTCCTTGGATACTCTGTATATGCTATGATGTATAATTGTAAATGTAACTGATGTTCCTTGGATACTCTGTATATACTTGGTCATGGCATGTGACCATTCTTGAAGCTTTTCTCCCTGGGCATTTACTGAAAATGGATTTCTGACCCAGTGGACTGTCCTGGTTACCAAATGTCAATAAATATATATATATATATATATATATATATATATATATATATATATATATATATATATATATATATATCTAGAGAGAGTGAGAGATGTGTGTATCTATATTTGTATCTATCTATCTATCTGTATAGAGGTATTTATACATGTTTATTGAGAGAGATTATGGATAACATACCTAAGCAGAGATCCCAGCAAATTATGAAAAGTAATATTATGTTCAGTCACATAAGTTTTTGAATCAAAACAAAATGTTAAGAAGGCAACTTCGGCATAGCATATGTACTCTCACACAAATGAGATACAAAACTGAACATGGGGTCAGGATGTCACTTCAACAGCGACAGTCATCTAGAGCTAAGGTATACACTACAGGATGGCTACAAAATTGAAAATAAAAATAGAAAAAAACCCACCCTCTGCCAATTAAATAAACCAAATTCAGGATTACTCTACAGGGAATGGCATAATGGTTAAGCTGTTTGCCTCAAATACACAAGGTGTAGGGTTTGATTCACTCCTTTAAGGTGAAATTGGTCTGGCTTAAAATGGCCTGCAAGGGCAGCTAGCTCACTATTTATGTAACAAGTCATTAATGTGCACTCTATACTGTGGCAAAGCTGCCAAAAAACGTTCTTTAATCAAAAGAATGTCTGGATGGTGGTATTACCATTGAACTGTGGTCTGGTTATTGGGGGTTAGTAGGGATCCCATCTCCCACAAGTGGTATTACCATTGAACTGCAGTAAGGTTATTGTGGGTTAACAGGTCTCCCATCTCCCACAGGTGGTATTATCATTGAACTGTGGTCTGGTTATTGTGGGTTAGCAGGGATCCCATCTCCCATAGGTAATATTATCATTGAACTGTGGCAAGTTTATTGTGGGTTAGCAGGGAACCCATCTCCCACAGGTGGTATTATCATTGAACTGTGGTCTGGTTATTGCAGGTGAACAGGAATCCCATCTCCCACAGGTGGTATTATCATTGAACTGTGGTAAGGTTATTGTGGGTTAGCAGGGATCCCATCTCCCACAGGTGGTATTATCATTGAACTGTGGTCTGGTTATTGCGGGTGAACAGGGATCCCATCTCCCACAGGTGGTGGTATCATTGAAATGTGGTCTGGTTTTTGTGGGTGAACAGGGATCCCATCTCCCACAGGTGGTGGTATCATTGAACTGTGGTCTGGTTATTGTGGGTGAACAGGGATCCCATCTCCCACAGGTGGTGGTATCATTGAACTGTGGTCTGGTTATTGTGGGTGAACAGGGATCCCATCTCCCACAGGTGGTGGTATCATTGAACTGTGGTCCGGTTATTGTGGGTGAACAGGGATCCCATCTCACACAGGTGGTATTATCATTGAACTGTGGTCTGGTTATTGTGGGTGAACAGGGATCCCATCTCCCACAGGTGGTATCATTGAACTGTGGTAAGGGTATTGAGGGTTAACAGGGATCCCATCTCCCACAGATGGTAGTTATGCTGCCACAATGTGACTATTGCTGCTGTCTATTGTGTTGGCATGCAGTTTTGGGTCTTCATCTCAGAGCATGGCAGGGAAATGTTAGAACTCTGGACCATGCATGAGGACTCTTATGGGCATTTCGTCTGTTGAGCTGGAACAGCAGCATGACCTGCATGAGTATGACATGGCAGGTCATGTGCCTACAAGTGACACTGATCTTGTTTCATCAGTAATCTGTCCAGTTTGACTTTCAATGGTTTGTGCCTGAACATCTCACATCTGCCCCCCAGTAGCCATGGGAGGTTTGAGCAGACTGAATGGTGGTTGCAAAGTGTCTCATGCAGACACACATAATGGCAACATTTTCCACCTACACCCTCAGCAGTAGCATTGTGTGTTGCCTGTCCGTGTACACCTGGTCACCATGCAGATGATGCACATTCTCCTGCAAGCCTTAAAAACACATTCACTATCCCTACAGTGCTAAGTGTAACAGCCATTCATATCTGAATCACTGACCAATGCTGGTTAATTCCAAGTGTCCTAGCCAAATCAGGGACACACTGAAAGCTATAAACACCTTATGTCTCTTCACTGTGGTGGTGTGCACCCCTCAGAGGGGGCATGAATGTCAAATGTTGTGAGGTCTGAGGACACAGGGGGGAGCCTGTGTGAGGCTTTCAGGTACAGGATGTCTGCCATATACTGGTGAGGCTGTCAGCTCAGCCTGAACCTCTACAGGGGCCTCTGTAATGGTATGTGCCGGTGACCCCACCAATGTAGTGTTGCAGGCAGTATGCCACTGAGTCAATAGACTGTGTTGCATGTGTAATGTCATCCTCATCAGCTATAGGTATAGTAGTGACATGAGCCTAGTGTTATCCTGTTGTGGTGGATTGAACAGCAGTGGAACCTGTGAACATTAGAATATACATGGCATCACTGTCAGGCCACAAGAGAGACACCTCCACAATCCACTGTGGCATGTACATTACTACACACACAAATTCTGCTGCAGAACAAGCTGCAAGGTGTACTTTGTCATACAGGATATTGCATTTGCACATCACAGGTGCCTAGAAGGATATACATGGAACTGATCCTTGGTCAGTTCCTCATTTTGATTAAGCCATGATGTGCACTATAGTCCTTTGTAATGGATATGACTAAGCTGTGCTTCCCTTACTCACACATGGGTGCTTGGGTCCAGCTTGACTCCCACATCCAAGCCACCTCCTGGATTTGAGAGGCTGGTCCCCCTGGCTGCCTCTGTGCACGAGTTCCACCCCTTCTAGTTCACTTGTCATTTCCAACTTCCCATGTCTTTTCCTTTATATAGTATGCCACATTAGTATCCCTTTGATGCAACTGTTGTTGAAACCTATTATACTCTCTCACAAGTTGCAGTAAAACTTCATTGTCTTGGCTGGTGAATTTTTCAAGGCATTTCCTCCCTCAGGTGGTCATGTCAGTAACATGTGACCTGTGGCCACAAGATTTGGGTCAGTGGCTGCATATTTTATGCTGTACGCTTGTGTGCTCCCCAAGTAATGCACCTGATTAAGAGTTGCAGTTACTGCTTTGTGCAGCCTCATATCCTCTTTGAGTGTATGACTGTGCCTCTATACATGGTGCTGAAACCCCACATCCCTTGGGACATGTAATCCCACCAGTGCCCTTTGTCCATAGCTTGGTCTCTCTACATAGGCTGGGGGTACAGTGCCGTGTCAGTGTGATAAGCCCCCCTTACTCAAAAACCACAACCTGATTCTTACAAATAGTGACGCCTCTTAAACTATTCTGTTAGTATTTCCTTCCCCAGTGAAGTATACCCATAAACTTGTGACCTTCTCCTTTAAACTCCCAAAAGACCATACAGCAAACCCTACTGAATTTAAAAATTCAATTATGACTGCACCACCCCTGACCTTGATATAGCAGGTAGCCTCACTAAGTAATTCCATTTACAAAAACACATGGAGCTATCAGTCCTTAGCAGAACCAGACCTAGATTAATAATAGGCTGTGTCCTTCTGGGCCATTTTAAACCTAGCTAGTTATCCCATGTGAGAATCAAACCCTGCATGCTGTATCTGTAAGGTAAACATCTTGACCATTATGCCAACCTCCCATCATCATGGGAAAATCAAAAGCAAAACCACCCAGGTAGTCCACTGCCGTAAGTAAACTGTACAACATAAGAAAGGAGCTCTTTATATTATTTATTAGATCCTAAACCCATCTTCGCAAGAATTATATAATAAACATTTAAAAGAATACTGTATAGTCCTCAAAAGGCATTCCATAAACTAGACTAACCTCTAAAGTTACAGATAATTATAAATCCTTCTTTAACTTTTAGAAAATTAAGAAACAATAACCTTCGTTGCTCTGAATTTATTTATGACACCTGTTTTGACCTAATAGACATAGCCAATATCCTTGCAAACAAATTTAGAGCCAATGTCACCACTAGACTTCCATCCAATGAAATGTCAGAATCTCTTACTCCCTTAATTATTGTTAAACATTATTTACTGAAATTCCTAAACTATACTTCCTCCATGTGACCTGACAATATACTTAGTTGCTTAATTAAAAGTATTGAGTATGCCCTTGTAGACCAACTACTTAAACTTTCAACCTACGTTTAGCTTCTGGCTTTGTCACTGAAGAGTGGTAAATGCAATGTTATGATACCCCCTCCTTAAGGATGGCCTTACAATTGCTCAGGTTAATTACAGACCTATCATCCATATAAGCCACATCTGCAAAGCCATGTGACTTATTATAACTGACCTCATGAAGTACGAAACAAAACCCTTATTACTAGTGTCTGCAGATGTTTGCCTTTGTGAAGACTAGACCCTTCTTTGAAAGGGTAATGGAGGCTGTAGACAGTGGTCATGCTCTACACACACAGCATATCTTGACCTGGCCAAGTCCTTCAACACCATTCCTCATCCTGGTAGCATACAGAAGTCAAAGTAAAAGTAAACTTTGTTGTCATTTAGAACTACATGTGTAGAATAAATGAAATGTCACACATCAGCTCAATTCTTGAGATTACAAAGGAAAGTGAAACAACACATACAAGTAGAGGAATAAACATAACTAACAAATACAATACTAATCCCAATACATGCAAGAAAGAGCAGAGACATTTACCAACACTCGTATATGAAAAGAATACCATCCTGAGTAAAATTAACTACCCTATTTAAAGTAATACAAAACACAATGCAGATTTAAGTTGTCTTAATATTGCACTTGATTGAGTTAAATAATATTGACTATGGAGATAATAAATAAATATTGCATTTACATGGAATATATGCAAGTATATATATTGCATAAATAAATAAAAATGGACTTATTTGCCCAGAGCCCTGGGACTAGTGCCCAAGTTAAAATGTCTAATCACTGTAGGGTAGAAACGGTTACTGAAACTTGTAGACCTGCAGTGGATGCTGTGATATCACCTGCCTGATGCCAGATGCTTAAACAGTACATGTGCAGGATGTGTGCTGTCCTGTATTATTTTGGTGGCCTTTTGTATTCTTCTTGCAGAATAAATATGTTTCAATGGAAGAGTGGAACTTCTTACCATCTCTACAACCCTCACCACTCTTTGTAGCACCTTCCTTTCTGTAACTGCAGCTTCCAAACCGCACTGTGAAGTTGCAGGTGAGGATGCTCTCTACACTGTGAGGTTGCAGGTGAGGATGCTCTCTACACTGTGAAGTTGCAGGTGAGGATACTCTATACACTGTGAGGTTGCATGTGAGGATGCTCTCTACACTGTGAAGTTGCAGATGAGGATGCTCTCTACACTGTGAAGTTGCAGGTGAGGATGCTCTCTACACTGTGAAGTTGCAGGTGAGGATGCTCTCTACACTGTGAAGTTGCAGGTGAGGATGCTCTCTATACTGTGAAGTTGCAGGTGAGGATGCTCTCTACACTGTGAGGTTGCAGGTGAGGATGCTCTCTACACTGTGAAGTTGCAGGTGAGGATGCTCTATACACTGTGAGGTTGCAGGTGAGGATGCTCTCTACACTGTGAAGTTGCAGATGAGGATGCTCTCTACACTGTGAAGTTGCAGGTGAGGATGCTCTACACACTGTGAAGTTGCAGGTGAGGATGCTCTACACACTGTGAAGTTGCAGGTGAGGATGCTCTCTACACTGTGAAGTTGCAGGTGAGGATGCTCTCTACACTGTGAAGTTGCAGGTGAGGATGCTCTCTACACTGTGAGGTTGCAGGTGAGGATGCTCTCTACACTGTGAAGTTGCAGGTGAGGATGCTCTATACACTGTGAGGTTGCAGGTGAGGATGCTCTCTACACTGTGAAGTTGCAGATGAGAATGCTTTCTACACTGTGAAGTTGCAGGTGAGGATGCTCTCTACACTGTGAAGTTGCAGGTGAGGATGCTCTCTACACTGTGAAGTTGCAGGTGAGGATGCTCTCTACACTGTGAGGTTGCAGGTGAGGATGCTCTCTACACTGTGAAGTTGCAGGTGAGGATGCTCTCTACACTGTGAGGTTGCAGGTGAGGATGCTCTCTACACTGTGAAGTTGCAGGTGAGGATACTTTCCATTGCACCTCCATAGAGAGTGGAGAGAATATGAGGAAGAACCTTAGCTTTTTTTCAGCCTTCCTAAAAAGTGGAGATGTTGGTGCCATTTCTTAACCAGTTGGCTGGTGTTTTCTGATCAAGAGATCCTCTGATATGTGTACACCCAGGAATTTTGTACTCTTAGCCTTTCCACACTCTCGCCATCCTGAGTGCTGGGTGGTTTGTTCTCCTTTTCCTGATGTCGATGATAATCTCTGTGGTCTTGCTTACATTCAGATCAAGGTTGTTCTCCTTTCCCCAACTGATCAGAGATAACACCTTCTCTCTGTACACCCTTTCATCCTCCTTTGTGATGAGCTCCACGACTGTGGTGTCACCAGCAGCTTGATGCTATGGCTTTGTGATGAGCTCCACGACTGTGGTGTCACCAGCAGCTTGATGCTATGGTTGGGCTTGTGCTAAGCACAGCAGTCATGAGTCATGATGGTGAATAACAGTGGGCTGAGAAGACATCCCTGTGGAACCCTGATGCACTTCGATGTGTTCTTACCTGAACACACCCTCTTGTGGTCTCTCAGTCAGGAAGTCCAGGATCCAGTTACAGAGATGTTTACTGATTCCTAAATGTGCCAGTTTTTCAATCAGCTGCATTGGAAGCACCATATTAAATGCAGAGCTGAAGTCTATGAGCAGCATCCTCACATAGTTGTATTTGCCCTCTAAATGCTCACGGGAGATGTCTAGTGATACTGATATGGCATCAGCCTTGGATCATTTAGCACTGTATGTAAACTGCAGAGGGTCAAAATCAGGATGTAGGCATGAAAAAGATCACTTTTGATCACCCACTAAAAACATTTCATAACAGTGGATGTCAGAATGAATGGTCAGTAGTCATTAGGGCTGGAGGGAGTAGTTTTCTTAGTGGGATGATGTTTGTTTCCTTGTAGCAGGAGGATACTTTTGCCATGGCAAGAGAGGAGTTAAATATCTCCTTGAGCATGGTGTATTGTTGATCAGCACAGCCTTTTATCACCTTGCCCAGTATGTTGTCTGGGCCAGCAGCATTCCTGGGGTTCACTCTTAGCTCTCTTTCACCTCCTCTGTGCTGAGACTGAGTATTGCATCCTTCTCATCAGTGGATAGCTTTAGTGCCATCCAGTTTCTGTCCTCAAATCTACCAAAGAAGATATTCAAACTATCCTGCAATTCAATGCTGTCCTCAGACTGTGCTGACCTGTGTTTGTAGGCATTGATATCCTGTATGCCTTGCCATAGTCTCCTTGCATTCTTCATGTCTTCAGAGTGGGCTCTGTACCTTTCTGCCATACACCTTCTTGACCTACTTTATATCCCTCCTCAGATTACCTCTTGCTACACTTAGGGCTGCTTTGTCCTTAGCCCTGTAAACTGTGTTTCTCTCCTTCAGAAGCTCATATACCTTAGGGGTGAGCCATGGCTTCTGGTTAGCTCTAATAGTGATACTCTTGGCATTTGTTACCCCATCAACATAGTTTGAAATGTATGCCATCACTACCTCAGTCTATTCATCAATGTTCAGATGCTGATTCACTGTGCCTTCCTCCTTGAACATGTCCCAGTTGGTTCTTTCAAAGCAGTCTTGGAAGGCTTCCATAGCTCCCTTGGCCATACCATGATTTGTTTATTTGTGGGTTTCTCTCTAACCAGTGCATGTTTGTAAGCTGGCAATAGCAAGATGGTATAATGGCCAGAGTTTCCCATTTGTAGATGTTGCACTGCTTTATACGCTTTCTTAAAGTTTATGTACACCTTGTCCAGGATATTATCACCCCTTGTAGGAATGTCCACATATTGATGGTAATGTGGGAGTACTTCTTTCAGATCTGCTTTATTAAAGTCACCAGCTTCCACATGTACAAAGTCAGGATATTTGCTCTGCAGCTCACCCATGTGATTGTGTAGTTTATTTAGAACCTCAGTGGTACTAGTACTAGGTGGGATATACAGCACTGTTACACTCACCCCATTCAGCTCCCTGGGCAAGTAAAATGGTCTACATTTAGTGGACAGGAACTCTAAGTTCTCACAGCAGTGTGATAGTATGATTTCACAGTTGCACAGCAGTGTGATAGTATGATTCCACAGTTGCACAGCAGTGTGATAGTATGATTTCACAGTTGCACAGCAGTGTGATAGTATGATTTCACAGTTGCACAGCAGTGTGATAGTATGATTTCACAGTTGCACAGCAGTGTGATAGTATGATTTCACAGTTGCACAGCAGTGTGATAGTATGATTTCACAGTTGCACAGCAGTGTGATAGTATGATTTCACAGTTGCACAGCAGTGTGATAGTATGATTTCACAGTTGCACAGCAGTGTGATAGTATGATTTCACAGTTGCACAGCAGTGTGATAGTATGATTTCACAGTTGCTGCACCATCTTTTGTTAACATAGATGCAGACTCCACCTCCTCTGGCCTTTCCACACAGTGTATGTTTTCTGTCTGCATGAAACAGTGTAAAATTCTCTAAGTTTACTGCACTGTCATTTATCTTGTCCTGCAATCAAGTCTCAGTAATCAGAAATAAACAAGTATTTCTCACCTTGTTCTTGTTGGAGAGTTCTAGTCTCAAGTAGTCCATCTCTCGTTATCCAGTGATTTCACATTAGCTAGCAGTATAGTTTGTAGTACAGGGCCTGTAGGGGTTTGCTTTTAACTTTACATCAGTACCTGCTATGCAACCTCTTTTCCTTGTTCTCTGACATCTCTCTCTTTTTTCTTGTCCAGCATACTCTAGAAACCTGTTCCACAAGTTTCAGACACTTTAGAGTGTGAGGAGTTAAAGTACACAGCTAACTGCTTTGAAAATTGAGCCATATCTGCTAAGATTGACAACAAACTGGCTGAGAGACAGACCCCACAAGTGCCTTATCAGAAAGTATGAAAGTGACCAGCAGTGTTTCTCAAGGCTTGGTGGTAGGACCTTACCTTTTTGTCATTTACTTTTTATATATCCAAGAAAGAGCTCTGGCTGACAATGTTTGCACTTTACTAGAAACTGTTGTTTGTTGTGTCACCTCTGACACCCAAGTCCTCAGGAATGAAGTGTCTGTAGTAAACCTTTGGTGTACTAAAATGGAGTCAAAGTAAATGCTAGAAAATGTAGTGTCATCACTTTTGGTAGACTACCTTTGCTCTCATTATATTTTTCAGACCGCTCATCACTGCAAAACAAAAATGTAGTTAGGGACCTAGATACTTAGGTTGATAACTCCCTCTTTTGACCATGACGTGACAATGCCTGTTATGAAATAATTTTTATTTAGCACAGTTAATTCCCAGATGAATATCATCAGGATCTAAATAAAAAAATAATAAATAAACCTGAAGAAAAAATAGCTTCTCAGGCAAAGGACAACCACAAAGATTTCTACAGCTATGTCTGTAACACCAAGGGAAATGTGCAAAAATGCTCAAAACTTACTTTCTAGCATTTACTTTGAGTCCATTTTAGTACACCAAGGGTTTACTACCCACCCCCAATTAGGGAAACCATCGTAAAAAACTTCTCCAAAGCCAACTTCACACTTCTTAAGACAGAAGTGACAAACTTCATGACACCCATGCAGACGGACAATAGAGGTATGACTGCCAAATCCTACACAAATGCACTTTATAAGTACTTACACAAGTGCATGGATCATGCTATCCCTAATAGAACCAAGATGTTATCCTCCTAAAAAGGAAGCCAATCTGGTGGTCCTCTGCCATAAACAAACTCTACAACAGAAGAAAGAAACTGTTGCAAAAAAGAGTAAAATCCCATGACTGGAGGAACTCCCTGGTCAACCTCAGTAAGAAGCTGAGATCCCTCATAAAATCCTCCAAAGCTAGTTACGAAAACAAAATTTCCACTGACTCTAAAGACAACCACAAAGCATTCTACAGCTATGTCAAGAATCTAAATGGGAACACTCGGATCTGCTCTGAGTTACAGCACAATGGCACTAAATATACAGAACCAACTGATATTGCCAACATCCTAGCAGACAGGTTCAGTGCTAACTTTACCCCCCTCTCACCCCCTAGAGGGCACATCTCTATACCGGAAGAATGCAAAGTTTTTATAATCACGGCTGCACAGGTAAAAAACACACTGTCCAAAGCCAAGAACGCAGCATCCATGGGACCTGACAATATCCCAGGCTGCGTTCTACATGAACTACAGAATGAACTGGCACCCTACCTAAGTACCATGTTCAATCATAGCCTCACCTCAGGCTTTGTACCCACTGAATGGTGCACCATGACGGTTATCCCACTCCACAAAGGGGGAGCCACGACGGACCCCGGGAACTACCGCCCCATTAGCTTGACGAGCCTGGTCTGCAAGGCCATGGAACTTATCATCGTGAAACTCATAAACAAAAACATTGGTAATCTCCAAATTCTGAACCCTACCCAGTTTGGATTTGTAAAAGGCAGATCATGTCTCCTAAACCTGATTGACTTCTTTGAAGCAGTCACCAAAGCCATAGATGAGGGTAAAATGGGTTCACACAGCTTATCTAGATCTCGCCAAGGCTTTCGACACCATCCCCCACTGTGGAAGTATAGATAAGCTCACTAAATTAGGTATAAATCCCTATGTCACAAGATGGGTTGCCAACTGGCTCATGGACAGAACCCACACTGTGAAAGAAGCGGATTCCAAATCTGACATCAGACCAGTGACGAGTGGAGTACCACAGGGTTCAGTCCTGGGTCCTCTCCTGTTTGATATCTGCTTCTCTGAAGTGCAGGTCAACACAGAAGGTCTTTGGCTAACAAAGTTTGCAGATGACTGCAAACTAGGAGCCATAATCGAAACTCCTAACGATGTGGACAAACTACAAAAGGGCCTCACTGAGACAGGTGTCAAAGCCATGGCCTGAAGCTCAGTGCCAAAAAGTGTATTGTCATCCCCTTTGGTAAAAACTCTGTACCCATGAACTACCACATAGCTGGTAGTGTACTTAATGCCGATAATGTGATAAGAGACCTTGGGACACAGGTGGACAGTAGTCTCTCCTTTGATAATCACATCGCCACAGTGGTCAGGAAATCCTTCTACATGGCTCATCTCATCACAAAGGGATTCTCATCCAGAAAAAAAGAGGTCATTGTTCCCTTCTTCTCATCACTCATTAGACCCATTATAGAGTACAACACCCCTTTTGGTATGTACCTCACAAGACATCTACAACAAATGGAAAGATCACAGAAATACCTCACAAAGAGGATTACTGGCCTCAAACAGATGCCCTATGCAGACCGTCTCAAAAAACTACAGCTTTACTCCATCGCATATCGCCTACACAGGGGCGATCTCTGCCTAACATACAAAGCTATATCAAACCCAGAGCTGTTGGACATGCTCCACTTAAAGAAATCCCAATCCCTCCGAGCTACATGCTCTAGGGACCTAAACCTTGTCACCGCAATAAACAGAACATGCTGGAGTTATAGATTCCTGTCCCGGAGACTTCCCATACTCTGGAACAGACTACCTATCCATGTCAAACAGAGCTCCTCATTAGCACTCTTCAAGAAAAATCTTGATGATTGGATGGAAAATGGGAAATTCACCCCAGGGATCACTTCTGTGGCTCTGCTCGACAGGGGCACAGGAAAATAATTTTTTTGGGTGGCGAAAGCCAGGATACATTTTTTGGCTAGGCTTGTATGGGCCATAGGGCCAATAGCCTAGTACTTACCTATGAACCTATGAACTGATTGCAACTGGCATCACCCACAATGAACTGGAGGCCATTGCCAACCTTTTAACAGACAGCGTCATCTCAAATTTATTCTCCCATTCCCCTGATAGTCTCAAGGAAATAATGCATGCCACAATCCCTCCACCCTTACTAGGTAACACCAAAAAAACTGCATCAACTGGCCCCAATAACATCCTGGAGTGCTTACTAAATAGCATGAGACATGACCTCTCTGGTCCACTTGGATCACTTTTTAACTGGAGCCTACACTCAGGTTATGTGCCCAAGGAATGGAAGATGGCTACATCATTCCTCTACACAAAGGAGAGCCCACCGCCATCTGGGTAACTACAGCCCATAATTTTGTGCAACCTCATATGTAGGGCTATGGAAAGAATCATTATCTCACACTCACTCCGCTCCCCTACCCTACCCCCAATTCCCACCCACACCCCCAGTGGCCCTACACTTATACGTGTATAACCCATCCCACTACTATTTCCACCAATAACATCTCAGACTTAATTAGCTCCACCCTATTACCTCTCTATCTCCACACCCGAATCCAGTGCTACATCAACCTATAAGATAACAAGATTAATTAGCTTTACCCTACTATTTCCCTATCCCCTGGCCATCCTATTCCTGTTTCCTTGACCACACCTTCACTTACTATGTATAACCCAAGCATTTCCAAATATAACATCCTTCTCTACTCCATCCTACTCCTAAATACTCTTCTCATCTCCTACTCCCTTACCTTCTATGAAAATAGAAAGCTTACTCTATCCCATCTAACAGCAAAACAAACACCCATTATGAATACACCCAACGATCTCACTGCAACATTACCTCATCTTCTTCATACCTTAAACCTCAATACCACAGAGCAACACATATCAAGTTTTTTCAACTTGTGAAGCCTTTGCCATTACTTTCCAAACTTTGCAAACATACCTATAGTCACCATCAGCGTTTATTCACTTATGGCGACATTCACCCCAATCCAGGCCCAAATACCTATTACCCTACTATCCCCTCAATTAAACAGGCAACTTATTCTAGTCTTCCCTCCAGCCCCAATTCCCTTCAGATAGCCCACCTTAATATTCGTAGCCTGAATAATAAAATAACTCAACTCCATGCCCTCCTTGACGTATACTCCTTTGATATCCTTTGCCTAACTGAAACCTGGCTAAAGGAAGACACCAAATACATTGACATAATACCACCAGGATATAATATCATTAGACTTGACCGCAATATCAAAAAGGGTGGAGGGGTATCAGTACTTTACAAAACTGAACTACTGGTTACCCTACTAGATACCAAACCTCCCTCACTATGCAATAGTGAAATCTTAATGACCAAATTACAATTGAATACAAATAAATCCATCTATATCATTTGCTGTTACATCCCACCAGGAAATAACATTAACACCCTTGAAACCTTCTTAGCTGGCTCTCAACCTCCTTCCCTCAGGAAACTATACTACTAGGAGACTTTAATATTGACTGGAATTCTTGTATTTCCCAAATACCCTCTTCACATATAAATCTCTATGGCTTTCATCAACTGATTACCATCCCTACAAGAATAGACAAAACCAGCTCTAAACAGAGCATCCTGGACTGGATACTAGTTAATTGCAACCCAATGACCTATACCACAGGAACAATACCGGATAATATTAGTGACCATTTAATCACTTTCATCAACAGACTAAAGAGCCATATAGCCAATAATATTCAACTCAGAACTACCAGGAACAAAACAAATTTCAAACAAGCCAACTTCCACCTAGAACTCAAAGCTTGTAATTGGTCTCCTCTAAAATATTTACCTCTTGATGAGGCTGTTTCATATTTCAACAACAAATTCCTCCAAATTCTCAACCTCCATGCCCCCAAAAGACTAATAAAAACCAAAGCTAAGACTGCTCCCTGGTTATCTAAAGAAACCAAACAAAAAATGCTACTTAGAAATAAGACTTGGAACAAATGGAGATCTACCAAAAACCCAGCTGACCACATAATCTTTAAACAACTTAGAAACGAAACAAAGAAACTAATATTCCAAGATAAAAAAAATTACTATTGGGAATTCCAACGCTCTCAACGTCAAAATCCTCAAAAATTCTGGGCGGGTATTAACAAACTTCTTCACCCTGGCCATTCCAAAACACCAACTCCCTCTAACCTCACTCAAACTACACCCAAACAAATTGCTGACACTTTCAACTCATTTTTCTTTGACACTGTCACTACCCTGGCATCAACTTTATCTCCAAAATCCACTCAAGTATCTCACTTCCTTAATGATAAACCCCCCTCTTTCAAATTACAACTTGTCTCGACAGACCTCATCTATACCTTACTTACCAAATTTAAACCATGCACCCCCTCAGCTGACCTCATCCCAGCTGAGTACCTACAAATAGGAGCCAAAGCACTAGCCTTTCCTGTCTCCATTTTAATAAACTGAACTATAACTGAAGAAACTATTCCTACCCTCTGGAAGGTCTCTCACATCATTCCACTTCATAAGGGTGGTAACTCGAACGAGCTCTCTAACTTCCATCCCATAGCTCTTCTTTCTCCACTAGCTAAAATCATGGAATTTTCTCCTCCAAAACAATCTTCTAGCAGACTGCCAACGTGGCTTTAGACCTCAACACTACCACCACTGCTCTATTATCATTCACTGACAATATTAATAAAAACCGGAACAACAACTTACTTTCCTCAGCTCTATTTTTAGACCTCTCAAAGGCCTTTGATATGGTTAACCATCCTCTCTTACTAAATATCCTGCAATCATTTAACTTAGACTCTCCGACTATCCAGTGGTTTTATTCCTACTTGAATAATAGACAACAAGCAGTACTTTGGGAAAATCACTTATCCTGTCTTCTTCCAATCAAAATAGGAGTACCACAAGGCTCAATACTTGGACCTCTCCTTTTTTCCATCTTTATCAACAATTTACATCAGTCCATTCCATACTCCATCTGTATTCAATATGCTGATGACTCTACAATGATATGTTCAGCTTCCTCCCCAACTGAGCTTCAAGTTACTACACAAAAAGTCTTTACAGCAGCCAAAAACTGGTTTCACCAATATTGCCTCTTATTGAACCCCAAAAAGACTAAATTATTACTTTTTACACCTACACAAAAATCATCTTTTTTTACATTTAACATAACTTCTAATAATGGCACTGTAATATCCCCAGAACCCACTACCAAACTCCTTGGGGTCACAATTGACCACCATCTTAACTTTGATTCCCATATTAACTTAACCATCAAGTCAGTCAATAGAAAACTTGGATCACTCTATAGGCTTAAACCCTACCTCACAATCTTAGCCAGAAGCACTATAGCACAAACACACCTACTATCCACTCTTCTGTATGCCTCACCTATCTTTTCAAACGTATCTAAAGCTAATTACAATAAACTAGCTACAGCATACAATAATATAGCCAGATTTGCAACAGGAACCCCCTTTCGCACCCATCATTGCTCTAATCTTAAACAACTAGGCTGGCTCGAACTTCATAATCAGATTCTACTTAAGCAATTAACCATCACCCACAAAATCTTCTATCAGCCTTCAAATACTACTATACTTAGCTCTCTTATTACACCTTATAAAAACATCTCTTCCTTACGCTCTGCCACCAAGCTTCTAGCAGACTCCTTCAAATCCAACAACAAAGCTGGGAATAGTCTATTTGCCAACTGTATTGCACCTGTCTGGAACAAACTTCCTAGGGAAATTACTGCAATGACCTCATTAAATACTTTCAAGAAGCATCTTATAATCTGGCTAAATTCCCAATGGCTCTGCCCTTGTACTAACCCTGATTAAACTTTTTTCTCCTTTTCCATCTTCCACACTGTCTAATCTTAACTAACTTTTCTTTAGCACTGCTGTTTTTCCAATTTTACTAATAATGTGAGAGAGAGGAAAAAAAAAAAAAATATATATATATATATATATATATATATATATATATATATATATATATATATATATATATATATTTTTTTTTTTACATATATATTTCTTTTTTCATAACAATGTAATTACTTGTACTTTTTATTCTTTTGTATAACAAGCATAATATCTGTTGTCCTTTTGTGGAGCTTTTCTCCCCGGGCCTCTACTGAAAATGGACATGTATCCAGCTAGACTAGCCCGGTTAACAAATATAAAATAAATAAATAATAATAAATTATGGACATGATAAATGAGGACATGGGTAACCTGCAAATGATGGAACCATCACAGCTCTGTCTTGTTAAAGGAAGATCATGCCTATTAAATCTGGTGGATGTCTTTGACAGGGTCACCAAAGCAATGAATTGGGGAAAGACTGTGCACACAGCTTACCTTGACCTGACTGAGGCTTTTGATACAATACCCCACTCAGATATTATTAACAAGCTCACTAAATTGGGTATAAACCCTTTTAACACCCACTGAATAGCCAACTGATAGGACTCAGGAGGTCAAAATAGGTGATGCCACCTCCACCAAAAGGCCATTAACTAACAGAGTCCTTCAGGGCTCGATACTGGGCCCACTCCTTTTTGGCATCTATTTCTCTGACGTGGAAGCAAAAGTTGAACGTTTATGGCTGACTAAGTTTGCAACATGAGGGTTTATCATTGGCTCTCCTGCAGACACTAGCATTCTTCAAGAAAGCCTATTTCTGACTAACAAATGGTGCCAAAGCCATGGTCTTAAACTCAATGCTAAGAAATTGACAACTGCACCCTTTGGTAAGTCAACCATCCTAGATAATTACCATGTTGATAATATACCCCTAAGAGTCGACCCAGGGGTCAGGGATCTGGGTATGCGCATAGACAGTAGCCTTACCTTCAACCAGAATGTGGCCACAGTGGTGAAGAAATCCTTTTATGTTGTGCTACTTATAAGTAAGGGCATGGCATCTAGGTCCAAAGAGGTCATTGTTCCACAGTACCTTATCCTTATCAGACCATATTATCCCACTGTACTTTGCTCCTACCAGAATAGTCACAGAGTACAATGCTCCCTTTGGTATATATCTGACCAGGCATATGCAGCAACTGGCTTGATCTCAGAGGTTCCCTACAAAAAGAATACAAGACAAAATAAACCTGCCTTATGCAGAGCTCATTAAAGCCCTTTCCCTCTCCTATAGATTGCTTAGGGGTGATCTATGCCTGGCTTACAAGGCATCCACAAACCCCACACTTATGAATATCCTGCATACTTGTAAGTCAAACAGTTCCAGAAATACTAGGTTTAAGGACCTGAATTTTGTCTGTGACTTAGACAGAACATGCTGAAGAGACAGATGTGTCCCAGAAACTGCCTCTCCTATGGAACAGGCTTCCCATCCATGTGAAACTGAGTTTGTCTATTACCCATTTTGAGTGAAACCTTGACTAGTGAATGGGGAATAGGAAATTTACACCAGGCCTGGCACCCATGTGGACAGAGGTAGCGTATAAATATCTAGCCCTCAGTGTCCTATTTGGTTACAGGACATCATTATTCTTTCGGGAAAACTTGGCTGGGCCTAGAAAGGGCCACTGGTTCATTAGCATGGTAACAATCTATGAATTCCATCAGACTAGTTATATGGTACAACATCCCCTTTGGGATGCATCACACTAAACATATCGAACAAGTAGAAAGCCCTGGAGTTACCAAGACAGTCTGGAAGCTGTATCCTTTATTCATTGCATTATAGACTTTTCAGAGGAGATCTCTTTCTCATTTACAGTGCTATTACAGGGACTGTGGTCTTTGATTTACTATATATAGGAATATCCAATAACTCCATTAGTACTAGAACCAGGGACATCCATTTTTACCAAAAGATAAATAAAATATTGTGGAGAGACAAGTTTATAACCCAGCATCTCCCAAACCTTTGGAATAAACTTCCTGCATGCTACGCAGTGTGACTCACTATTTTCCTTTAAATATAAACTAGATAACTGGATCGGTATACACAAAGTTACTCTGGGATTGACTTATGTGGCCTTTCTGGAGAAAGGGAGTGCTGCCTGAGGGACAGTACTGGCAAAGTGTGAATCGTTATAAGCGGGGGCGGCTTGTGCTATTGGACTGCAGCCCCCCCCCCAGCTGTAAGAAAGAAAAGAAAAGTAAAAAAATAAAAATAAAAGTAAAACTGAAAGAAAACAAATGCGAGTCCCGTAACGTCGGGCATGCGCACTTGCGGCATTTCCCAATATCCAGACTGCTGGTGAACCAGTCTGGAGCATGCGCACAGAATTCAGACTGTCTCACCAGCAGTCCAGATTAGGAAAACAGCAGAGATCCCAGAAGTCTATGCAGTTAAAATGGACTGCAACATCTGCTTGCTGGGTAGCAGCTTGCTCTCGCAGGCTTTATTGTAGGGATGAACCTGCAGCATTGAACATGGATTTTACTGTAGGAAGGGCTTTGAATGGTCTTTGCAGTAAATGTGGTGCTTTATTGCATTGAACATGGATTTTGAATGTACAAACTGGGCTCAGGTAGTGTGTGTGTGTGTGTGTGTGTGTGTGTGTGTGTGTGTGTGTGTGTGTGTGTGTGTGTGATGCCCCAGTTAAATATACCTGGTGGCTAGAGAGAACTCAAGAAATATAGCTTGTGGCTAGACTCAAACCCTGTACCTTGGGAGCAGGTAGCAAGAGCTTGAATTCCCTACAACCATCACTTGTAAAATTTTTGCCTCATATTTTTGTTCTTGTGAAATTTTTGGTTTTCTGGATTTTGAATGACAGGCATTTAAAATTCAGACTTCATATTCTTCAGAAAGTACATGGTAACACAAAACCTTTTATTCTAGCAATTTTCTGTTTATAAGATCAATATTTGAAATGTGTCCCTATTTTTGGGGCTGCATTCCCCCATTATTGGCTTTGTCCAGGTATTTTGTGCTGAGAGCTATGGTGAGAACTGAATTCACTAAATAATAGCCATTTAAGTTTGTCTACCCATCTTTCAAGAAACAGCTGATTTGGCATAGTGGTATGTTGCTCTGAGTGTAGTGCACAGGGTTCAGGGTTCAAGACTTGGCAGTGTAATGCATGGTGGTAACACAGCATCTTATTCTAGCAACCTTCCAAGATTATACAAGCAATGTTTAAAATGTGTCCCTAATTTTTCGGCTTTTGTCCCCCCTCCCTCAATAAATTTTGGCTTTTCCAGATTTCTTGTGCTTCAAAGTTGAGAGAGACAGTTGAGTGTCATAGGTTCATAGGTTCATAGGTTCATACTAGGCTATCTGCCCTGGGGCAATTATAAGCCTAGCCCGATTCTGTATGGCTTACGCCACCCCTTGATTTGAGTATACTGTGCCCTTTTTAAGGTTTAGTTTACTGTGCCTCTGTCTAATAGTGACACGGGAGTAATCACTGGGACAAACCTACAATCCCCCATACACTTATCGAGATTCTTCTTGAAGAGATTCAGTGAGGTGCTCTGCCTCACATGAACTGGAATTCTATTCCAGAGCGAAGGGAGCCTCTGGGTTATGAACCTGTCCCTCCAGCAAGTTCTATTTATTTCTGTGCTGAGGTTCAAGTCCCTCGAGCATGTGGCTCTAAGGGATTTAGATTTATTGAGGTGGAGCATGTCCATTAATTCTGGATTTGACATAGCTTTGTATGTCAGGCATAGATCGCCTCGAAGTAGGCGGTATGCATCTGAGTAGAGCTGGAGTTTTTTTAACTGAGCAGCATATGGCATCTGTTTGAGACCCTTGATCCTCTTGGTGAGATACTTTTGGGGTCTTTCTAATTGCTGCAGGTGTCAGATAAGGTACATCCCAAAAGGGGCATTGTATTCTATGATGGGCCTGATGAGGGATGAATAAAGGGGCACGATTACCTCTCTTGATCTAGATGTGAAACCCTTTGTGATGAGGTGGGCTATGTAGAAGGTCTTTCTAACCACTTTGGCAATGTGGTTTTCAAAGGAGAGATTGCTATCAACTTGGGTCCCCAGGTCCCTAATAACCTTCTCTGTACTTAATGGGTTTCCGCCTATGTGGTAATTTGTGGGCACATTGTTTTTGCCAAAGGGTATGACTATACATTTTTTGGCATTTAGCTTTAAACCATGGCGCTGGCACCAGTTATCTGTCTCTGTGAGACTTTTTGAAGGATGTTTGTGTCAGCTGGAGAGTTGATTATGGCGCCCAGTTTGCAGTCGTCTGCGAACTTGGTCGAATGGATATTACAAGGAGCTGACAGCTTGAAGAGAAGTTTAATGCTGCTTATGCCGAGTCTGCGTGTATTGTTAATAGCTCAACAGGTAGTGTACTTGCTTTTGATGCAGAAGGCTATGGGTTCTACTCCCACAGTATATAGATGCATTACTGATACTGTACTGTGTTGTATTTTTAAAGGGGGTGGATTCTGTAGTCCTGAGAATGTTCTCTTTGGTGGAGCTACCTAGTAATGATGTTTGCCATCCATTCCCTATTGCAATATTACTAGCTTATCATTTTTTATTGTAACACAGGAAATGCATTCCTCAGTGGCAACAGGCACTTTATTTGTAGATGAAACAATGAAATATGAAGTTGTTTGCTAGCAGCAACCTCTTCATTATTTACATATCTCTTTAATGTGGAATTGTTTAGATGACTTTTACTTGTGCAGAGATTGTGCATATTTACTGATACTGGTGGATTGTAGAAGTTTGAGTAGACTTTTATGATGGAAATGTTCTCTGAACTGGGGAGTTTTGTCATTATTAGTGCATGCATTTTGTTTCATTGTTTACTTGAAAAATGCTCAAAACAAATTTAAAATGCCCCGTAACAGCTATACTGTATTATACGAGGAATATAATTTAATACAATCACAAATGTGTATCAAAGAACACATGTATGTTTCCTGTGCAAAGGGCCTATGATTTGAAAACAGACCAAAGTTAATCTTTATCTGCCACTGGCCAGATGTATTTTCTATGAATGTGGGTTTCAATGAATGTGAGTTTCAAGGGAAGAGAAGTTTTAATGCTAAGTCTATTTTCATTATGAGACTGCATTGCTTTGTTTAGCAGATGTCTATTAGTGTTTGTGCTGTAAAATGTAAAACAAAACTTTTAAATGAAATCCAAATCATTGTAGAAGTAAAGTAGTATGCACATTACAGTGTTTACTGTAAATGGGGTGAAAGAGTCAAGTAATGGGACATTGAAATAGCTGCAGGGGGAACACCCCATTGGACCATGATTTTGTGAGGGGAAGGGTGGCAAACTCGGACAGCCCCAGCTGAACTATACCTCTTAACTGTCAAGATTTTTGCAGAATGAATAGACTTTTGCTTCTTATTTTTGGTTTGTTCCTCATAACGTGTGGTTTTCTGGCAAATCATTTAGGAATGAAGTCACTAAATAATGACAGACAGCTCTTCATACTCTTCAGAAAAATGCATGCTAAAGCAAAACCTGTTGTTCTGAGAACTGACTAAGTTTATACAAGAGCAATTTTTAGTACTGTTTGTATGTTCTCCCAATATATTTGGTCTTGTCCAAATTTTCTGCATTAAGAAGATGAGAGGTACGTGCAAATCACTTTATAGTATTAGGTATATCCAGACCTCTCAACTATCCCTGATTTTGGCTCAAAATGTTGCTTTCCCCATAATAATCCCTTCGCAAAATGGCAAATTTGGAAGAAAACATGGAGGCTTTACAATTAATAAATAATTGTAATGATCAGAGTTATAGATTACTTTTAATTTCAGAAATGCATGTAGATTCTCTTATTTTGTTAGCTGCTCAAGTTAACAGTACTAATATTAAAAAAGTGTCTCTTCTTTGACAGGTTCCCAGCTGTATTGTGTGGCTTTTTTATATTTTTGCACCAAATTTTTGGTCTGTTTTTCATAAAATTGTGTTTTTCTGGCAAATTAGTGGCAAATCATTAAAAACTGAAGTTAGAAAATAATGACAGACATTTGAGTTTCAGATTTCATATTATCTATCTAAGTTTATAAGAGCAATATTTAAAATTTGTCCTTATTTTTGGGCCTTTGGCCTTAACCCACTTCTGTTTATCGCTGTGTCCAGATTTCTTGCTCTGAGGCTGAGAGGTATGACAAATGTGTCAGGGCCATCACCGTCAGCCAGAGACATTTCAAATTGTAACATACTTGTTGCACTACACTCCCCAACGTAGTGATTATGGATGTGTCCAAGCAAGGCAAGGATTAGTTATGCAGTGCAAGTGTGCAGAGTATCCCCCATCTAAGGTAGACAGAAGTACTACATTGGCTTTTCATCTGTCCTTGATTTTGCAGAATGTTTTAGTTTTCTGTCATTTTTTTACTGTTGATTTATGCTTCTTATTCAAAAAATGCATGTCATTGCACTGTCTGTTGCTCTGTGTTTAAGTAGCAATGCTTTAATGACCATTAGGTGAGCTTGTCTGAGACTGTAGGATCCAAGTAAGCTTTAATAAGCATTAAAGAATTACCAACATTGAAGGCGTTTTTGTTGTTGCCATGCAGGGAATATTTACTATTTCCCCAACAGACAGTGGTGATATCCTACTGTTTAAGCTGTTCTGCAGAGTCTGTGCAAGTCATCTGGAGAGGGAGTCAGCTTTGTAGGAGATGGCTGCTCGAGGAATTAATGGAAGTTGTTTACACTTCAAACTTGGACATTACAGCTGCAATTGAGCGGGCCTTGAATGAGGATCCCCATGGAAGTCACCTGGAGAGGTTGTGATGCGAGGCAGCCTGCATCATCGGGTGCGCCCTTCCTGCTCTAAGAACACCCTATATATCCTAAATACTTATAAGGAATGCTCCCTCCCATCTAACACCGTGAAGTCTGCAAGTGTACTGCTTGTGTGCAGCAGTGGGAATTATCCTATATTACCAAGGAACCCACAGTGTATGTAACCTATAAAATTAGTTGTGTGCTAGTTAACTTTGCATACTGTAACCTACCTCCCGAGTGAGATAGTGGCCTGCCACAGCTTTTGTCCTCCTCCTTCTGCCTCTCTTATCTCCCAGTGGATGTATTTGTCTACCATTAAGCTCCCTTCAGATTTTAACTTTAAAGGGGGCAGAGCCTTCCTTAACTAAACGCAGTACCTCCATATCTGTAAATCTAACCATTGAGCCCTACACTCTCTATTAACTGCCATTCCTCCACATAGCCACTAAGTGGCAGCAAATTGCAGAGCAGAAGATCGCTCCAGATTTTTTGCTTTCCTTATTCTCCTTAGGTGTACCATTACCAGTAGATTTGTTTCCCCTTCCCTTTCCAATCTACATTATTTTCCACTACTTACCTACTCTTTTACACATAGCAATACTGCCTTATAGAATACTAAGACACTTCTGTGTCTCAGAGCTGATTGTTTTTCTAGTCTAGCATTTCACTCTTGGTGTTTACCCGCTCCGTTCGCCCTGCGGGCTCACTCCGCTCCCCTACTCTACCCCCAATTTTCACCCACCCCCAGTGGTCCTAACCTTATACTTCCTAAACCACACCTTCCCTGCAACCCAACCTATCCACTACTCCAACCAATCTAGTGAACCTAGCCACACCCCTCTTCATTTACCTATCTCCTTAACTCATCTTGATTTATCACCTTCTCCCTATCTTTCCCTCTCTTTTTTCCTTTTAACTCTTCCTTCTAGGTTCCACCCACTATCTTTCTACTGTATCTTATCTCTGCCCAATCTTTTTAAAGTGTACCAGAAAACTTATTGCATCTGTACAAGTAATCCGAACAATATGCCTACAACAAATACAACTATCCAAGCTAAGTTAGTACTCAGTCACACTTTTACCAGTCCTCACTTCCACCTATCTACTCACCTCCTTTGAAATGGTGAAATACTTCCATATTAACTACTGTCCAAAACAAACAGCTATTCATATAACTACCCCTTCACACTTTCAATTACATACAACATCAACTCCTTGCTACCTAGTATCCAAATACCAATGCCTCACACATATCAAATTCCATAACTCCATTGTAAGGAAATTAAAGTACCCAACTCACTGCATTTATAACCCAGTCTATGCACTAAAAGCTCCATCCTTAAAAGATGGTGACATCCACCCCAACCCATGCCCAACCAATGTCTCCACACTAACATCTCACAGCAACACTCTCTCCACCATACCTACCTTGACCAGTCTCTCCAACTCCTTAGTAATAGGACATCTCAATATCCACAGTATCAACAATAAAGTTGCCCATCTCCATGCCCTTCTTGATATTCATTCCTCTGATATCTTCTGTCTTACAGAAGCTTGGTTAAAACCAGGAACTAAGGACATTGAAATAACTCCCCCAGGTTACAATATACTGAGACTTGACCAGACAAAACTTAAGGGTGGAGGTGTAGCCCTCCTATATAAAACTGGATTACAATTTTCCTCATTATCCTTTGTCCCCCCCAAGATAGTAAAGCAGAAATCCTTATCTCTAGGCTTCAACTCAATACTAATAAATCCCTAAACATCATCTGCATCTACCTACCTCCTGGTAATAACACCACCACAACAAAGGATATTCTCAGCTGGGTATCTACTAATCTCACCCAAGAAACTATTACATTAGGTGACTTCAATACAGACTGGAAGTGTGTCAATACTGACAACCCTTCCTCACATATTAATCTTTATGGATTCAGTCAAACTATTACCACCACTACACGAATTAACAAACCAAACAAAAAAGAGAGTATCTTAGATTGGATACTTATTAACAGACAGCAACAAACGTATAAAGTAGGTACTTTGCCAGATGATGTAAGTGACCATTCTTTAACTTACATTATAAGACAAAAGAAAGACATTCCCAACTCACCCAGGTGCAGGATCTCACAGTCCAATAAACACTTTAACTCTGAATGCTTCCAAATGGAACTTAATGCCTGCAACTGGAACCCTCTAAATTCTCTCCCACTTGAAGAGGCTGTTAAATATATTAACTGAAAATTCTTAACAATCCTAGATGAACATGCACCCAAATGGTCTATTAGAATGAAGTCTAAAACAGCCCCCTGGCTGTCAAAAGACACTAGTCAAATTATATTGCTTAGGAATAAATATTGGGCTAAATGGAGAGCTAACAGATGTATCCCTGAGCAAGAAAACTTTAGAAAGCTGAGAAATATCACAAACAAAGCCATACTCACAGATAAAAAGAACTACTATTGTAAACTCCAGCAAACTCACTATAACAATCCTCAAAAGTTTTAGTCAGGGATTAATACACTCATTCACCCTGGCCACTCTAGCACACCAACTCCACATGGAGCTGATAATAATACTCCACGGGAAACTGCCAATGCCCTCAATTCCTTCTTTACTGACACCATACAAGCCCTAGCCCGTCAACTTTCCACAGGCAATTCGAGTCTCCCTATCTCTTTACCTGGTACTCTTCCAACCTTCCAACTACTACCCATCCCTACTTCTTACATCCAAAAAATCATCCAAAAGCTTAAGCCATGTACTCCCTCTGCAGACCAATCACCCTCTGAATACCCGCAAAAAGCAGCTAAATCAGTTGCCTACCCTATTTCCATCCTTATCAATAGAACTCTAATTGAGGGAATCATCCCAGACATCTGGAAAATCTCCCACATAATCCCCTTACATAAAGGTGGTAACTCTAATGATTTTTCCAATTACAGGCCCATAGCTCTCTTATCTCCCTTAGCAAAGGTTATGGAAAAATGTATTCACCATCAGCTAATGGACCACTTAACCAAACACAACATTTTAGCTAACTGCCAACATGGTTTTAGACCATTTCATAGTACCACCACAGCTCTCCTTTCATTCACCAACTTTATCAACCGCAACCCTAATAACAATTGCCTCACTTCAGCACTCTTTATTAACCTATCAAAAGCTTTTGACATGGTAAACCACCCCTTACTCATAAATACCCTTGAATCCCTCTCTCTAGACACCAAGGCTATCTGCTGGTTAAAGTCCTACCTTAACAACAGGCAACAAGCAGTTCTCTGGGAAAACAAGCTATCTTCCCACCTGCCCATCTCCCTTGGGGTCCCTCAGGGCTCTATTCTAGGACCTCTTTTCTTCTCTTTGTTCATCAATGACCTCCACTCAGCAATCCCTCAAGCGACCTGCATACAATATGCAGACGATTCTACACTCATCTGTTCTGCCAACTCCACATCTGAACTACATTCCCTAACCAAAAAGTATTCAGCACAGTTGAGACTTGGTTCTTGAAACGTTGTCTCATTTTGAATGCCAAAAAGACCAAACTCTTACTCTTTACAATTTCCACTAAGGCCTCCCCCATAAACTTTACAATTAAATCCAACAATGACACCATTATAGCCCCAGACTCTACCACCAAACTGCTAGGTATCACAATTGATAACAACCTCACCTTTGATAACCATATTAACAACACCATTAAAACAGTAAATAGAAAGATGGGCTCCTTATATAGAATAAAACCCTTCTTAACCCCAGCATACCGAACTACAATTGCCCACTCCCATTTAATCTCAAATCTTCTATATGCTTCACCCATATATACTAACCTAAAAAAAAGTAATCTGGTCAAACTAGCTAACTCCTATAATAATATAGCCAGATTTGCCACTGGAAACCCTTTTAGAACACACCATTGTCAGAACCTACGGCAACTAGACTGGTTAGAATTAAACAACATTTTGATACTATCCCAACTTACCATTGTTTATAAAATATTTTACCAACCTAACAACACCCCTATACTTTCTGACCTAATTACTCCCTATAGGAATCTCAACTCCTTACGATCCTCTAGTAAACTTCTTGCTAGCACAAGCAAATCAAACAACCTGGCAGGGAACTCCCTGTTCTCCACTACTGCAGGAAAAAAATGGAATTGTCTGCCATCAGATCTAACTTTACAACCCTCCCTGCAGCTCTTTAAACAAAGGCTCAAAAAACATCTTAAAACTCACTGGGTATGTCCCTGTTGCAACCCTGACTAATTCCTCTGCTCTCCCTACAGCTATCTCTGTACTGCCTCCTCATATCAATCTTTACTACTTCACCCCTCCAGAAGTAGTATTTATCTCTAGTAAATTAAACTACCATTAAACTACCTATGTTAGTAATGTAATTCCTCTGAATGTACTGATCTTATCTCAGATATCCTTTCTGCACAGTGACTAGCTTATTCTGTATGTCTATAGGACATTGTCAGTTTTTCCTCTCATTAATACTCATGACTAAGTATTCTTAACATCCTTTCTTTGTATAATTTGTACTTGTTATATTTAAGTTTTATATTATCTCTGTGTTATTACTGGAGCTTTTCTCCCCAGGCCTCCACTGAGAATGGAAATATATCCAGCTGGACTAGCCCAGTTAACAAATGTAAAATAAAATAAATAAAATAAATTTACATAACTAGATAACGTAAAAGCCTTAGTTATTGAAATGCATGACAGTGTTTGTAATAAAGGACAGGATTACAGTATTTGCAGAAGCTCATTACATTTGTTGGAGACTTGCAGTCATCTTTGCCGGCTTTACCCATAAACTAAACAGAATGCCAATCTATCATGTGTGGTCCATAACCTGTGCAGTAATCCTTTAAGCAATTTATCTTGAATTGGTTTCTTGTTTGCTTTCCGTTTTTTACTTTGGTCATGTTTTCCCTATGAAACAAGTAGATAGTTGTTGGGCAGCAAGTCATTTTTGGAAAAAAAACATTTTTACAAGTGGGGTATTGCTACTTTCAGCAGGTTACTTGGTACTTTTATAAAGCTGAATATAAATTATAATTAGAACTGCAGTGCAAGAAAAAGTGGTTTGAGTTGAGTGCTGCTTGTTTTTTTTATACTTGATTTTGACTGACATTCCAGTAATCTATTTTAAAAATAATTTATTTTTCATGCCTCACAACCTTTTTGTTTCCATCTAGATATTAAGTAAGCTGTCATGTAGCCAATGCATTGAAATATTTTTCTTCTAAAATTCATTTTGTCTTGATTAGACTCTCATAATGATGATTTGGGAGTGGCACCCAGGGCAGCATATTTAAAGTCCCAGTTTTTGCGGTTTCTAGTATAGCTCCACCCCTTTCTAGTTGACCACACCCCTTCCCATTGTTCCCACCCATTCAGCTGTCTGTTGCAGTCCCCTTTGATTTGAAGTCACCAACTGCCACTGGTTATAAGATCTAGTGGCCTTAGAATATCAGAGAATAAGGCACACAATGAGCATGAAGCATGTGCCATGAGTGCTCATACATATGATACATGAGCATGCATAGTGCAGTTATGCAGCATGAGTCACAATGTGCACATGACTTTACCATATTACTCCTGAAATGGACCTATGAAGAGGTCCTGGCTGGCTCTGCCATAGTACTCCTTGAATGGACCTACCAAGAGGTCCTGGCTGTCTCTACCATATCACTCCTTGAATGGTCCTACCAAGTGGTCCTGGCTGCCTCTACCATATTACTCCTTGAATGCACCTACCAAGTGGCTCTAGCTTGCTCTACCATATTACTCCTTGAATGGACCTACCAAGTGGTCCTGGTTGCCTCTACCATATTAATCCTTGAATGGACCTACCAAGTGATCCTGGCTGTCTCTACCATATTACTGCCTGAATGGACCTACCAAGTGGTCCTGGCTGCTTCTACCATATTACTCCTTGAATAGACCTACCAAGTGGTTCTGCCTGCCTCTGCCATATTAATCCTTGAATGGACCTACCAAGTGGTCCTAGCTGCCTCAGTAAGTGTGAAAAGCAGGGCTCCTGGATAGTGTCCTAGGAAGAGTAGGATCATGCTCATCACCCTGTCAGATGAGTTTAAAGAACACCTGCTTGGACAGTGTGATGACCCTTTAGAAAAGGTAGATACCTGGTGTGAGCCAGGCCAGGTGTAGAGCAATGCCACTGAGGTGGTACAGTAACCTGAGGTAGCCCTGTTTTGATCTGCTCCATCAGTGGGAGACAGATATGTATTGTAAGCATTTATTTTTTGGGTACTACTATTGTCTTTGTATAGTGCTGTCAATGACAGATTATAATAGGAGTGATTCCGGTGTCTACCTTGGGCCCTGTTCCATGTGTGAAATGAAATAAAACATTTTGTTATATTCAGCACTATCTTATGTGATCTAACTTATGTGCTGAACATAATCAATTGCAATTAACTATAAAAAAGGTAAATAAATAAATTGACACCAAGAGTATCCGAATATGCCATATTTATCTCTGTATAATCGCCCTGCAGTGCCAGCCATTTTTATATGTATAACATGTGCCAGTGGCATAGGACAGCTAGGGATGCTTTATTTCTTTATTTATTAACTAAATAAATGCTTCTTTATATTAAAAATAAACAAATTAAAAAATAAATTAATGCACACATATATATACATAAATAAATAAACTTCCAGCAGTGATCCTAGATATTGAGCTTTCTACTTGTTCCTAACCATGATTCATTGGGATGATAATGAGCCGAAAAGCCAGGAATATTTAAAGGATTAATTAGAGAGGATGCAGCGGAGGGCTGCTGTAACATTAGTCCTTACAGGTTCTTGTTTCATGTTTTAGTTATACCTCTTAACTATCCCTGATATTGTTGAATGTTTTTAGTTTTGCCTCATATTTTTGCCTTATTCTGCATAAACGTTTTGACATTTTCTGGTAAATGATTAAGGATTAGATCAATCAATAATATCAGACATTAGAGTTTTGTACTACTTATTCAGAAAATACGTGCTGATGCAGCACCTGAGGTTCTGTTAATGTGAATTAAAGTATGACTGAGCATTTTAAATACCTGCAATGACATGTACATCCAAATGCAGAGCTCTTATCGGGTGTATATCAGCTCACTGAAGGAAGCTGCAGGAAACACAAACAAATCAGAAGTAGTTCAGTGAAATGTCTTTAGCCGACAGTGGAAACTGCCATTTTCTCCACAGTTGTGTGACCTCAGAGTTGTTATATATAATTCTGTGGGGTGCAGGAGGGCTTGCACCCTGAAAAAAAACAATTTTCTTTTAATGTTTGCTGAAGGTGGTTTCAGTTTTTTGCCTTCACCAAAATTACCTTTGGTGATGGACATGTATCTCTCTTATCTCTTTTCCTGTGGTGTGTATGTATGTATTTGTATGTTCATGTGTGAATATACATGCACAGATTTTAAATATATATATATATATATATATATATATATATATATATATTTATTTTTTTTTTTTTTTTTTTTTTTTGGAGGTGTGAATATAAATATGCATAGTTTTTGAAGAGGGGTTTTATATTGCCCGAAAGGACTGGTTTTAAGCAAGCATCTGAACTGGACAGATAATGTATGGATTTGGATACATTTTGTTAACAGCATGGAAAGAATAAATCTTGTGATCATGTTGATTGTTAGTCATGAACCTACAAGACTGCTTTAAACTTATTTATTTATTTGTATTTCTTGATTGGGAAAGTTTGGATGAAAGCCATTTTCAGTCTAGGCACCTGGAGAAAAACTCCATCACAGTACATTTATATTATCAAGTGAATTTAGATAGTTCTCAGAAAAACACCAGTTCATTTTGCAGAAAAAACAAACATAGTTGCAAGATAGATACATACAATAGACTATTGTAAGAGTGATGTGTACAGTTCTGATACCTCTCATTTCAGGAAGTAAATGAATTTATGCTTTAGAAGAGAAAACATTTTTGTAGTATAGGGTGTACCTGCATAAGCATTGCAAGGGGGTACAAACATTTTGAGAGTATATCTAGTGTTTTTAAAGTCTGGTAGATGAAATAAGAAGTTAGAAATGATGTAGGTGAAGTGAGAAAAGGAGAGAGAAAGGTGTGTGTATGATTGGCAATGGAGAAGGATAAGATTGGGGGAGGGAAGATGGAGGAAAAGCTGGGATACTGGAGAGTCAGCCTGGTGGTGAGCACGAGCGTGACCATGATTTATTCAAATGTAGTTGGAGCAGGTTTGGTATACTGCGGTGGTGGTGCTGCGGTAGCGTTGTCGCCTCGCAGTTAGACATTGTCCGTTCAATTCTCAGTTAGAGCATCTTCTGTGTGGCGACATGCATGAACGGGCGTTCCTTCATTGAAGGTTGTGCATTAGGCCTGGCAAGCCAGCATGTAAAACTCTACTGCCAATCATTAGCGGACCGGAGTTCCGCTGTGGCGACCCCTAACCAGGAAAAGCCGAAAGACACAAACAAGTTGGATCAGGTTTGGTAATTAGTTAGCAAGTTTTGTGTGCTTTGGGGTAGCATTCTACATTTTGAAACATAACAGGAGTAAAACAGAGTCTCCAGCTGAGTTATTAGACTTAGTATTTAGCGTAGTTAGGCTAGCTGGTGCATAAACGAAGGCTGGGAGTAAGTAGGCTGAGGCTAATGTGTTTGCTGTGCTGTGTCTGTGGTATTGCTTGGCTCTGTAGAGGGAGCCCAGTTTCTGACTGGTCTTTTTTATAGTTGGTAAGATATGGTAGTCACATCTGAGACTTTTGTCAGTGACAACTCTTAGGAGTTTACTGTGCCAAACTATTTTTATAGGTTCATAGGTGTTTACTAGGCTAATGACCACAAGGGTCTTTTTAAGCCTAGCCATCCATCCCAAATCTCTTTCAAGTTCTGATACCCTTGATAAGAGTAAGCATGGGCCTGAGAGGAGAACCATTTACAGGTTACCATTTTACTTTAGCATTTGCTAATTAGCATTATTTTTGTTTTGTTAGGGTTTGGAGCAGACATAACTTTTTTTAGCCAGGTTTCTATATTGGTGAAGGAAGTTTGGGTAAATTCCTGGAGTTTGGACAGAGTTGGGGATGCACATATTAATGATGAATCATCAACATATTAGACAACATGTGCATGTTATGTGGCAGTATGGGATTTATTTATAAAGATGTTAGAGGAGTGGTCTGAGGATTGACCCTTGTGGGACTCCTGTGGTGATAGATGACTAAGGAACCGTGTAAGGGTTGGTTTAGAATTCTTAGTAACAATGATTGTTGGAGCTGAAAATAATAACTCGTAAGCAGTGGGACTCACAGAATATATTAGTGTAGAGATTTAAGGCAGTCGAGTATTAAACAAATAACTGGGTGATTTCACTGCACTTGCTGTGTTTCTTTTTTTCTCATTTGAGATCTGGACTGCAGTTTGACATAGAATAAGGAGAATATAAAATACATCAGGAGATAATAGCAAACTAAAACAACACTAGCATGTAACATAGATTGCATGATGTATGCATTGTCTGTATGAATTTGGCAGCAGACACTTGGGACTGTGGTCTTCTATACTTCTTCTGTCTTCTAACACTGAGGTAAAAAATGGATGTGTCCAAGTTGCAGAACTCTCTTAATGCTGCTGTTTTCCTAAGTCATCTGGGAAAATGTTATCTCTCTCTCTCTCTCTCTCTCTCTCTCTGTATGCAGCTGTAATTAGGCTGATAATTAAGTGCAACACACCCTATGGGAAGTACCTTTCTAGATATATTAAGCAACTGGAAAGGCCTCAGAGGTTCCTAATCAAGAAAGTTTTTGGCCTAAGTCCATGACTTTCCAGCAAAGGCTTGACGTGTTGCACCTTTACTCGGTTTCTTATACACTTTTGCAAAGTTCACGAGATATTAGGGAGCTATGCTCCTTGATGTCCTGTACCTTAACAAGTCTAACAATTGTGCTAATACTAGAATTAGGTGTATGTAAATAAAAACGTGTTTGAAAGAAAAAGGTATTACCCAATAAGAACACCATCTTTGGAGTACTTTTCCAGCAATTTAAAGTGACACCTCATGACCTTTAAATTAAACCTGGATGATAGGATTGGACACCCTATGACCTTTTAAGGTAAACATGGATGATTTAAGGTAAACACCTATTCATACCCATAAATGCCCTGGGGGTCTGCTTTTACAGTTCTTTTGGGGGTGTAGCATGAAAGAGAGTATTACCGATTGGTTTGTGATTGAATTGTCTTTTGCTTTTTATGATCTATGTCTCAGTCGACTATGAGAGGTATTTACTGACAAAGCAGTTAATAATTTCTGGCCTTGGTGAATGGGGGCTGTCTGGGTGAAACATGACTGACTGCTGTCATTTGATTAATCACTCTGGGATGGTTTTGTAGGACTGAATAATGTGATTTGAGTGAAGCAAGTTGAAAAGGGGTACTTTCCAGTGGGGGTATTGTTTGTGTGAAATACCTTATGACCATTAGTTCCAGCACATTACTGAGATGTAATCATTTGGCAAAGTGGCTGTAATTGTTGGGTGGGGTGGAGTGACTGGCTGTGGATGAAAGCAACTTTCATGTCATTTGCTCAGTTAATGGTCAGGCTTTGCAGAACTAATGTGCATTTGTGTGAAATAAACAGTAGCCACATGCTACAGAATTTGTCTGAAACAAAGTTGAAATGACATACTTATCAACTGTTGATTTTGCCTCAGATTTTTTAAGTTTTCTCATAATATTTGTGGTTTTATGGCAAATTTATTGGATTGTAATCACTAAAAGAGACATTTGAATTTCTAGACTTCCTATCCTTTTGCAAATGCATACAAATGTAAAACCTGTAATCATAACTTTCTAAGATTATGAGTGGTATTTAAAATCCATCCCTGATTTAGAGCATTTGTCCCTGAGTCATGTGCTAAAAGTTTGAGAGGTATATTTATCAGAATCAGTTTTGGTGTACATGGTGTGATGCCCCTGCACTGGCCCAGCAATCAAGGAGCCTCGATCCTCACCACCAGCACCAGTGAGAGACATGCACATTGGGAGGATGACAAGCACACACAGAGTAAAGTACAATTTCCCTTAAGAGCACACAGAGATCACAGTCAGTCTGGGGCAATACTCAATAACTCAACACAGTGACAACAGAGTTCAGAATCACAGGAAATGCTTCAAAACAACATTGCAGGGCAGTCTCAAATAAATACAGAAGACATCTAAACTAATCTTACTAAGTACCTATATATCTCTAAGAGAAATTACTGTAATCTAAGTCTTACTTACAAAGCCAGACAAGTGCTGATGAGAGGATGTTGTCAGATCCAAAGACAAATACAAAATGCACTGACTCACTCTCTGTGATAGTTCTTAACTTACTATCAAACATCTCTGCTGGGTTATTTCAGATTGCATCATTCTTTGTCACCTCTGTGTCAAAAGTACTTATTTTTCAGATGTTTGCCTGGAACTGGAAGTCATCAAACAGTTGTACACTTTTACCTTTGAAACCTGTAAATTATTTCTGTAACCAGAAAATATAAAGAATTTCTAGCTGCAGACATTCTGTCTCCTAGCTGAGATAAACACCATTGTAACCAATTCACTTATTTTCTTAGAGTTTGCAAGTTAGCTCTGTTCTTTTCCAGTAGGGTACATTGTGGTTACATTCTTGAAGCTCAGCACATCGCATACAGTTTAACCTGCACTTCTACACCAGCAGTTTAATGCACACATATCATATACTTTTCTTGCATGTCTAAGACAAGCATACAAATCGTATTACTATTCCCAAATGACATAGAATTATTTACAACATTCTAGCTAGCTGAGCTGGCAGCCTTCACACATGGCATATTGATTATAACTGTGGAGTGGGCATTCTGTGGATGAAAGTAACTTAACCACGTGTTTGCTTAGTCTGGCTTTGCAGTAGTACTGTGCATTTGTGTGAAATACATTTAAATACTTGGGCTACTATGTTTTTAGTTGAAACAAGCTTCAACTACATTGTGCTTATAATTTTACTACTGTCAGATATCTGATATGTACACAGTCAACAATAGGGCAAAATTGCTGGGTATGGGCGTCTATTGGTGGATGAGAATAGCTGTTGCAAGACAAGTGTGCAATTGTGCAAACCAAGTTGGAATACATCATTATAGTCATTTTTTATCACCTATTGGACATTAGTGGTGTACACTGTCTACTGGCTGTAATTGACAGTTACTGAACATTGGTAGAGTATAATGGAAGTTTGAATTGTCTTAAATTGGAAGGGTAAATTCAAAAGAGCATGTGCATTTATGCATGGTCCAAAAGCATATGGGGACTAGGGGGCCCATCTATTGAAAACCACTCAAGGCCTAAGATGCACTTAATCCAGTTCCAATTGCTGAAGTGGATGAAGAAGGCCTGCATACACCTTAGTTTTTGCTAGCTGCTCCCGGTTTAGCTGGATCACCTGTGACCAGAAGGCCTGCTTCTCAGAATGGGGAAGAATGGTCCTCCTGCTGGCCGTGATCTATAAGGATCACTGTTAGTCTTCACGTTTCGTCTTTTAGAGGGGAGTGAAGGCTTATCTCTTGAAGTTACATCGAGTGTCCAATGGTTTCCCAATATCAGTTTCAGATACTCTACACTGAAAAGTTGCACTTAGAACTGGTTAACGACCTTGGAAATGTGAAGCAAATTCTAGTATGACTGGTGGTGTCACACAACTGTTAGGTTCTGCCCAACAGTCTATTGGAAGAGCAACTGGTCCATAACATGGACCACACCCATATGCCTAAATTCATTGCCCTTTGGAACATCATGTTATCCAACTATGCCAGGAATCCTCTCTAGCCACATTCCCATGTGTTCCCACTCTTATGTAGCATTCTCTATTTCATGATCATCATCCAAATCCCCATCACTCTCTGGCTCACTTCTTTATATAGGTGTCTGTCCACTGTCCTCTCCACCTTGAGTGTATACCACCCATGTCTGTTTCTGTCTGTGTACCATGTTTGTCTGCTTCTGCTTGCTATCTTCTCTTCTTCCTATTTCCCATCACCAGCCACCCCTTAATATCTTCTCCACCTACACTTTTTGTGGCACTTCTAAAAGGAGCTCAATCCCCTACTAGAAAAACATCCTTCCTTCAACCCATCATTCATGCCTTATGGTTGCCCTTCTCTGTTTTTCTCTGCTTGCTATTCTCATTTTACCTACTTTCTTACCTACTTCATTTCCAGCACAATTTATATGTTGAACAGGGCTGCCATATTGCTGTACATGCACACATTGGTCTTAGATTTTGTCACTGTGCTGCTGTTCTTTTGGTAGCTAACTGATAGCTGCAGCTATGCACTGATGCACTGTCTTCAGGGCCATGTACCACATTGGCCTCACTAACCTGCCTTAACTCTGAAATCTTTTTAGTCAGTCCATCACTTCACCATTGTACTCCTCATGTTGTGTGGTAAAATAGACCTGTTCATAGTGTTACCACCCTGCAACTGTTTGCTTTTAATCTAGTATATTTAGTAATGAAAGGAGCTGCTATTTTTGCATGCTACATCTGTCAATAGTTTTCCAGTGTTTCAGAAATTGCTTCTGTGAATATTACAGTTACAGGTATGTGCAGCACCAGCTAATGCCTAAACCTTAGGGTACACAGCAAATCTTAAAAAAAGTCAAGCACATTAGGAATTTGATTAAAATAAAAAAGACTTTTAGATCTATGAAGGCAGCACACAAACTCATGTTAGCATCTGGAGCCAATGGTAACCACAAATCCTTATTTGGTTAGGTTAAGAGCCCATAAAACAAAAATCTAGCCTACTTTTAGGATCCCAACTCTGCAACCTACTTCAGTTCTACACATTTACTCTCACAGCTAGACTTCAAGGAAAAAAAGAACCTCCTCATACAACCTGATACACCACTCACAAGCCACACCAACTCTCATCGCTCTTAGAACTAAACTCCACCACACTGCACATGCTTTCTCCTCCCATGCACCTACTCTTTTACAAGTTCTCCCCATCAACATTAAGAAAATCAATACTTATTTCAAATTCAGAATGAAACTCAAAAACCACTTCTTCATCCAAGCCAAATGCTACTCTTTCAACATAGGACATATCACCTAAGTTATCTTCATTACAAGTCTCTTCTCCTCTCCCCTCTCAGGATTCACAGAAGATTGGCCCACTTTAGAAACTAATGTATATATTGTACATTACACTCTGCTTGATTGTACATTGCATGGTGCTTGTTCACTAGAATGAATGTATACACCCGATTTTCCCATGTAATTAGCCTGAATGACTCTGTTGTTTACATTTCTATATTTTTGTTTGTGAAATGTTTTGTAGTTCAAGTGGCTGAGCCTGAAATCAGTCAGTATTGATCAGTGCATTACACTGGTAAACATATATAAATACATAGATACTGATCAGTGCACTACCCCGATGAACAAATATAAATAAATAAATACTGATAAGTGCACTACACTGGTAAACAAATATAAATAAATAAATACTGATCAGTGCACTACCCCTGTAAATATATAGAACTAAATAAATAAATAAATAAATACTGATCAGTGCACTACCCCTGTAAACACATATAACTAATTAAATAAATAAAGACTGATCAGTGCACTCCCTGTAAACATATATAACTAAATAAATAAATAAATACTGATCAGTGCACTCCCTGTAAACATAAATAAATAAATAAATAAATAAATAAATAAATAAATAAATAAATACTGATCAGTGTACTACCCCTGTAAACATATATAACTAAATAAATAAATAAATACTGATCAGTGCACTACCCTGTAAACATATATAACTAAATAGATAAATACTGATCATTGCACTACCCCGGTAAACATACATAACTAACTAAATAAATAAATACTGATCAGTGCACTACCCCTGTAAACATATATAACTAACTAAATAAATAAATACTGATCAGTGTACTACCCCTGTAAACATATATAACTAACTAAATAAATAAATAAATACTGATCAGTGCACTACCCCTGTAAACATATATAACTAACTAAATAAATAAATACTGATCAGTGCACTACGCCGGTAAACATATATAACTAAATAAATAAATACTGATAAGTGCACTACCTCTGTAAACATATATAACTAAATAAATAAATAAATAAGTATTGATCAGTGCACTACCTCAGTAAACATATATAACTAACTAAATAAATAAATAAATACTGATCATTGCACTACCCCGCTAAACATACATAACTAAATAAATAAATACTGATCAGTGCACTACCCATGTAAACATATATAACTAAATAAATAAATACTGATCAGTGTACTACCCAGTAAACATATATAACTAAATAAATAAATAAATAAATACTGATCAGTGCACTACCCCTGTAAACATATATAACTAAATAAATAAATAAATACTGATCAGTGCACTACCCCTGTAAACACATATAACTAAATAAATAAATAAATACTGATCAGTGCACTACCCCTGTAAACACATATAACTAACTAAATAAATAAATACTGATCAGTGCACTACCCCGGTAAAACATTTATAACTAAATAAATAAATACTGATCAGTGCACTACCCCTGTAAATATATAGAACTAAGTAAATAAATAAATACTGATCAGTGCACTACCCCAGTAAACATATATAACTAAATAAATAAATAAATACTGATCAGTGCACTCCCTGTAAACATATATAACTAACTAAATAAATAAATACTGATCAGTGTACTACCCCTGTAAACATATATAACTAACTAAATAAATAAATACTGATCAGTGTACTACCCCTGTAAACATATATAACTAAATAAATAAATAAATACTGATCAGTGCACTACCCCTGTAAACATATATAACTAAATAAATAAATACTGATCAGTGCACTACCCCTGTAAACATATATAACTAACTAAATAAATAAATACTGATCAATGTACTACCCCTGTAAACATATATAACTAACTAAATAAATAAATACTGATCAGTGCACTACCCCTGTAAACATATATAACTAACTAAATAAATAAATACTGATCAGTGCACTACCCTTGTAAACATATATAACTAAATAAATAAATAAATGCTAATCAGTGCACTACCCCTGTAAACATATATAACTAACTAAATAAATAAATACTGATCAGTGCACTACCCCTGTAAACATATATAACTAACTAAATAAATAAATACTGATCAGTGCACTACCCTGGTAAACATATATAACTAAATAAATAAATACTGATAAGTGCACTACCCCTGTAAATATATAGAACTAAATAAATAAATAAATACTGATCAGTGTACTACCCAGTAAACATATATAACTAAATAAATAAATAAATAAATACTGATCAGTGCACTACCCCTGTAAACATATATAACGAAATAAATAAATAAGTATTGATCAGTGCACTACCTCAGTAAACATATATAACTAACTAAATAAATAAATAAATACTGATCAGTGCACTACCCATGTAAACATATATAACTAAATAAATAAATACTGATCAGTGTACTACCCAGTAAACATATATAACTAAATAAATAAATAAATAAATACTGATCAGTGCACTACCCCTGTAAACATATATAACTAAATAAATAAATAAATACTGATCAGTGCACTACCCCTGTAAACACATATAACTAAATAAATAAATAAATACTGATCAGTGCACTACCCCTGTAAACACATATAACTAACTAAATAAATAAATACTGATCAGTGCACTACCCTGGTAAACATTTATAACTAAATAAATAAATACTGATCAGTGCACTACCCCTGTAAATATATAGAACTAAATAAATAAATAAATACTGATCAGTGTACTACCCAGTAAACATATATAACTAAATAAATAAATAAATACTGATCAGTGCACTACCCCTGTAAACATATATAACTAACTAAATAAATAAATACTGATCAGTGCACTACCCCTGTAAACATATATAACTAAATAATTAAATAAATACTGATCAGTGCACTACCCTGTAAACATATATAACTAAATAAATAAATAAATACTGATCAGTGCACTACCCCTGTAAACATATATAACTAAATAAATAAATAAATACTGATCAGTGCACTACCCCTGTAAACATATATAACTAAATAAATAAATAAATACTGATCAGTGCACTACCCTGTAAACATATATAACTAAATAAATAAATAAATACTGATCAGTGCACTACCCCTGTAAACATATATAACTAAATAAATAAATAAATACTGATCAGTGCACTACCCCTGTAAACATATATAACTAAATAAATAAATAAATACTGATCAGTGCACTACCCCTGTAAACATATATAACTAACTAAATAAATAAATACTGATCAGTGCACTACCCCTGTAAACATATATAACTAACTAAATAAATAAATACTGATCAGTGCACTACCCCTGTAAATATATAGAACTAAATAAATAAATAAATACTGATCAGTGCACTACCCTTGTAAACATATATAACTAACTAAATAAGTAAATACTGATCAGTGCACTACCCCTGTAAACATATAGAAATAAATAAATACTGATCAGTGCACTACCCCGGTAAACAAATATAAATTATAAATACATACATACTGATCAGTGCACAACCCCGGTAAACATAAATAAATAAATACTGATCAGTGCACAACCCCGGTAAACAAATATAAATACATACATACTAATCCGTGCACTTCCCTGGTAAACAAATATAAACAAATAAATAAATGTCCCAAGGCAAGTTTCAGAAACTTTGTGACTAAAATCAAGCAAGAGTTAAACCACATGGAGAAAATGAGTAGGTTAAGAAATAGTTGTATCCTTCTGGGAGGGCCAATAACATGGTTACTGTAGTGAAGTCAGACAGAATTCATATTCTGTATAGATCAAAACTGAATGAAACCACATGGGCAAAATTACTGTATATAGAGACAGACATCTTCAACTGGAAGCTGCAAAAGCATGGTTACTGATGTGAAATCAGACAACATTCATATTTGTGTCAATCCACAAGACTTTTTTTTTCTAGGTGCTTTTTGACCCTGTGCCTGTTAAACATCATGCCTCCCCCAAACAGACTCTGCCCATTCATTCCCTGATACTAGAAAACTACCTCAGTACAGGATGGAGACAAGAGCCATGTTGAGGTGTTCATAGGTAGGTACTAGGCTATTGGCCCTAGGGCCTATACAAGCCTAGCCAAAAAGGTACCCTGGCCCTCCCACCCAAGAAAATTATTTTCCTGTGCCTCTGTCAAGCAGAACCACAAAAGTGATCCCTGGGGTGAATTTCTTATTACCCATCCAATCATCAAGATTTTTCTTGAAGAGTGCTAATGAGGAGCTCTGTTTGATATAGGTAGGTAGTCTGTTCCAGAGTATGGGAAGTCTCTGGGACAGGAATCTATACCTCCAGCATGTTCTGTTTATTGTGGTGACAAGATTTAGGTCCCTAGAGCGTGTAGCTCGGAGGGATTGGGATTTCTTTAAGTGGAGCATGTCCAAAAGCTCTGGGTTTGACATAGCTTTGTATGTTAGGCAGAGATCACCTCTGAGTAGGCAATATGCAACGGAGTAAAGCTGGAGTTTTTTGAGTCAGTCTGCATATGGCAATTGTTGTAGGTGTCTTGTGAGATACATGCCAAAAGGGGCAGCATTGTACTCTATAATGGGTCTGATGAGGGATGAGTAGAGAGGAACAATGACCTCCTTTTTTCTAGAGGAGAACCCTTTTGTGATGAGGTGTACCACGTAGAAGAGTTTCCTGACTACTCTGGCAATGTGGTTATAAAAGGAGAGACTACTGTCCACCTGTGTCCCAAGATCTCATCACACTTTCAATGTTTAGTGAGCTGCCACCTATGTGGTAGTTCATGGGTACTGAGTTTTTCCCAAAGGGGATGACAATGCACGTCTTGGCATTGAGCTTGAGCAAGTTTATAAGAGTAATACTTAGAGCCTGTTCCTATTTTGGGCCGTTGTCCCCCCATCATTTCAGGCTTTGCCCAGATTTCTTGGCTACGATATTGAAAGGTATGGAGGTTGTTTACTATGTTAATAACAGGAAGTGTCAACATTAAGACAAGTATGAAAGCCAGAGTATAAGCCAACTGAGATCAGATACAATTTAAGTTCCATACTCGTCTCAATCACCTTACTCACAAATGATTCTGGTTATCTTGAGAGAGGTTATTTGTATAAAGTTTCAAGTCATACACACACTAAAAATGTGGGAGCTGTAAACAATGTCATGCCATTTTGCAGGAAGGAAAATGTAAACAGGACGAATAGTGGGTTTCAACAAGGTAATTGTAACACAATGATGGTCATTTATCTAGCTAAATGCATGGTCTGTCCAGGATTTTATATTGGAAAGACGGAAAGGAAGTTTAAAAGGCATATTTATGCACATTTGTATAGCATTAGAACTAAAGATGACAAAATGCCTTGTATAAGCACATTAATAAATGGGGGGTAGATTCCTGTCCCAGAGACTTCCCATACTGTGGAACAAATTACATATTCATGTATAATTCTTTCATATAATTCATTCAAAGCTCCTCATTGACCCTCTTTAAGAAAAATCTTGACGACTGGATGGGAAATAGAAAGTTCACCCCGAGATCACTTCTGCGGCACTGCTTGACAGGGGCACAGGAAAATAATTTTCTTGGGTGGCGAAAACCAGGGAACCTTTCTGGCTAGGCTTATATAGGCTTATATAGGCCCCAGGGCCGATTAGCCTAGTACCTACCTATGAAAGTTGCTAGAATAACAGATTTTGTGTTAGCATGCATTTTTAAAGGATATAAATTTTGAAACTCAAATGTACTTCATTATTTAGTGACTTCATTCCTTAGTAATTTCATAGAAAACCACACATTTTATGAGGAATAGACCAAAAATATAAGTGAAAAATCTGGACATTCTGCAAAAATCAGGGCAGTTGCAGTATGCAGATGTGGCTAGAGATCAGTGTTTGGCTCTGCTTGATGGGTGTATGTCTTTTGCTTACTGACCTGTTATATATATTTTCTGTAGTATTTTCTATAATGTCCTAGACTCATTTGCCTCCTACCCCTGTATATACTTTTTTTTTTTGTAAGGAAAATATGGTTAGTGGTTGTTCTCAATGGATAGCTTGTAGTCCGTTTTGTATTGGCTTGTGAGTAATTGGTTGCAGGTGAAGCTCAGGCTGTGCATCATAGATTGAAGAGCTTCTCTGTTGTGCTGCTTCAGTCTTTTATTTTGACAGCAGTAGGCTGGAAATTGTGTCCAGATTGGGTGACCTTGGCACTGTCTTCAATAATCAGCTGACATTTTGGGGCAAAGACATACAGTGTAGGTAAAACACCTTGCTTTCATCTTGGGAGCATTTGCAGGATTCAGCAATTAATACCTCCAGAATACCTCTGTCATCATTTATGCTTTATTTCCTCTAACTTTGTTTCCTGTATTGCCTCTTGCTTTGGCCTTTCAACACTGAGATGTAAAGATGACAGCTTGTACAGAACACCATTGTGCTGCCACTGATGTAAAGATGACAGCTTGTACAGAACATCATCATGCTGCCATTGATGTAAAGATGACAGCTTGTACAGAACACCATCGTGCTGCCATTGACGTAAAGATGACAGCTTGTACAGAACACCGTCGTGCTGCAGATGCTTTCTGGTACTGATCACTGCCAGTTTATTACTCCTGTCTTGTGGAGGCTTCACTGACTCCATGTCTGTTGTACAACATTCAACATCTTAGCGCTGGCCTTTTCATTCATATACGGCCGGGGTCTCTCTTACCTGAATGAGCTGATTTCCCCCTGTTGTCCACCACAGGTGCTTCACTCTGCCACATTGGTGCTGTTTATTCCATTAGTGAGCCCAGAATCTTTTGGTATGTGGTCATGAGCTCATCAGCCTTTGTGCTTCTAGAACATACTACCTTGGTAGCTCATGGAGTAAGGAAGTACTCTGCATTGGTGTCCCTCAAACCTTCCTTAAGTCTTATCTGTTTAACCTGTTTTTGGTAACAACCCTCATGAACGGCATGTTTTGGCCTTGATTACTGCTTATTTTAATGTTCATTTTACTTCTCTAATATCACATTGTTTTTGAGTTTTATAATTTTATTGTTCACAGTGCTTAGTGAATAAATATATTTTCACAAGTAAGAAAGAAATGATTGGCACTGGAATTCAGTAGAACTTTGTTTAGGGAAATATGCAAATAGTTGTACATGGATACCTCCACCTGGGGCTGCACTCTACCTGCACTGCTTTATATTGGAACTTTTAAGAAATTATCAGATACTCTGATCTCACAGCATTAGCACCTTTTAAGGGATCTTGGTTTCCTCCTTCTTACCCATATCCTAAACCTCACCCATGCTTATGGCTGATGTTAGGGCCCATAAATTCCCAACACATACTGCTGTTATGATGAAGGAGCTGCTGTTTACTAACTGACCACAGTCCAAGCTACATGACATCTTCACTGATCACGTTAAACAGGGAATATAGCCTCAAAATGCAATACTCGTGCATCCAGCATCAGGTAAGTCCAAGATAATCAAACCACTGCATTGTTAAGAGTCGAAGGGGATTAATACAAAGAAAACAATTATGGCATGTGATTTTAGGGAATTTATTACTGAGCTAGGAGAAAGGGTCAAAGATAGATTATGGGGTGTAGAGGCAAAATGATGGCATACAGAAGCTGTGCGTATGGGTCATGGATGAAGTACTCTGGGATATATACAGGAGTTGGAGAAGGAGGCTGCAAAGGAAAAAAGCCAGTATGACTACACAAGCATGCAATGCTGGCAATTAGGGCAAAATACACAGTGCTGTATGCAATGTGGAAGGAAATTAGGGATGATTCGCTGCTTGTAAGGGAGGCAGGGGTGTTATCACTAAGGAAATTAGGGATGTATCGCTACTTGTAAGGGAGGCAGGGGTGTATCACTAAGGAAATTAGGGATGTATCACTACTTGTAAGGGAGGCAGGGGTGTAGCCCTAAGGAAATTAGGGATGTATCACTACTTGTAAGGGAGGCAGGGGTGTATCACTAAGGAAATTAGGGATGATTTGCTACTTGTAAGGGAGGCAGGGGTGTATCATTAAGGAAATTAGGGATGATTCACTACTTGTAAGTGAGGCAGGGGTGTTTGCTCCTCATCTGTGTTCTGTCCCCCCTTTTCCTTCTTTCTTCTGTCTGATTACCTGCACTACTATTACTTCAGTGACATGCCCCTCCTCCTATTTTAAGTTAAACATGCAACTTAGGCCTGGCAGTATTGTCCCTTCTGGGATAACACTGAGCCTGTCCCGTGCACACACCTGAGCTATCTGTGCAGTATCACTCCCATGGCTTGAGCCTGTCCTGTGCATGCACCTGAGCTATCTGTGCAGTATTACTCCCATGGCCTGAGCCTGTCCCGTGCATGCACCTGAGCTATCTGTGCAGTATCACTCCCATGGCCTGAGCCTGTCCTGTGCACGCACCTGAGCTATCTGTGCAGTATCACTCCTATGGGACTGAGCCTGTCCCATGCATGCACCTGAGCTATCTGTGCAGTATCACTTGCATGGCCTGAGCCTGTCCCTGTCCCATGCACACACCTGAGCTCCCTGTGCAGTATCACTCCCATGGCCTGAGCCTGTTCCATGCATGCACCTGACCTATCTGTGGAGCATCACTCCCATGGCCTGAGCCTGTCCCATGCACGCACCTGAGCTATTTGTGTAGTATCAGTCCCATGGCCTGAGCCTTTCCCGTCCATGCATCTGAGCTATCTGTGCAGCATCACTCCCACGGCCTTCTCCCTTGCCCACTTCTGAAGCCAGTTATTCTACTCCCTAATGCTGCCATAGGTAACACTTCTGAAAATGCTACCTTCAAACTTACATCCTGACATATGTCTGTATCTCCCTCACAGGTTCGTTAACATCTCAGCTGGCTACTCTGTCAGATAATTGGTGCCTGCATGAACTACAGTATACATACCCCTCCTATCACTTTTGTCACCTCCACCTACGTGGTACTATGTGTCGACCCTAAGACTAGTTTCATTGTAATATGGTATTTCCTGTGTCCATCACTGAAACATTTCAATTGCTTAGTTATTGGGTATCCAGTTATCAACGGCCTTTTTTCTGTCTGCATTGTTGCCCTCTTCTCCTGCATATCATATCCAGTTCCATCACCCTTACGATGTACAAATCTTCCCTGTCATATTCCCCCAATCCCAACCCTTCTCGCTAGGTGTGCTGACAGCTTCCCTCCTTTGTTCTTCATCTGATCACTTTTTCATCCCTCCTGTGCTGTTCCAACAAACCTATGATACATAAAAATAAAGCAAAAAGCAAAATGGTTGAATGAAGCATGGCCATAAAAACCATAAAACTTTATAACTCAAAGCTTTAATATGGGTAAGCGTTTTCACCACCTAACTGGTGGCTTCTTCAGACCATCAACAATGTATATACAAAATACAAAAGACAAGAACTTTAAATACTTGCATCACTAATTACAAATCTAATCAGAATAGTTCAAATACATCCACATACATTAGAAATATTCACAGTGGCCCAAACTGTATACCACGTTAACTACGTGGTTCCAGCCCACCCTCTTAAAGCTATACTACATCACATAACTTCATATACTATCCCACAATGAGAACTACTCTAAAACATCTTATTATTGCATAAACATGCTTCAATAACATACTCACATCCTAATTTATATGACAAACTATAAATAACATGAAAACATAAAAACATATACTATAAACGAATTATCAGATTTCAAAACACAAAATACATGGCTAAACATTCACAAAACATCATATGATCACATCATGCTACATAAACTGTTAATCTCCTGATAGCATGCTTATAAAAATATTTATACAAGGGCACATAATACAAAAAAAACCCATAGTGGACCTGTTTAAAAGCAACACATTTAACCATGTACTTGAATACAAGTAAATGACCTCACATAAAGACTACAGCATGATCCAGAGTTAAGTACCCTAAGACATAGGCTGCATTAAAATATCAAATAGCATAACCACCCATAACATATATCATCCAGTGAAAATATATATAAATAAACAAACAAAATAAAATATCCACCTCATAATATCCCTGCACAAAACAAAGTCCTGAATAATAAGCATCACTAAAACATCAAAACATTCACTCGTATTCAATTTAAAGATACCTAAAAGTAAAATAAAAGTATTCTAACAACACATCCATACCTATACAATGGTTGTAGAGATTGAGAGATGACAAGAGATGCTATATGGATCTTTTCCTGTGCATATCGTTGATCAAGCGCTGGGCAATATTATAGAGACTGTTAGCCTCTATGGTCAAAGGCTGGCAGTACAGAAACATAAGAAATTGGACAGGGATCTGTTCGATTTCAAGAAGGGCTATGTTTTTTCATGGCCCAAGATGGAAACAATTAAGAAGAAAAATGCTCCAAGTGAGACTGTTAGTTCCTGTGAAAGTAATGGAATTTTGAGGGAAACTAAAGCGGGGCCCCAGAGAATAGAGGAGAGTTCTAAGAACAATGAGCCAGTGTTGGCTGATGGTGAGGGAAATCATGAAGTTATGCAACAAATGACTGTGTTGGTGGAGCTAGTGGGCCACCTCCAGCTGAAATGGTGGTTAGGAGAAAGATTAATTTGCAATCCTCCCAACAGTGTTTCCCAAGTTCCCTCTACCTATTCGGTAGGAGAGGGGGAGAGAGCAGCATCTGTCAAGAAGTCAAGGAAGGATGAAGAGAAAAGAACAGATGGAGCCTGTGAATTATCCCACAATCAAGAGGATGTGGGAATCCAAAGAACACTAGTACATAATATCTCTAGTAGAGCACTGACAAGAACTGAAATATCAGTCTTGGATAGAGGCCTTTCCTTTATCCCTGCACAGATGGCTGATTTACCTGATACTCTCATAGACTTTAGGATGTTTGTTCGGAGTGTTATTCTTAAGTTCACATTTTGTAATGATGCCACAGTGGGAGGTAATGTGTATAAAAATTACAGCAGTTTTATTCCCATGATTCACCCTGTTCTAGAAGCATTCAGCAAGGTTTGCGAGGATGAATTGTATGGAGTGTTGGATGGTGGAAAGTTGGGAAATAGGTTTGTTAATTTAACTAAATTGGAATGGGATGCACTCAAACATCTATGGCAAGCTGAATCTATAGTTATACGACCCATAAGGATCAGTGAGGCCATCTTTTAAGACCCATTGTGGCAGGGAGAGGGTGGCTCACCAAACCCTTCTCCATTTTTATAGAGAGGCATGTAAGGCTGGTGTTGGACAAAGCACCAGTTGTGCTAAAAGACTCTAAACAGTTTTTATAGGAGCTCTATTCATTTATGATAGCATATGATGGGAGTCAGGACTATATGTTAGTCACACGTGATGTTGTATCCCTTTTTACCATTGTCCCCAATCAGGAGGGGGTAGAGTATTTAAGGATGTATCTTATCAGCAACAGTGGATATGAGGGGAGATTGATTGAACTACTCTGCTTGTTTATGGAGATTGTATTGGAGAATAACATGTTTGTTTTTGACAGGGTTTTCTACTTACAGCGTGATGGTGTAGCTATGGGCACATGTTGTGGCAATAGCTACTTCAACGCATTCTTGGCTCAGTGGGAGTTGAAGTTTTTACCATGGAAATCTTCCATGAGAATGTTAAATTCTATAGTCGATTTGTTGATGATGTTTTTATCGTTTGGAGTGGAAGAGTTACTTCTCTTGAGTTGTTCGTTGAGCAATTACATGGGAGCACTCACTTCCTTAAGTTTACTGTGAACTAGTCTGATCAGTAGATAGAATACTTGGATATTCAGGTTTTGAAATCAGGGGATGGATTGTTGGGGACTAGCATGTAGAGGAAGGAATGCTATATGAACACTCTCCTGCACAGATGTAGTATACATCCCAAACAATTTTTTTACAAATGTAGTGAAAGGACAAGGGATGTGAGTCTCCAGGTTGAATGACAGTGATGCTGGTTTTAGAGAGGGGCTGAACACACTGAATAGTGACTTGTTGGCCCGGGGTTATGAGGAAGTATTGCAGGAGGTGAATACCTTGAGAGAAGGGATGGCTATACCCTATTTTTCAGAGGGAGGTGCTGATAGAGTGAATGGACCTAGGCATGCTATATCTATAGAATTTGTGAGTGTACCAATGTCCTATACTAGCAATGTCAGGTTTAGAAAGGTGGTTGAGAAACATTGGGCCTTATTGATGACAGATGAGAAGATTAAGGGGATAGTGAACGATGTCCCATGCTTCCGTTTCAAAAATCATAAGAGTTTGAAGAGGATGCTTTGTTACCCTAGGGATATTAGTAAGGGAGATGGCAAGGTCGTATGGGGAACAAGGCTATGCAGCCACTGTGGATTTTGTCAGTACATAAGATCTGGAGATATGTTTAGACATCCCGTGACAGGTAAATAGTACAGGTTTAAGGTTAAGGCTGATTATACTACAAAGCAAGTGGTATATTTAGTGCAGTGTGACTGCTGTCTGCATTTTTATGTTGGAATGACCAGTTGAATGCTTAGAGAGGATCAGGGAGCATGTGAATAGCATTAGGACGAAGGATTCCATAAGTGCGCTCTCCAGGTACATACAGGAAAGCGATGGTGTACACTGTTTTAGGTTTATGGTGTTGGAATATATTAATGTGGGGGATAAGATGGGGAATGTGAGGAACAAGATTGAGAACAGTGAACTCAGATGGATTCTTAAACTTCTAGCTATTAGGAGGTATGGTCTTAATGAGAAGGTTTCCATTAAGCCAGCACTAGAAGCTAGGGGGTTATGCAGGTAATGCGATGAGCTGCATTATGTATGGCTGCTTTGTATAGGGTTTTATGGTACGTGTATATAGATGGGCTCATATATGGGCTCCCTATGTTGAACCTAGGTGTTGTTCATTCATTGTATAGGTATGGATGTGTTCTTAGAATACTTTTATTTTACTTTTAGGTATCTTTAAATTGAATACGAGTGAATGTTTTGATCTTTTAGTAATGCTTATTATTCATGATTCTGTGTTGTGCAGTGATATTATGAGGTGGATATTTTATTTTGTTTATTAGTATATATATATTTTCACTGAACGATGTATCTTTTGGGTGGTTATGCTGTTTGATATTTTAATGCAGCCTACTTCTTAGGGTACTTAACTCTGGATCATGCTGTAGTCTTTATGTGAGGTCATTTACTTGTATTCAAATGAATGGTTAAATGTGTTGCTTTTAAGCAGGTCTACTATGGGGGTTTTGTATTATGTGCCCTTGTATATAGATTTTTATAAGCATGCTATTAGGAGATTAACAGTTTACGTAACATGATTTGATCATATGCTGTTTTGTGAATGTTTATTTAGCCATGTATTTTGCATTTTGAAATCTGATAATTCATTTATAGTATATGATTTTATGTTTTCATGTTATTTATAGTTTGTCATATAAATTAGTATGCAAGTATGTTATTGAAGCATGTTTATGCAATAATAGATGTTTTAAAGTAGTTCTCATTGTGGGATAGTATATGAAGTTATGTGATGTATAACTATAAGAGGGTGGGCTGGAACCACGTAGTTAAGTGGTATACGTTTTGAGCTGCTGTGAATGATTCTAACATATGGGGATGTATTTGGACTATTCTGATTAGGTTTGTAATTAGTGATGTAAGTATTTAAAGTTCTTGTCTTTTGTATTTTTTATGTACGTTGTTGATGGTCTGAAGAA